>NW_027069617.1:916278-1094650 GCF_002906115.3 Quercus suber
CACTTTCATTCCTGAAGTGTTCAAGGAGAGAACTTGGACAAAGTTGCTGAATCAAAGTGGAAATGTCTATGCTGAATTCATAAGAGAATTCTTCACTAATGCCATTATGGAAGGAGATCGCATCAACTGTTGGTTGAGCCAAAAAGAGTTCTTTATCACAAGGGAATCAATCCAAGAAATATTGGAAGTTTGTGCACCATCTCAATGAATTTCTATCCAATACGAAGATAGACTGGATTCTATTGAGCCGATGGTAGAAATCCTTGGTGGTACTCTTAAAAAGACGTCATCGAACACAATTCCCTTCACTTCGGAGATGAGGACTTTGGCCTATATTATGCTTTCCAACCTCTACCCAGTGACGAATTTGACTACACTATCAGGACCAAGAACTATTTTTTTGTATGATCTCTTCACACATAAGGAGATCGATATGTGCGGACACATATACTACCTCTTGACCAAAAGCATTACCAAGAGGAACTCAAGAACAATCTTGCCATTCCTAAGTCTCATCATTGCTTTCATAGCAAAAACAAGGCTGAAGATTCTAAGCGGTCTTACCATCTTGCAAAGGGACTATCCAATTAGTGCTCAAACGATGACTCAAAGCAAAGCCCACATCACCGGACCAAAGACCGGCATTTCTCAAATTCCAAGGGACAATGTTGAGGAAGAAGGTGGGGACACGAAGGAAGAAATTGAGAGGTATACATCAGCCCCAGAGGGCTCTGCTTAACCATCATCCTCCCAAGCAAAAGCATGGGGACTCGATCGTCTTGATCGTCTCATGGCAAGAGTTGAGTAGATGTATGGAATGCTAGAAAGGCATGTGAAGAACACCACAGATCAGTTCACCTATGTCAAAGGCCAGATCATTGCACTCTTATCCCAAATCGATGACATGAGGATAGAGTAGCAACAGCTGCAACAAGATGGCTCAGAATCAGAATCCGAGCAATTCTAGCCTCTTTGGCCATTTTGGTAAAAAAGGGGGAGAAAATTTGAGAGGGAGCTGCATAGTTTGAGGGGGAGCATAGCATTACAGTTTATTATTCGTTTATTTTGGTAGTGTTTTAGTAGTCCTTTTTATTTTTATTTTTTATTTTTATCTTTTTACTTTTTTATAACTCTTGGATATTTACATTGCTTTCTTTTAAAGCTTAAGTACTTTGGTTTAAAACTTTCAGTTTATATTGAGTACTTTGTTTTATATCCTTTCTTTGTAGCATTTTTTAAGTACTTTTAGATTTTGTTGCATTATTTTGAGTACTACACACTTGTGCCCTTGTTGGATCTTGTATCCTTGATGCAAAATACTTCTTGTATTTCGCATAGGTGTGTGTTGGACATGCAATTGATTTTTGCATTGCTCTTAATTGCATCGCGTGTCTGGATGATCATTTACTAGATAAATGTTCATTGTAGTCATTCTTTAATGACTGTTCCTATTTGATCAAGATATGCTTAACTGTTTATATAGTGTTTATTACCTTGATCGCATTTTACTTACTCATATACGTATCATGTATTCAACTTGTCATAAGCTTAATGAAAGTTTTGTTTGTGTTCGATGTTTCAGGTTACAGGTATATACATACAAGTGCTTCACAGATTCTACATTAGGTGCAAGTGAGTTTTACCACTATTCCCAAACTCACGTTTAAGTCTATAGTCTGTTTTAGGGGTTTTGTTACGGAATAGCCAAATGGAGAGATTATAAAGTTGTGATTACAACTATTTTGTGTTGCTTTAATTCCATGCCAATTTATTGTAATTATTTCAATCTTTTGTACCTTATATTTTATGTGGATTTTATTTAAGGGTTGTGTTGAGAGAGAGTGTAAATACTCAAGGCAATTGAAGACAAAGAATTTCGCGAGTACTCACAGAGCCTTCGCGAAGTGAAGCATGCTGCTACATCATGACTGGAATGCGAAGAGTCATGACAAATGGTGACAACTGGTTTTCACGAGTGTCTCAGGGTAAGGCCTTCCCCGAGATACCCGCAAAATTCTTTTTTGCAATTTGTCAAATCTGATACACCCTCTACCCACACTATATATACCACATTACCACATATGTGGGGAGTGCTTTCAGAGAAAAACCTTAGCCACAACCTTTGAAATTAGAGATTGTTATACCACAAATCCTCTCACAATCCATTGTGGTTTTCCTCAATTCCTACCCTCACATTTCCAAATCCTTAAGAGATTGATAGCCAAACACTTACACACCCATCTTGAGTGTAAAGTGAGTTTTGGTTGCTGTGAAGATTGGAAGAAGCCATTGTTTGGTGATGCAATCGCTAAATTGCGTGATCGAAGAGCTAGAGAAACAAGGCTTGGAAGTCAGTTGGTAGCAGAAGTTTGGAGGGCTCGAGTACTGGGGTAGCTACTTGAAGGGTCTTTTGTTATCGTGTACTCCAACTTATTCTCTAAGATCATTTACCCTTGAAGGGAGACGGAAGTTTTTTGCCAATTTGTTTTCCTCTTCGATAACACATAAGCGTGTTATCTTTTGTTCATTTTCTCCCTACTCTTTTAGCTTTCATTTACTGCTGTGATTTGATGAATATGCATTAGAGTAGTTATATTGTTTATCCACTCTCATTTACTCTATTCCGCATTTAGTTTAAATTAAAGTAAAATCAACTAAGCCGTAATTTTTATTTGGGGCTCTAAATAACTCGTGTTTTCACACATTCTCAAGCTTTCAGTTAAGCCTAAATAATAGCCAATAACAAAATAATATTTTTTTATCAAAAGAGATTCTACGTTCACAACATTTTTCACAATAAATTTTAAGTGATAAGTTATTACTGGCTATTATTGGTAGTTAAAAAAGTAATTTCAATGGTGGATTCAAATTAGAACCAGTAACAATGTTGGATTCAAATTACTCTTTTAGCTTTCATTTTACTGCTGTGATTTGATGAATATGCATTAGAGTAGTTATATTGTTTATCCACTCTCATTTACTCTATTCCGCATTTAGTTTAAATTAAAGTAAAATCAACTAAGCCGTAATTTTTATTTGGGGCTCTAAATAACTCGTGTTTTCACACATTCTCAAGCTTTCAGTTAAGCCTAAATAATAGCCAATAACAAAATAATATTTTTTTATCAAAAGAGATTCTACGTTCACAACATTTTTCACAATAAATTTTAAGTGATAAGTTATTACTGGCTATTATTGGTAGTTAAAAAAGTAATTTCAATGGTGGATTCAAATTAGAACCAGTAACAACTTAACATCTAGGATTTGTTGTGAAAATGATAAGAATGTAGCAGTAACACTTCTAAATAAATAAAAAAATAAAAAAAAGCAATACACCAAAAATTTTAGAACATTTTTCATAACAATTGAGTTGACAAACTTTTACTAGTTTTCATCTAAATCCACCACTAACACAACTTTTTTACTTACCTTTATTAATCTGCCACATCAACAAGTGTGAAAAGTTTGTCAAATTTTTTGTGTATATATAAACTTTCTCCGAAAAAATATTCTTGGTTTTTCATGTTAATTAGTAATTTTGCATTTAAAACAAAAGAATAGAGTTTAAGCAATATTTAATTATTTTTTTAAAATCATTTTTAAATATATTAAAAGCCTCAGATCTTTTTTTGCCTTAGGCCCCTAAAAACATCAAGCCGCCCCTGACTGTAATATAATAATTATTCATACGGTTATACTCTTCAGTAATTTAGTTATATTTTTATTACATGAAATAGTCATACCTTATAAATAGTTATTCTTTAAAATGAGGAATAACTATTCATCTCTAAAAGAGTTGTAACGTTTTAAAATTAATATATTTTCAAATAAATAAACTTTCCATATGCACATAACAATTATGAAAAAAAAAAATTAAATAACTAATCTCTCTTTCAAATTTTAAAAAATATATATATATTTTTTAGGAAATATAATTATATGAGTAAGATATGTCCCAAAAATATATCTTAAGTTTGATTTAAAACACTTTCATTCCATTGTCTTCAAAGTTCTATTATTGTGTTGTCACCAAACAAATGAATAATAAGTGTTATATTACATCATCTTGTATTTCTTATAATACCTATTCCTATTCCTATATGATTACCGTATATTTTTTTTTTCCACCCCAAAAATTAAGGGTTTTTGTGTGTGCGCGCGCGCACGTGTGTGCGGGTAAAACATACGAACGGTGCGAGGCATGATGTATTAAACATAAGATATTCTGCCACAATAAAGCTCAGCCTTGTCAAAGGCTAAGCGATAACCGGAGTTGGAGTCATGATGCAAAATATAGTTTCAGATTGTGGAGGATCACAGTTTAGCCAATACATCAATGTTGTTTGGTAGTAGATCCAACAGAAATAATGATCTTTTATAGAGTTCTTTAAATCTTGACCGTTTGTCCATTGTGTCAACTTTTCATTAACAAAAAAAATCTTTTAAATAGAGATTTTTTCCCTTTATTTTAAAAAAAATTTAAAAAAGACATACTAATCGCAAAATGCTGGGCATACATGTGTGACAGTGTGAGAGAACTCTGACATTGAATACTAATGAGAAGATTAAGTAATTTTTTTTTTTTTTTTTATTTTGATAGAAAAAAGAGTAAATAATTAATATAGCATAGTTGAGCTCATATTCATAGACTTAAGTATTTTGAATTAAGTGATGTTTCTATATATTATATTAACTCTTCTCTCAAAAAAATAAAAAATTATATTAACTACTTAATCGGAGATTCCCCATAGTGTTATATCCCCAACAAGTACTATCAAAGCCAAGTTGGTGCGTGACGAAGGTGGCGAGGTGCTCAAAGTCCCTTCCCAGTGGGGACAAAGCAAAGCCTAAATGACCCACATGTTGCGCAAGGTTCTCATGGAGATGGATGTGCGCTAGGTTCCCAAGGATGAGCGTGTGGGAAAATCCTCTACTCCCTCTCCCTCATGTGAAGTTCACTCATTCTCTCCCTCTAGATCTTCTCTCTTGGCCAATTATGGAAGGCTCGTTACCCCCTAAATTGAATACAAAACTCTACAAGTCAAGCAAGCACAACCTCATAACTCATTGTTTAAATTTCTAGAAAATTAAAGATCAATAGCTATTGATCTTCTCTCTTGGCCAACTTAGAAATTGGTATCTTAACACCTGTATTCATGATGGTTATTGAGTTTGGGCTGTGTTAGCAATTGAGTTTATGCTTTGTGTTATCAATTGAGTTTCTGGCTGTCTCAACGATGAGTGTAGTCTTTGTGATGACATTGTCATGTGGCCATGGGTTGGATTTCCTAGTTTTGGAATGGTGTTTTTATGCTCACAATATATATATATATATATTATGTAGTTTTATAATGATATATTTTAAGAAAGCTCTATGTAATATTGTTCAATCATTCTTGTCGTGTTATCAAGAAGTGATTTTGTAGAATTCATTTGGAAACTCCCAAATCATAACACATTTTGTAAAATGATTATTATCATGAAACTTTCATTTTCCATACCCCTATTAATTATGATACTTACTAGGATCGTACAATCCTAACGATCCCACATGATCTCAGTTTCTGTCAATTTCTTGAGCCTATTAGGAGACTCAAATGAAAAATAGTGTCCCAATTAATAGAGCCCATTTTGATGTGCTAAGTTTGATGAGAAGAAAGAGAGATAAAGATTTTACAAAATCTAACCCAAAAAAACCCACCACAATCATACCTACATGTTTGCGAGATAAGAAGATGAAGATCAAAAAGTGAAAGAGATAGCATAGATCTTTATTCGGTGTAGCCATTGATGCTTCATAGTTCATAGATTTGCAGACAAAACACTTAGATGAAATGGAGAAGGACTAAAGGAGGAGAAGCCGAAGTACAGAAGAGAGGGTTTAAAGTAATAAAGGAAGAAGGTGAAGAAGAAATTAGAAGATAAGAAAGGTAGGTGGGATTGGGGTATGGGAATACAAAAATTCTAAGACCATATAATAAATCACAACTCTTATCACAATTATACATGTGGCAGCCTGTGAGTGGTAGAAAAAAAAAGTTGTAGATCAATGTGAAAGTGAACCAGTCACAATCTGCCACGTAAGATAATTTTAGTAAAAGTTGTAATTTTTTATGTGGTGCTAGAATTACTCATGGGAATATCATGATTAAAAGATTTGGAGCTAGCTAGAAGTGCCACGTTTTGGGTTTTAAATTTTAATGATTAGGTTTTATATATTTATTTATTTATCTTTTTGAGGAATGTTTAAGTTTTTTTCTCAGGATATTAGACTATTACATATTTGACTATTCAACATTTTCCAAATTTTCAAATTCAATAAGTTTAGTGGCACAACTTGTGGCAAAACTTGTGCCACAACTCACCCATGTGGCGAGTTGTGGTTGGTGAAAGGGTGAGTTGTGTCACAAGTTGTGGCACTGAACTTATTCATTCAAATTGGAAACTTAACTCTTTTTTTATTATTTAATGCCACTGATAATGGTACGGTTTAGCATTTTTTTAATTGAAGTTTTCCTTCTCCTTTTTATTTCCTTTTCTTTTTAAGATGTAACGATACATCGTACATATTTTATAACTTATATCATATTGGTAGTATAGACGTAATGATACATAGTATACAAATTATATCCTATTGTTAGTATAGATATAATGATACATGGTATACAAATTATATCATATTGATGCAATTTTTTTTTTTTTTTTTTGGAGAATGTATTATTTATGCGATTATTTAATCTATATAATCACTACAAATATGTTTTTTTTTGTTTTTCTCTCCCCCACACGCACCAAAAAAAAATTCCCACCCTGTCCACACCCATCAACCAACACCTACGGCGAAGCTTATGTCAAAAGATTGATGAATTTGAAGTGTTCTGTCTATGAAAACAGGTTGATACATTTTTTTCTATTAACCTCTTTTTTTTCTTTTCACTAATAATTTACCTATATTTTTCATCTTGAATTTAAAAATAGATTAGATCCTATAATTGTAATAGGTGATAGGTAAAGTGTGTAGTATTCATCTATCCATTAAACAATCTTCCTCACTATAACACAGATCTTAAATTAAAGGATACAGACTACCATGGTAACTGGGAACAAAAGAGAGGAGGTCCACTAACCTCTCCAAGCCGGAAAAACACACCACATATACCCCCAAATATCGTGGAGAAGATAGCATACCAAATCTGAGTATCCATAAAGTAGACCTGAAATAGTTGGTTTCATTAGAATTTCACATTAAAACACAGCTAAAGAATTAATGAGACGGACAGACACTAGGACAAACATAAACTTACAATAATTATCGGCGCCCAAAGGGCAATCACAACACCAATGTTGTTCCTAGCTGCAAACAGAAACTGATGATTTTACAAACCTTTTTCCAGAATGTAATTTAAAACAATAAATTAATATTAATAAATAAATAAATAACCCAAACTCAGAATATTACCCTGAGGGAAGAGCTTTGGCCCCTGAAATGTTGTTACTTGAACTTGCATGATAAGTTTTGTTGGACCCACAAGAGGCCTAATCTGCGATAAAGAAAATTTTCAGATGGATTCAACCTTCTCTAAGTAGAAAGTTTTGTTTTGCCCATATACATATATACTCCATCGTTTTTTTCTTTTTTTTCTTTTTTTGAGAAAATATATACCCCATCTTGATCAAAGGGATGAGTGTGTAAGTAACAGTTTTTAAGTCGTGGGGCAATTATTTGGTCGTTCAATATTGTGGGTTAACTTGTAAAAGATATGTGTATTAGAGCGAATTAATCTTTTAACTCTAAATACAACTATACAATTACTGTTGACAACCATAAAATTTTAAATTAAATATGTGATTATATGGTCAATAAATCCATCCATTATTTCAATTATTAGAACCTATTTGTTCAAAGGAAAAAATGCCATAGATACAAATTTTTTTTGCAAAATTTTTTACAAACTGCTGATGTTGTAAGTGATTATTGATGTATAAAAGAGTGATATTATTGATGGGTCTAAATGAGAACCAGTAAAAAGTTAGTCACAACAATAATTTGTAAAAAAATATTGTAAAATAGTTTGTGACTATAGCATCACTTTTGTTTTTTATTTATTTTATTTTTTTCTTGGAGAAAAGCATTACTCTTGTTAGAAATATATGATTTAGATAAATAAAGGCATAACATTACTATAAATAACAACGACCAAAAAAAAAAAAAAAAAATGACATAGCAGTAAGGGTCATAAGTTCTGGGGATAGATAAGCGAAATACCTCTATATAGTAACTGAATGCTAATTTTGATAAAATCAGGAGAACCCAAAACATAGCGTACCTAGAAATTAGAGAAATTAGAAGCTGATCAGTAATAGAATTGATGAATCTCATTCAAGCCATACTAACACAAAAAAACCCAACTCTCTGCACTTGCTGTTGGGTATGCTTTAAAAATTATTGGGTATGTTCAAATTTCAAAACTTAAGTTGAAAAGCCCAAGCCCATGCTTTAGAATTCCACAATTATCTCCTTTTTCCTTAGCAACAGGTCAGCCAGCACTTCCTCCTCTTTTGCGGAAAATACACAATAACTTACGGCATAATTGGAAAAAAAATTCCAATAATATCTCCTTTCTGTTTTTACCCGAATCACCTTGATCACTTCCTCTTTTAAAAGCCTAAGAACTTTCAAATTCTCTGTATTACCGTTGGAATGTGAGGATTAGTCAGTTGAGGATTCTCTCTCTTAACGCGCCAAAAGTATAGCTATTTTCCTTCACTATGTTCATGAGTTTATGCATATAAGATAAGTCGCTAAAGATCAATAGAGACACTTCCATGATATTCTTCCTCTCTATCTTATATTAGAAAACTCTCTCTTTGGGCATTTAAGATGAGTTCGAAACTCCATTTATGAGTGCACACCATCAGAGTTGCTATTGTATTTAGAGAGCGACCGTGAGCTATTTGCATTGACAAAATCATTCCATTAGGGGGCAAAATTGCTTCTTATTGACAACGGTGTTAGTTCCGCGCCCCTCTCAACAGTTCGATAAGCTTCTATTTCTTTGCTTTCTTAGTTTACAGCACTGATATATCATTAAATCTTATTTGTATTTTGCTAATTAATTTGAGCAACCTTGAAACTATTTTTCCAACACTTACTTGATAAGAGAAATCGGCTTCTCATCCATTGCGCTTCCAACATACAGCCGAGGCTGCAAGATATCAAAATGGTGAAAGAAAGAAAAATAAAATTTGGTAGAGCTACTGTAAAGACTGAAAAGAAATTATACAGCTAGCTAAAAGTCAGCTTCAGGTATCATATCCATAGGCATGTATAAAGTAACGGCCTTTTTAGTTTTAAACACAACTACCGGTTTAAAAAGCTTAAAAACATGCATCTGCATACCTGAGACCACCACATCATGAGCACCACAATCTTATTGCTGGACCTTTCAAGATATCGGCGAATGAATGGGAACAAAGACAACACTGTGGAGAGCATATTTGGTGATAAGTAAATGAGGACAGCCAAAATGAACAAAGAAGGTGAACCCGGACTATTGCCGAAGGTCTTGATGGTCTGTGCAAACCCAGGAGGAATTTTCCAACTATAAGCATAAGTTACTGGTAAAACTATGAGCCATGCTGCAGCAGAAACAGCTTTCAAAATGTATCTTAGCTTGACATATATCGGCATGCTGTGCCTCGCTTTCCAGCTCAGGATTATATCAAGGACAGCTGCAATATTACCCCCAAAAAAACTTATATATATATGTGTGTGTGTGTGTGTGTGTGTATTACAAAGAATAAATGTATGTCAAGTACATGGTAGGCTTCTCCATATTACTGAGTCATTAGCCCGAACTTTTGGCAAAACTAAAATATACTTGAAAATGAAACTGAAAAACCTAGAAAGATGAGAGAGAGAGGGGAAAAAAAAACGCGCGCCATGCCCATGTAGAAAAAGTACCATTGAAGAGGGGACATAGTAGCACTCAAAGCTATGAAGGTGAAAGAGAAAAAATCAGTAAGATCAAATTAATATAGCTCGTCCCTCTTATGCCCTAAATCAATCATCTTCTTGGTCTTGTGGTCATAAAAAAAATACATGAATTGGAATAAAAGGTGATGGGAAATGATAAGGTTTTAGTAAATTGACTAAAAGAATTCAAATTAAAGGGAACATATATTAGTGTTAATTTGGGACTAGCTTATAAGGAGTCTAACTCTACTGACCCAACTTATATGCTCCACACTATGCTTCACCAAAAAAATCAATCCATGTGGATATTATTTATTAAACATAAATAGAAGATAGTTAAGCAAAGTCAATCTCCTCAACCTCCCAACTCACGTTCCAAACCCAATAAAAAAAAATCACAGCACCACCATCAAAATACCCAGCCACCATTGGATTCCACCACCAATTCCACTACAAGAGAAGATGACAAAATAGAATCTCGTCAACCACCTACTCCTATTCCAGTACAACCAGCGCCAGCGTTGGAGAAGATGACAACCCTAATCCATTCATTGAGACAACTCATTTACCCACGGTTGTCTTCTTGGCCAAAAATCCATTAACCAAAAAAAAAAAAAAATCCGAAAGCAAATGATAGAAAGAAAAGGAGCCCATCAGTTAACTTTTGTTTTATACACCATATAAAGCAAAGGAGCCCACAAATCTCTTAAGTCCAAATTAGTACAATGGAGTTGGTTTCTGTACAAGAAACAATCTCATATGGGTTTTGTGAGAGAGAATAAAAAAATCAGAGGGGTAGCTTTAATTTCGCAGAAGCCCGAAGAGAGCACACATGATACTCTCTTTGATGGACAGAAACTAAATTGTTAGTTTTTGGGTAGTAAACCTTGAATCCACGAAGGGTTCCCTAAATTCACTAGGAGATAAACTAGAATACACCAGAGAGAAGTTTAAGAAAACTCTAAAATTTTATAATAATACTCTGTCTTACCTCTGACAGCTACAAAAAATATAAATATTGAGAAAAACGTCTAAAACTTCAATTCAAATTAATTACGCGATTAGGTGAAACTAAATTGTTAGTTTTTCGGTAGTAAATCTCGAATCCACGAGGGGTTCCCTAAATCCACTAGGAGATAAACTAGAATTCACCAGAGAGAAGTTTAAGAAAACTAAAATTTTATAATAATAGTCTGTCTTGCCTCTGACAGCTATAAAACATATAAATATTGAGAAAAACGTCTAAAACTTTAATTTACATTAATTACACAATTAGGTGACAAAATACTGAAATTTACCAAAGATGAATCATAAACTACTAACCTTAAGGGTTGTCCCAAAACAAGCGGAACCTTATTCTGACTTTTGAACAAAAAATTATTAAGGAAAAAAATTACTATAGATGGCAAAAATGCAATTTTCGGGCCCTAAATGAAGGAATTTGCGATTTTAAGTGGGGAACCTCATCGCAAAGCCATGATTATTGCTCAGAAGGCCATTTCACTTCAATAAGCCAAATTTCATGCAATTCCAACTTCGAGGCTCATGATTTCTACTAGTGTTTTTTTTTTCTTGCGCAATGATTTTAGATGCGCGTGAGAGTCCAGAAAGGCCATGGTTGTATGTTCTACATCAGGCTTGATCATTGAGGCTTGCAAGCTCTTTTCTTTGCTGTAATATCACCCTCCTCATCTTCTCCAACTTTGGCTTTGGTGGTGGAATCAGGCGATGGCTGGGTATTTTGATTGTGGTGCTTCGATTTATTTTAGGTTTGTAATGTGAGTTGGGAGGTTGAGGAGATTGACTCCATCTAACTCTTCCATTTGTATTTAATATATAATGTTCACGTGTCTTGACTTGACAGGTGGAACATAGAGTGGGGCATATAAGTTGGTACAAAAGATTTAGACTCACTTATAAGCTAGTTTTTTTTTTTTTTCTTCAGCTTTTATCTATAGGTTTTAAAACCTTCTTTTCTTTTTTCTTTTTTTTTTTTTTTTTTCAAAATACAAATATACTTTAGCACACTTTAAACAAAAAGTTTTCAATAAAAGGTTAAATAAGTTGTTCTCAAATGTAGAAAGTGAAAGGTAATCACTTGGTGGGATGAAGAACACATTTCCCAATAATAGGCCGATAATAACCATCAAATAAACAATATGGTGTTTAATAGGGTGCAAATCAGATACGGTCATAGGAGACGTAATCTAAGAAGCAAGAAAACGGACATGATGCAACACAAGACATGGTAATTCTTAAAAATTAGGACTCAGCTCGACATGGCACAACTTACACATGTCAATTAATTAATATTATAAGTATATTTTCGATTTTAAAACATGTTTTATACAAGGATTTTGTTAATGAGCTCTCAGAGAGCACAAATTAAGGTTCATTTAATACTCAATAAAATATTATTTTTTTAGAATAATTATTAACTTCATCATTTCCTAATAATTTAATTTTTTAGTACAATACATAATTTATCATGGCATTATAAGTGATTCTAAGTTCAATCCTTATCTCCAATGCTTAAGAAGTTCACTAGAGGACGATAGCAACCAAGTTGATATATTCATAGTTATCAAAATGTGAATCGTATCGTGAATCAATTTTTAATTTTTTCGTATCGTATCGTGTATCGTAAAATACACAAACACTTAATATAATTTATAAAAAAATTATAAATATACATATATAAAGGGTATATTCATTATAAATTTTGAATATATTCAACTAATGACTAATTTATCAATCACTTATGTAATAATATTTAACAAGCTAACTAAATAAATCAAACAAGCATGTGTTCATAACATACACATTCAAATTAATTAAATTCAAAAGTGATAATATATTACAAATGACCCAAAAATAATAATTTATTTTCATCATATTCATCAAATTTCCTAATCAATCCCATCTAAGTCAACGCTATCATCATGTTTATAATTTTGCAAATTTATTTCTTCATTAAAATTTTCTTCATTGTTATTCGTCATTAACATTTACTATCTCTTCTTGTTCTTTTTATTTTAATAATTTATATATATATATATAAACCTTATTATCAATCAAACTGTCTAAAAAATTGAAACCAAAGGTTCATAAATAGAATGCAAAACCTTACTTTGCTTACAAGAAAAAAAAGAAAAAGAAAATTAAACTTTTCACCAACTAGAATCAAAATCAAAATACTTAAAAAGAATCCTATTTAGTAAATGATTAATCTTAGTAGGTCTTTAGGGCACACAATTAGTAGGCTCTATCTATAAGGCCACAAATTAGGTTGTCTTTATTTGACTATGCACATTAGTACATACAGGGAGGAGCTATCGCAAGTGCCCCCTCCCCCCCCCCCCCCACACACACCAATATTTTAAAATATTATTTTATATTATTCAAAAGTATTAAAATTTTATATATTTAGCTACAGAAATAAAAGTTGCCCTCCAAATGTTTGAGTTAGTCCAATAATTCTCTTAAAACCATAGAATTTGTCAATTAGTCTAGTAGTTATAGAGACAAGGTAGTTTTTGTTTTCTTTATTTTGTTTTTTTACATGTTTAATATCAAACTGGACTACTTTTGTATAATATTGAAGTTTAAAAGATGATAAGTTCTCCTAAAAAATTATTTTGCGAAATATATATGTGAAAGTTGTTAATTTTATACACAATATATTTATAAAATTATGACATACTCTAGTATCAAAATATTGATATTTATATTTGTGTATGTGCGGGGGGCCAAACATAAGAGCATTTCCATCAGTGTGTCAAATGCCAACACACAAACTCTAAAAAACCACTTTCATCAAGTGTTTCAAATGACATAATATTTGACATTGATGAATAGTGCAATCTCAAATTTGAGATTGCATTGTTCACAAATTGTAAAACTTATATTATTTTTTTATTCAGGTGGGGCCCACTTTCTTTGCTTTTTATTTTTATTTTTTTTGTCTTTCTCATTTCCTTTTCTTTCTTCCTTATCTCTCATTCTGCTCTGAGCCTCCAACCATTTCTCTGCTTTCTCTCTCTCTCTGCTCTCTCTCTCTTCTCTCCCTCGATGTCTCTGCCTCCCTCTCTGACGAAACCCAAGCTGGAGCATCAAGCCAAGCCAATCTCTATCGCAGTGGTTTTTTTTATTTTTTTTACTTTTAGTTTGTAATTTGATGGTAGATTGGGCAGTGGATGTGTGGGTTATGGATTTGGCGTTTTGGATTTGTGTTTTGGGTTATCTCACGCCTTAGGTTCCGATTTGGGCATATTTTGGTGGGTTTGTGATTTGTTTTGGATGGGTATGTTTGTGGTGGCCGGTGGTGGTGGGTATTTGTTTGATGGTTTTTTGCGGTGGGCATAATTTTCACTTCATCTGCGTCTTCTTTTATCTTTTGGCTTTTTCTTTTTTTATATCTTTTTCGTTTTCTCTGCCCACCGTCACTTCTTATCAAGTCTTACTTTATGTGACTGTCAACTTTTCTTTGTTAACAAAATAATAAGTGTGTTAAAATAGGTTAGAGTTTGTTTANAGTGGTCTAAGTTTCCTATATGGTTGTGTCAACACTGAGTGCTAAACCTTTACTCAAATTTCCCTCACTCTTCTGTCTCCTTCAAACCTAATGCCTCATATTTTATAGCTTAAATTAGTATTAGAGCATACACATCCAGCCTTGAACCCCATTAAAGCAATCTAGAAGTCATCCTCACTCATGACATAGGATAATTTCAGAACAATGTAGTTGAAACATTATGCAATAGGAAAATAAATGATAGAACGTAGGAGTTAGCACCTAGACCTACTTGGAGTTTGTATTAAGCAATGAACAATAAACTCACACCAAAAAAAAAAAAAAAAAAAAAAACCTTATTATCAATCAAACTGTCTTAAAAAATTGAAACCAAAGGTTCATAAATAGAATGCAAAACCTTACTTTGCTTACAAGAAAAAAAAGAAAAAGAAAATTAAACTTTTCACCAACTAGAATCAAAATCAAAATACTTAAAAAGAATCCTATTTAGTAAATGATTAATCTTAGTAGGTCTTTAGGCGCACACAATTAGTAGGCTCTATCTATAAGGCCACAAATTAGGTTGTCTTTATTTGACTATGCACATTAGTACATACAGGGAGGAGCTATCCAAGTGCCCCCTCCCCCCCCCCCCCCACAACACCAATATTTTAAAATATTATTTTATATTATTCAAAAGTATTAAAATTTATATATTTAGCTACAGAAATAAAAGTTGCCCCTCCAAATGTTTGAGTTAGTCCAATAATTCTCTTAAAAACCAATAGAATTTGTCAATTAGTCTAGTAGTTATAGAGACAAGGTAGTTTTTGTTTTCTTTATTTTGTTTTTTTACATGTTTAATATCAAACTGGACTACTTTTGTATAATATTGAAGTTTAAAAGATGATAAGTTCTCCTAAAAAATTATTTTGCGAATATATATATGTGAAAGTTGTTAATTTTATACACAATATATTTATAAAATTATGACATACTCTAGTATCAAAATATTGATATTTATATTTGTGTATGTGCGGGGGGCCAAACATAAGAGCATTTCCATCAGTGTGTCAAATGCCAAACACACAAACTCTAAAAAACCACTTTCATCAAGTGTTTCAAATGACATAATATTTGACATTGATGAATAGTGCAATCTCAAATTTGAGATTGCATTGTTCACAAATTGTAAAACTTATATTATTTTTTTATTCAGGTGGGGCCCACTTTCTTTGCTTTTTATTTTTATTTTTTTTGTCTTTCTCATTCCTTTTCTTTCTTCCTTATCTCTCATTCTTGCTCTGACCTCCAACCATTTCTCTGCTTCTCTCTCTCTCTCGCCTCTCTCTCTTCTCTCTCCTCGATGTCTCTGCCTCCCTCTCTGACGAAACCCAAGCTGGAGCATCAAGCAAGCCAATCTCTATCGCAGTGGTTTTTTTTATTTTTTTACTTTTAGTGTAATTTGATGGTAGATTGGGCAGTGGATGTGTGGGTTATGGATTTGGCGTTTTGGATTTGTGTTTTGGGTATCTCACGCCTTAGGTTCCGATTTGGGCATATTTTGGTGGGTTTGTGATTTGGTTTTGGATGGGTATGGTTTGTGGTGGCCGGTGGTGGTGGGTATTTGTTTGATGGTTTTTTTGCGGTGGGCATAATTTTCACTTCATCTGCGTCTTCTTTTATTTTTGGCTTTTCTTTTTTTATATCTTTTTCGTTTTCTCTGCCCACCGTCACTTCTTATCAAGTCTTACTTTATGTGACTGTCAACTTTTCTTTGTTAACAAAATACAATAAGGTGTTAAAATAGGTTAGAGTTTGTTTGTTTGGAAGAGTAAAAAAGTGAAAGATAGAAAATAAAAAGAAGATAAAAAAAAAAATTTTAGTTTTCTCATATTTGTATTTAGTTAGGAGGATGAAAAAGTGGAGAAATGGAAAACTTATTTGTTTTGTTGAGAAGAAAAGTGAGAAAATGAAAATAAAGTTGTTACAAATTTACAATTATGTTCCACTAAATTAAAAAAAAAAACACATTTTTTTTAGTTATATATTTCAGTTTACGAGTGGCATATTAACTCTCACCTTGTAAGAAGCACGGCGGTCATGGAAAAATCCTAGTGTCCGCGTCAACACACCTTGAACATGGCTACTAGCTTGTCCATGCGGTGTCTCACAATTTTTATTTATTTATTTATTTATTTTGGGACATTGTCAATATATCCATAGTTGTCAGTATCGTACGATACGTATCGTATCGTATTGTTATGGAAAAATTCCCTATCATATTGACGTATCGAAGTATTCATAAATCGTACGATGCAGTGTGCATATCATATGAATCGTATCGTATCATAAAATCGTACGTATCATACGATACGTAGACGAATGCTTTAAAATGAGATTTTTTGTTAAAATTTGTATTTTTATTTGAATCTAACAAGTTGTTAGACTTGTTTTTAGCAAAAAATTAGTAGTTTACTTAATTTAGCATACTAAAATAACATATTCATAAGTTTTTTTTTCTCTCTCTCTTACAATTGGACTATGCTGTACACACTTACCTTTCACTTTAATATTTAAAAATTATTTTTATTTTTATCGTTATTTTTATAAGTCTAAGAAACTAGAATGCCAAAAATACATACATACATATATATATATATATATATATATATATATTTTTTTTTTTTTTTTTTTTTGGTGTGAGTTTATTGTTCATTGCTTAATACAAACTCCAAGTAGGTCTAGGTGCTAACTCCTACGTTCTATCATTTATTTTCCTATTGCATAATGTTTCAACTACATTGTTCTGAATTATCCTATGTCATGAGTGAGGATGACTTCTAGATTGCTTTAATGGGTTCAAGGGCTGGATGTGTATGCTCTAATACTAATTTAAGCTATAAAATATGAGGCATTAGGTTTGAAGGAGACAGAAGAGTGGAGGGAGAAATTTGAGTAAAGGTTTAGCACTCAGTGTTGACTCAACCATATAGGAAACTTAGACCACTGCTTATGGCCCCAAATAAAAAATGCTTCTCTATTAACTAATAAAATATATCTATATTTATCTATCTTAACATTTTAATTAAGATTGGCTTCACAAAATAAATAAACAAATAAAAATTAAGGTTCCCTCTATTGTCTCATAAAATGCATTGTATACGACCACCGAGAGGTGTGGTCTAGTGGTCTTGGATGATGCACAAAATGTGCTGAGTGTGAGGTTCAAGGTTCAAGTCCGAATATGAACTCATTTGGGTTGCCTTCCTCAACAGCTCAAGATTTACTAGTGTTCCATGTGGAATTGGGAAGCTATGGCTCACCGTGGTCCCCCTACATCCTAGTAGGGCCCTGGACCCAACGAGTAGAGTACTACTATAGTTACACCCAAGTAGGATTGCCATGTTAGTCACCCCCTACCCTTTTTCATTTAGCAAAAAATGCATTATATATTAAAAAGAGCCCTATCCAAAACAAAAACAAAAACAAAAAAAGTTTTTTTTTTTAAACGTGAAGTGAGAAGATTAAGGCCCAATGTATCCTACTTTTTACATCTTTAATTCAATTTCTTATATATATATATATATATATTTCTTTTTAAACTCTCCCCACAAGTTGTACCTACTATCACATTTCTATAATTTTGAACAAAACTTATCGCCCTCTCCACACACATCACTAGTTTACTCCTCTGTACTGTTATCACACGGGTTGACGTGATACATCAATCCTCTTTTGTTACTCTGTTACCATTTTTTTAATTTAATTAGTATTTTAAAAAAACAAAATTTTAATTAGTTTTAACTTTTCCGATTATACCATTTGATTTTTTTTTTTTTTAACATAGAATCGGTCCTTTTTATTTTGAGTAGGTTATTTAATTTGTATATGTTGGGTAACATTACTTGTTATAGTTGCATGCATCTGTAGAAATAAAATTTTCAAAATTAAAATTAATAAAAATCCTATTTAATATTGATTATGTCAAAAGAAAGATAAATTGGATTCACCATATTATCAATCGAAAAGGAAATATTAGTGAAACTTGAATACAAAAAAATTAATTAGTAATTTTGAATTTCAAAAAGCAAGACACCAAAAACACAAGACCACCACTAGTCAATCGGATCAAAAGGGATTGTGCAAGAGAGAAGAGTAGAGGGAGGCTTTGTGCAAGGAAGAGACAGTGATAAAGGTTGGTAGCGCCAATGATGGTGACGCCGGTCAGTGGGTGGCATCTATAGGTGACACTAGTTGGTGGGTGGCATTGGTGCGAGATGGTAGTGCAAGACAGGTGTGGGAGATGGATTGTGAAAGATTGTGAGATGGAGAGAGAAGAATCGAGAGTGAAAGAGGGGGAGAAAGTGTAAATGTTTTACCTCTGTTTCAAGCGTAAAACATTAACAAACTTTTGTCTTTGATTTTTCCTTTAACCAAAAAATAGTTTACAATTGACCAACTATTTTACTTCTTAACAAACAGTAAAATATGAATTATTTTTCTGAAAATATTTTACTTTAAAACAAACAAAAGTTAGAATAATATGACAAGATCACAAGAGTATCCCAAAACAAATATAAAATAATAAAATGCCAGCATAAAAACAACAATAACAAGGATAACTTTAACACAGAAAAATGTGAAAATAAAATGGAATTTGTTTCAATCAAAACAAGTAATCATATTTTCAAAAGTTCAAGAAAAGAGAAGAAATGTGCAGAAAAAAACTGCAGTTAACAGGTTTTCTACCTTGTACAAACTTCAATATCGCAGCAGATATGAAGATACTCAGCACCTTCTTGAAAACATCACCCTCAAATATGGAAGTTAATTTCCCTGACCCATTCGAAGCAATGATGACCATCGCCTAAATTCGACAGAGTATTGTGAACGTTGTTCATAAGATCAGATAGACATAAAATGAAGGAAACACAAATAGGAAAAGTAGAAGAGGATTACCTGTAAACACAAAATATAAAAGCTCCACATTCTGTCAAAACTTCTAAAGATTTGCCAAAATGAGCGTATTTCAACAAAACCTGTTTTCCCAATCCATTTACTCCCAGTATACGGCTTCTCATCCTGAACATCAATAGAAGAATTTCCACAGATAAAAATATATTTTTACCAAATGACAAAATTTAAATACAGTTCCTTATATACAGTATCTTAGATTCTCTTCTTAAAAATCGACACCTACCTATGTGAATAACTAAACTAATGGGGTTTTAATGCAGTCCTTTTTTCTTCTTTATTTCCCCTCTTGTCTTTGAAAAAACCCGACCGTAGATCTCTCAAAACTTCTCCCAAACAATATCAGCAAAAAAAAAAACTGGCTTTCAGAGGGACAAGCATGTAATGATCTTCTCCATTAATCCCATTATTTTCATTAGAAGACTAGTTGATCTGTGCATACTTCGTATCCTAGACAAATGGCTTTTTAAATAATGAAAAAGAAAAAAAAAAAAAGTAGAAGAACAAGAAGAAGACGGCCATAATCTAAGCCTCTTAAGTTTGGAACAAATAGCCATTAGAACAGTAATAGCAGCTCCATCACATTCATTTCCAATAACACAAATTAGAGAGGAAAAATAAGGGGCAAAACTACCCTCCCCTCAAAACCTAATCTGCAACAATTCCACCCAAACCCATTCCTCTACATGCTGCAACCACCTCTATAATCTCCTTCGCGTCATTGTTCTCTCCTAGTTAGACCCAAGCAATTGTGTGTGAGAAATCAAATCTAAAGTCAATGGGTTTTCACACAAAACAAGGAAAAAAAATATAACAACAGAATGTTACGATACTTTAACGGTGTTTGTTTAGTTATTCATTTAATCAGATGACAGATTTTTAATAAGGGAACCTAAAGAATAGTATATGAGGAACTTTTTGCCCTCTACCAAAAATCAAGTTGACAAAATTAGTATGAATAAAATGGTTAACTTGCTAGAAAAAACCATCAGACCGAGTGATACATATCCGCCATATGAATCCCAATTTTTTTAAAAAAAAATTGTAGATTATTATGTAAATTCTAACTATAAGATTGACAAATAAAATGCACTATTGGTAAATTGTGTACAACAGATCTATATAAATTTACTTTTTTATTTTTTGAGAGAGAAAAAGATGTATAATTGAAGAAACAAAATGGACTACTGAGATGAGAAGAAGAGTGTCAAGCGAAGCTCTCTGTGGGTCTTTGTCTAAAATTAGCCGGACCGAGTTGTCAGGCAACTTGGCAGGCCTTACACAATGTGTTTTTTCAGTAGAAATTCTCCAGATTTTCTAATCTAATTGACATGGTTTCATGTGCTCAATAGTCAAGTAGTTTCAACCAATTTTTGAAAGGGTATAACATTTATTTAATGCCCTTTTATGATGCCTATTGATTTAAAATCTTTATTACATCTATAAATTGAAAGTTTGTTCGGTCATTTCATGCAGTTTTTCCATTATTTTATTGCAAAACAAATTATATAGAAGTTCGTTAGTACTTATAGAATTACTAGCTATATATCAAAATAGATACTTAGGCTTTGTTGTATCATGGAGACTAGTTGCTTGTAATCCTTGGCAAACTCTTTGGAGTTGGGGCATTTCTAGTCTTAAAGATAGTGACAACAGCCCATAAAGACTTCATTGTTGTTCTTCCCTATATACTCAATTATCCTCTCTCTCTCTCTCTCTCTTTTTTTCTTTTTTTCTTTTTTCTATTTGAACACATCGAAACAACTTTTCTATTCATTAAAAAAAAATGGAAAGAAAAGAAGAGTTCAGATTCATATGTTGGAAAGCACAAAGAGACTAGTCTACTACCAAACAAGCAACATATAACCCAAATTACAACATGCCTCATTTTTGTCAACTCGAAGCTGCTCCAGAGGCTGGCAAAAGAAATCAGCGTCAGCACGCATAGGCCAACCTAGCCGAAAACAATCAACTGACCTACAATTCACACGAACATAATTTTTATTAAACTACATTCTGTACAAATGAAATGCATATAAACAAAGAAACACATAATACCAGAAGTATTCATTTAAATCATCATAATTTCTCCACTGAGAATGCTTTGCTTTTCCATAATTGTTCCTTTTAGCTTCCTGCATTGCACAAAATAAATGGCTACACAAAGCAATTAAATATCAATTTAATAACATTATTTTATGGACCAAAAAGAACATGCAGAAGCAACACCTTCGCTATCGTCTCATATATTGGAGTTACCACTTGCTTTAAAAAAGCCTCATCATCACCACCATATACTGGCTTTACAGGCTCACCAGTCACTGGACTTCCAGCCAGTATCCCACACAACTCAAGTGCCATCTATAAAGATTGAAAAACAACTGAATGATTATGCTTAAGTCAATAGAACCTTAAATTATACTCAATGATCAATAAAATTAGAGTCTCATTTGAACATCCATAATTTATATTTAAAATTAATCAAAGTTGAACCCCACTATTAGAGATATTAGGTTTATTTGTATAAGCAAAAAGGCCCAATTGTATTACTCAATACAAATGAGATTATTACAGTGAAAATCCTCTATCAAATATAGTGACAAACTGCTAATTTACTAAGAAATTGTAAATTTAATAACTAAATTATTATACTAATATTTCCCCACTGCATGAGGGAACAAGTATTAAGAATTTTTTTTTTTTAAATAATTACAATATGTTGTTAACTCTGCAACTTGAATCATTTCCCTCTTAAATCTCCAAATATTTTATGCATGAAGAAGTGTCAATTAAGCTAAGACTCTTGACTTAAGCTATTAAGAAGTAAAGCTTAAAATACTAGGAAATTGTAAATCTAAGCATTGAACCATTAGTATAACATATTCCACAACTCAATTAAAGCAATTTTTAAAAATTGTCAAAGCATAATGTATAAAACTGCGGTAATCGCCAAAAAGTACTATAATTTAGTTTATGGAAAATTCTAATGTAGATCATGGTCAATGTTATAGAAAATTTGCTTCTTGGAATTAAAACCCTTGCATTATCCAAATTAATTTCCCCTTGTTCACCTTCACTCCAAAACGGTTTAGATTAAATAGATCAATCTCCAAGACTACCCAAATCAGGCTTCTTAAATAAGGCCCACAACCACAAAGCTTGGAGCATGCCATGCTATAATATAGTCAAACTTCTTACTACTGTAATATCCTTGTTGACGGACCATTGTTCAAATTTACACTACGGCATTATCTCATATATAATTTGAATATACCACTAAAGCTTTATTTATGTTACCGGTACATATAAATGGCTGAACAGCCTAAACCAGCTTACAGATGAATAGATTTATCAGAGAAGTACTTCGCTTGCAAAATTGAAACTACCTATGAAGACTACGAGAGCAACTTAAATGAAGTCTGTGGCGGCACCACCATGATATTTTACAAAATAACTAATAGAAAAACCACCAAATCAGTGAGTTAACTTGCATATTCTTACAGCCTATTCAACTTATCTTCCGAACGTTTCCTAGCAGCAGATCATAAAATTGCAAATAGGAACAAAGTATGAAGCTCTTGACATCATAAAAGCTTGGGGTGCTCACTATAGCACATCAAAAAGTAAATGAAAGGAAAAAAATGATACATAATTTTTTCAGTTAAAATAAAAAATCTAGTAAAATTATATGAACAGTACTATTTTTTTTGTATTTTGGTTCCTCAACTTTTCTGACCAGACACATGGCATTGGCAATATCCCCACGCAAGAGCTATATGTCTCGTAAGTATTTAAATCTGTAATTCATATCCTTTCCCTCCCACTTCCTTACGATTTAGAGCTCCAAAAAAAAGGAAAGAAAAATTAATTCTTTAAATCTCTCTTTGCATTCTCAAGAACAATCATAACTGTACATACATGATGATAAATATAGCAAAGGCATTCTGGCATGAATCTCAAGTTTGCAGCTTCTCCCCATATAAGAAGATATAAACCCACGTATAGTAATTTTCTCTGCTGCACTTCCTGTTGAAGTGCCGGTTCCCTGCCAATTAGGGGAAAAAATACCAAAAAGTAAAAGAAATGTTTCAAAGCATAAAAGAGTACCTGAATATTTTGTATCAACTAGCAAGAAAAAGAGTATGAAATACGCAAACAGTGAAAATAAGGTGCTAACTGCTGAGAGCACTTGCAGTAAGGGTGCTAAAAAGCTATTTAGCATATTTTTAGCACCACTACACATAAAAATGAGGGTTCCAGTAGTAGAGCTACAGGTAAAATTTTTACCTTCATTACTACAATGCACAGCTATATATAGCTGTGCATTGTAGCTGAGAGCTAAAAAAAAAAAAAAAAAAATTTTGCTTTCACACTATTTTTTTTTTTTTTCTGCATTTCATTGTCCTTTCTCCGTGTCTCTCTCCACACTGCCTCTCCATCTCTTCTTTCTTCCTCCACAGACCCATCGCCAATCTGCACGAGCCCAACCGCAACAGACCCATTGCCACCGACCCACGCTCGGCCGCCGACCTGACCCATCTCGGCCTCTCTTCTCTATTTTCGACGTTTCGGCTTGTGTTTTGTTTTGTGTTTTGGGCTATGCTTGTGTTTCAGGCTGGGTTTTTGTTTCAGGCATGAGTTTCAGTTTGGCTATGCTGATTTTTCTGCTTTCTTATTTTGTTCTTCTTCACTGGTTTTGATGGGCACGGTGGGGTTGTGGTTGTGCAGTGATTTTTATGGGTTTGATGATGGTTGTGGTTGTGTGTTGGTGGTTGAATAAAATATTATTTTATTGTAGTATTTATATTATTTTATTGTGTTAAAAGCTAAAATAAAATCACTGCTGTAAGATATGAGAAAGTAAAATAGATAAAGTGTAATGTCCTAGTCAGTCAAAAAAAAAAACGAAGTAAAAATCATATTTTTTTTAAGTTCCCATGTGCCCCACCTAACCCCACTACCCACCACTCATTTCAATCCATCTCACCCTCTCATGTCCGGCCATATCTCTCATTTTTTTCCTTTTTCTTTTCTTTTCACTTAAACACACTCCTCTCTACTCTTATATCCTCTCTCACCGGTACTTCCACACCACCACCACCACCACCACCATTTTCACCATCATTTTTCCAGCAAGACCACCAGAAAAATCCTTAGAAATCCCTAAGCATCATCATCCCTTTATTTGAGGTAAAAAAATTTATTCTTTTTAGTGGGTTTAATATTTTGCTTGAGGTTATATTTTTTATCTAAGCTTTAATAATGATACCCATGTAATTTATGAGCACTGAAAGTGATATTTATGTGTTTTTATGTATGGTTTTTACATTGGTGGAATTATTTGATGAGTGAGTTTATGGTTTGTGCTAATGACGACTACTTAAGGTTTATGTATGGTGGAAAATTTAGAGGTTTTGAGTTATAACATGTGATGGTTGGTAAATATAATTTTTCCATTGTCATTGGGTTTATTTGGAGTTAGTTGAAGTTATAAATTTCTTATCTTAGAGAATATTTTGATTTTGCTTTCATGGGTCTCTTAATGATGTAATGTAAATTTTATGAAAACTAGTCCTGATGTTGGAGATGATATTAAATGGGTTAACTTTATAAATTGGAGTTTATGCCTTGTGAAGCAATTTGTTAAGAAACTTTGGAAGTAGAATATATTAGTATTGATGAGGTTAAATACTAGGCTTGCCTAATTAAGTGCTCATTTGGCAATTCCTAAATTGTAGCTAGATACAATTTCAAACTCTATGCTTATTGTGATAGGTTTACTTGATATTGCTTAGATTCTAGCTAATCGCCTTGGAGCTTGGAGAATTAGGCTTTTGCGGTTGGGAGGTAAGTAGCTTTTTAATGGGATTTTTGAAAAATAACTATGTTGCATAAATGTTGTTTTTGGGTTAGACACACTTTTGAAAACTACTTATGGAAACTACATTTTCCTAAAAACTATTGTGTCCTTACCTTTATATATATATATATATATAATTATATATGAAAATGCATCATATTTGGTATTGCATTTTGGGAAATACATGAATTGTTGATATGGAAAAATGAGCATCTTTTATTTAATCTTTGATAAGAAAATCATGGATTTTATGGTATATTAGAAAATTTAAAAATGCTTATCTTGTTTTGTTACGTGGGAAATTGATAGAAAATCTCTTGACAAGAATGAAGTTGAAAACCTTACAAATTTTGTGAAAGTTAGATTACTTAAGATTTTTCTAAAACTACTTGGATATAAACTATGTGTTTCAAAGTAATGTAACATGTGAGCTTTATGTGATTTTAACACCATGCCATGTGTGATTTTCCTGTGATCACTCGATTTGGTTTCCGTAGTCTTTGTGACAATGGAATCAAATCTAAGTCAATACCCTTTCACTTTGGATGACGTGTTCTTCCCTGCTACCCATGGAGGAAGAGGTTTCTTGATTGTGTGTGGGTGAGGCTGCTACCTATGGGGCCAAGAGACCACATGTAGGAGAAGTCCTATTTGATGTGCTCTCTCTGCTGCCCATGAGGGGAGAGAAAAACCTTGAGGGTATGAGTGAGGCTGTTGTCCATGAGGCCAAGAGTCTGCATATCAGAGAGGACAATATCATGCTAGTTGTGAATGGGTGAATCTCCTGACTGATCTATATGGTAGTGTGGTATATTTGTGATAATTTACCTTATGCTAGATATTATGGCTTTGGAAATTATATTGTTGGTGCTCACAGATTATAGTATATAGTTTCAAGGTATTTACTTTGAGAAACTTTGTGTTTCATTATTAAATCATTCTTGTCATAGCGTATTATTATTATTGAAAATGAACTTGCATTTCCTCCACCCCCATTAATTATACTACTTACTGGTCTTTATCTCATTCCATTATTTTATAAATTTTTCAGAGTAGATAACAATCTTTTGAGACAGTTTTTTGGTGGCTAACAGTAGTTAGACTAACTATTGATGAAGGCTGAACTTTTGTAATGGAGATATTAAATGATGTACATCTTATAATAGACTTGACTCATTCTTTTGTATATTATAGTGGTTGTGACTTTATTCCCACTGATGGGACAAGCTTGATGTTGTGTAATTATTTATCCAGACTTCTATTCTTTTGTGGCCAATGGTCCTTGTAATTACTGCTTAAAGCTCTGACTTATTTTGAGAGTATATTTAAAGGATTTATTATGATAATTCTTGATGTTGGTACTTGATATGATTTATGTGGATTGGATTGTCAAAAAGGAAAAAAATCTACAGGTATTTTGAGACGTTTTTGTCATGCTTTGGACCCTTTGGGGTTTGGGGAGTGACATAAAGTGACTTTTTGTGATGCTAAAAAGCTAAAAATTTAGCTCTACTATTGTGGATGCTCTAACTAAACTAAGCACCTATTCGTCAAAAAAATAAAAAAAGAAACTAAACTAATTACCTACCACAGCAGAAGAAAGCAGTCTAGCACTGTCGCAAGTAACACTAAGACTAATTTAACGGGCACTTCCAAAAAAATATATAATTTTTCAGAAGAAATTTCTTAATTTAAATAAGGAAGACTCACCGAAGGCTACTTTGGCGATCCAAATACTTGCACCACTTTCTGTAGTTTTTGAGGAGTTTCTTCATCACTTCTGTCAGAGCACGATCACCCAACTAAAGAAACAAAAAGTATCGTATAATATGACAACATAAGACTGGCTCAAAAGATAAAAATACAAGCCAGAGCATTAATCTAAGAAGAATAATACCTTGGGTTGCTGATCAGGCTTTGGGAATTGACGTATTTGCACATTTGCCAGCAACATAATCAAGTGCTCCCTTTGATTTGCAACATTGTCCTTCTACATGTTAATAAATGGAAAGTAGCCTGTTGAGTATCCATGAAACAGTAGCTATGGACAACAAACGATTTAGTAAGTCACCTGAAAACCAAACTGACTCTGAAGCCAGTCTAGAATGTCTTCATTAACTTTCATCCGGTGGTCCGTTGGCCATGGCAAACCGCTGGTGTTACGAAGCGCAGAAACAGTAGCTTGAATCTGCAAACAAAAAAAATCAAAAATCAATAGCAAACTCGAATGAAAGAACTTAAGGAAAATCAACTATTCCACACAAGAAACCTGGAACAAATTACCTCAGGATATCTCATAATAGCTTGATTTTGACTCTCTGGATCAAGAGGAAGAATATTATAAGGCATATATAACTGTTTCTTCTCCTCAACCGTAGTGTGAGCTTGCAAAATCTACAATGGAAAAAAAAGTGCTAAAAGACAATAATTTCCCAAGAGGGCTAATTACGGTTAATCCTAGCTCCAAGTCTATTCATTGTAAACAACAATTGAAAATATGTGAAATATAGCCTTCAAGCCAAATAATTCTATGTGTTCTTTCTCTCTTGCTTTTGTATCTAATTTCGTTTTCTCTTCGAATCATAAAAATTCATGCCAGTCGTTCCTCTCCATTTCAAATCTGTCATTTCCCAGACAATATTTGAAGAAATCAATCACGTAAATGATAGAACACTACTATGACATCCGAAGAACAGAACCCAACTTTTTCAATCGTCATATTCTCCCCACACGCCCCCTGAAGATTCATTCCAACATGGCTCCACTCCGTCTTAGGCACTGGTCTTCTTCTTCAGTCACATGCCTCCACGTGTGACACGTCACACACACAGTAACCTTCGGTGATGTCAACCATGCACGTGTCACACTTTGGTCACGCCACGTAAACCCTAAGCCGGCAGTGATATGTCACCTGCCATGTCAACACCCACTGCCACATCAGCAGACTCTCTTTTCGGTCTCAACTGAACCAATTTCAACTTGGATCCGACACCATTGACTTTTTTTTACCCATCTAATCGTTGACTTTTGACCCTTTGACCATCGACCAAGGTAAATTTTTTTTCAATTATTGCGTAAGAAGAGAAATGCTACATTTAAAACATTTTCACAACAAATTTTAGATGACAGGTTGTTACGTAGTAATGAGTAAGAAAGTAACTTCAATCATAAATTCAAATTAAAAACCAATAACAACCTAACACCTAACATTTGTTATGAAAATATTGTCGATTGTTGTCTTTCTTCTCTTATGAGACTCCAAAAACACTCAATTTGGCCCATTTTGCTTCCGTATACACTAAATTTGCCAATCTAGTTACAAAATTATTCCAAATTGTGCCCTGTCCATCCTCCAATTAATTTGATCATTTATAAGTCATCTTCTAGCTAGGGATCTTCAAAAACTTCTATCCTAAGTTTGACGAGAGTATCAAAGATAATAATTTACAATATTTTCTTACATAATGGCCCATGAGGCCATATATAGTGTAAATCCCAATTAAGACCAACCCTAACTTTTAGACTCTATAAATACCCACCTTAGGTTTCATCATAAACAACAAATAGAAAAAAAAATGTAGCTATTTATTCCATAGGTGCAGGCAGTCAGGCCCACCCACATAACACACTCTCTCTCTCTATCTCTCTCTCCTTTAATTTCAACATGATATTAAACCATATTCAATGAATATTCTTTCAAATTACCCCAACAAAAGAGAGCAAATAATAATAATAATAATAATAAAATAATTATTACAAGTTTACAACCACATATATAAGACAGTAACCACAAAACATGAAGGTTCCTGGGCAAAAATGTATTATTCTCAGCAAGTTCCTATAACATGATATCATTCAGAAGTAAGATATAAAGCATTCAGTTTCACCTCATCAGGCACTTGAACAGCCTCTGTCTGATTTACAGCCTCCAAAACCTCAAAGAGGACCGTAGAAGTTTGATATGCTTTTGTAAGTTGGGCACTGATTCAGGAACATGAATTTAGTATCAAATATAATATAGAGTAATGATAGTTACACACTTTTTTTTACACTCACCATACACACACAGTTATATGACTGAAAATTGTGCATAAAGAGTATGCTATAGGAAATGTGTAATAAGATTTTCTGTAAAATATAATGCACTAGAGCCAACTGTCAAGAAAGTAAACAACTAGAAATCAATTCTCTTAGAGAACCAACCGGTCATGTTTATCAGCGGCATTCTGCAAAGCTTGAATATTCTTTTTGAAGTAATATTGATAAAAACTCTGCATTTCACGCGCATCACTCTTTGCCCTACCTGCCAACGTCATTTCATTTTCCTGAAAAGAATTAGGGTTTGAATTAATATTTCTTCAGAATTCCAAACGGAGTTGATGAGAAGTTTCTAGGAGATTAAATCCAGAAACTGGTCATGAAAACAAATTTAACGTAGCACAAATTAATTTTCCTTTAAAAGAACAGAGAAAAAAACAAAACAAAACAAAATAATTTGTGAAAACAATAGAAGGCACTGAACATTTATGTCATTTAAAGTCAGCCATCACACAAAAGCAGTATCTGAGATGAAAATAGCAAATTGCCATTGAGATTATTAAGCAAGTGCTAGATGAGTTCGAAATGCTATCTGGTTTGATAGCAAATGCTAGTAAAAGTGAGGCGTCTTCTGCATCAGCACCAGATGGTTTGTACGATCGAATTTTGATTGCGTTTGAATATAAAGAAGGAAAGCTACCAAAGAGATACTTCAATGTTCCTTCGATATTGTTGTAAGAACTATGGATGATTAAATTAATAATTTTTTAATAGCTTAAACCTTTGGGACTAGTTGTAGCTTATCAAGGTATTAGAGCAAATAGTCTTAAAATTGTAACACCCCAGTTGTTAATTGTAATTTAAAAGAAGGTTGATGGGATAATTGGTAATTTTACTTACAAGATATTTTAGGGACAAACTTGTTATTAGGCTTCAGCCCCTTAAGTCTTCACTATTTTGGGAAGAGAGGGATTTCTCCCATTCAGGCAAGAATGGAAATTTGAGGTAAATTTCCTAACAATTCAAAGTAAAATCTTGCTATGGGGTTTATGCTAGAGCAAGATTAATTGGGTTTAAATTCTTAATTGGAATGAATTTGGTTTGTTCTTGAGTTATTTTGCTCTAGTGGTAACCCAATCACAATTTTTTTCTTGGGTAATGAGTTTGGAGGTCTTGGTGATGTGGAGAGGTGGGTATGTGACTCTGTGATAGTTTGGGTGTTATGAACTTGTTTTAAAACAAATAGATAGTGAAAGTGTTAACCATGAAATTTTTAGTGCCTTCAAGTTATGCTTTTTGCACATTAAGTGTTTGATACATTGCCTCAATGAGTTACGAAGTTGGGTTTAATTGTGTGTAGTTATTTATTCAATTTGAAGTTATTTACGAAGTGTTAACAATCACTTGTATGCTTGTTTGATATCCTTTGGGAATAGGTGCCTTGGGATAGTAAAGTTAGGCTTTAGACCCTCAATTTAATTTTAGGAGACAATTTTCAATCTATGGAGACAAGTTTGATGGTACTTTGTATTTCTAGGTTCCGAGATTCCTGAGGTAAAATTGGTTGGCCTTTTGAGCTAAGTGGCTTCATGATGAGATTTTTGAAAAATAATCATTATTGCACACAAGTATTCTATGGTTAAACCCATTTTGGAACATTATTTATGTTTTTCCTAAAATATACTATGTTGACTATTATTGCTAGTTAATCATTTATAAAAAACACATGAAATATTGAAAGTGCATCATATTTGTTATTGCATATGAGGAAATGCATGATTTGTTAGTATGGAAAAGACAAGCAATTTTGATTTAATTTTTGGGACTGGATTTTATGACTTTATTGCATTGTTTGCAAAATTTAAAGGTATCTTATCTTGTCTTGTGATATTTGGGTATTTCAAAGATTTTATGAAACTACTTGTAATCTGTTAATTGGTGGTCTAATCGTTCATAGTGTTTTTGTACGCAATTTGAACTTTCAGAAGAGAAAAAGGCCTAGGGTGGTGGTTGAGCTAAGGGGGGACATCATTAGTGAGCTCACCGGGGAGGAGCATGGTGAATTGTAAGAAAAATTTTTATTAGTTTCCTTTTTCATAATTTTTTCAAAGGAAGAGGAGCCTAGTGCTTATATAGTGGTGTAGAGCTAACCAAGTTCCTTGAATATAGGTTTTTCCTTGTAGAGAAGATTTGGAGTTAAGACCCCGGGATCATGAGCTTTTCTTCCCATATAGGGAAGACACGAGCATGGACTATGGTCTTTGGGCGTGTAGTGCAAGTTATTTCCATATAGGAATGCATGAGTGGAGAATACATAAAGGTTTGTGGGACCCAGTTACTCAATTGTCGGTATGACCATTGTCTGTCGGTATCACCATCTGTCCGTCGATATGAATACGAAGGATAAGATGTGACCATTCGTCAGGTACATATGCAACTATTTGTCGGGCACATACGTGGAGCACTGATTTGCAGAGACTTCAAGGAAGTCAAATGAGGAGTTCATTCTGACGGGTCTGTAGTTGGTAGGTCCCACCAGAAAAGGCACAAACCTTGACAGGTCAGTGGTGGAGTATTCCATCATGATGGTTCAAAGTGCTCGAAGGACTCTATTGGATGAAAATACCCTTATTAGTGTCTGCATGTTCTGGTGATGAGTAGGGTACCGACGACCCCATAATACATAACGACCATTAAGGCGGACCGCGTCGGGCAGTGTCAAGAAAGGTACCTGACGATTGCTGGGTCCCTGACGACTCCTTGTACTTGACGATCCATTGATACGTGATGATCATCAGGGCGGAATGTGGTGTTAGGGAAGGTACCTAACGACTGCTGGGTATCTGACGACTCATTGATACGTGACAACCGTGAGGGCAGAACATGACGATCGTTAGGATGGAATGTTGCGCATGGTGCCACGCTCCCTTTGTGACTGATGATACTTTTGGTGACCGAAGATTCTTTTGGTAAGCTCATGATACTTTGTGACCGAAGACTCTAGATTGTTAGAAAATTTTTTCTAACAAGTGAAAATATTCCCTATCAATATATATATATATACACACACTTTATGTATGTATGTATCTAAATTTATGTGAGGTAAATATTGTGTCCTGCACAAGACTTCAGAGGGATGGGTGCTTTATAATTCATACTACCATTCACCTTTTATCCTGTAACGATACCCTGCAGATATGAATGCATTTGGGCTTTTGCTGGAGGCAGTGGTTAATTACTTAATCAACCGAATATTCAGTTAGGCCATGGTGTTTCTATTCTGTTTGTTTGTTTGATTGATTTATTTTTCATAGTTTACAAACTTTTGCAGGTTTGAGAGACCATAGTAGGTAGCCTTATCTTCAAATTATTGGAAAGGCTAATTCTATACTTTAATCCGCAACTAGTTGCTTTCAGGGGAAGACACAAGTCACACAAGTCATTAGACCAAGGCTCTAATTAGTTGTTTTTGTTATCTGTATCTTTATTTATTTTGTTGTTTTTGTTTTTTTCCCCTTTATAATTTATATCTAGAAATACTGGCCTTTTTTCCTTAACTCACATTTATATTGTTTATTTGGGTTTTTCTACGATCAATCTCATTTTAGTTCAAATTCAATTGCGAGGCATTATTTTTTTCATTGCTACTATTGTTTCTCCAAACTAATGAATCACTGCATTTGGTTTTGTCTATTTGTATATATATGATATGTCACGCCCTAGCAGAATTTAACATGGTGCATATCTCTGAACGAATGCAATAATGGATTTTCTGAATTCTGATATGTATCTGAACACAAATGCATATTTATGTCACTGCTGGAATTAGGTCGGCTTTATGTGTTTGAAAAAGCTCACAGACTAGATTCAAGATCTAGCGGACGTGGTGTTCGCCAATTCAAAACTGCACTTCTTCAACGTCTAGAAAGGGTACGCTCTAAAATCACTTGCCCATTACATCATTTTTCTCTGGTACGCAATATTACTCTTGAAGTATCTCAATCAAACAGTTAAAAATTTAAATAAAGAAGTGTTTCTTTAGGAAGAATTTATTATTATTATTATTATTATTATACTGTATTTTATTTTGGGAATTTAAACTTCCGCCACATTATGAATTAGTTATTTTATTCAAACAAATGGAGAAATACCAAAGGAGAAATTGTTAGGACAGTATAAACATGCTATTAGTACAAACAGCATAAAAATTGACAATTTATATTGCTAAAGACTAAGAAACTTGACAATTTAGATAAGGAATATGCCATAGAGATTTCATATATGCCTCATACCTGCGGCTTTGTTCCACTCTTCCACTTAAATCCAAACTACTTTTTATTTTAGGCACACAACCCAAGTCCCAAGAGACTTTTATACCAATAGCTTTGTCATCATTGCCAGTACAAAGAAAGGCATTAATTTTCTTCATTGTCAGCTAAATTACTCTTTTAGGAAGCATGAATAATTCTGACAGTAAACTTGGATACCGTATAAAACGCATTGCAGCAATTGTAAAATCCCTGCAAATTGAGTTCCCTTTACTTGATATTATATTAGTAAAATTCTGGCCGCCCTATAAAGCTACAACTAGTATTGTCTTAACGTCAGATAGTGCCATCGCAAGGACTCCTACTATCATATCAAGGGAGGGGTTACTAGGTGGAGAGCTTGAGCATGAATAATTGTAAATATTTGATATGTAACAATTGAAACAGAGTGTAAGGAGTTGATAGAGCATCTCCTCTACTTGACAATACTTATCCACAGACTATTCCTAGTGTGGCATGCCATCCTCAAATATGAATTAAAAGCCTTTCTCTTGTTACATGAATTTAATTTTTGTTTCATCCTAGAAAAGCCATCTTTTTTCAACAATATCTTTGTAATTTGATCCAATAGTATTTGCAGCTCTATTCATTCCATCATTCAATACACCCAAAAAAGAGTTATTTATATTTTTATATAAATAAAAACCGAAAGAGTGGTACGATCCCTTCGTCACCTAGAATGAAAGGGGCGACATTTATTGATCATTACGTACAATTCAGTTAAGATATTGTATAAAAGTATGGTTTTTTTTTTTTTTTTTTTTCCTCTTTTCTTTTGATTTGAGAATTGAAGGATTCTTTATTGGGTTAATTCAAAGAAAAATAAAATAAATAAAATAAAACGTAGTTAGTATAGGTAAATCTGTCTGGAGTTATTAAGTATTATAATAGAGAAGCAGAGAAGTAAATTTGTAAATATCAGTACCATACTTCAATTGGCGACGACATTGCTTGTATTTATATCTTTATTTATGTCTTGATTAAGTAATGGCACCACCACAAATGCTACCACGCGAGCACTTGCGGTGTGGTAAGGCACCACAGGGCAGCCAACTTTGATGTGTCAGCTTAATTATCCTCATCAAGCCACTTACTTGATGTCTAGCTTCCCAACTAGTAGATTCCTTTTCCTCTAGATCAATGAAACCAGAATGAAGTTGTATTGCTTGCTTTTGTTGAAATGTATCATACCCTGGGGATTACAAAAATTATGAAAAAGGAAACTAATAAAAATTTTTCTTACAATTCACCATGCTCCTCCCCGGTGAGCTCACTAATGATGTCCCCCCTTAGCTCAACCACCACCCTAGGCCTTTTTCTCTTCTGAAAGTTCAAATTGCGTACAAAAACACTATGAACGATTAGACCACCAATTAACAGATTACAAGTAGTTTCATAAAATCTTTGAAATACCCAAATATCACAAGACAAGATAAGATACCTTTAAATTTTGCAAACAATGCAATAAAGTCATAAAATCCAGTCCCAAAAATTAAATCAAAATTGCTTGTCTTTTCCATACTAACAAATCATGCATTTCCTCATATGCAATAACAAATATGATGCACTTTCAATATTTCATGTGTTTTTTATAAATGATTAACTAGCAATAATAGTCAACATAGTATATTTTAGGAAAAACATAAATAATGTTCCAAAATGGGTTTAACCATAGAATACTTGTGTGCAATAATGATTATTTTTCAAAAATCTCATCATGAAGCCACTTAGCTCAAAAGGCCAACCAATTTTACCTCAGGAATCTCGGAACCTAGAAATACAAAGTACCATCAAACTTGTCTCCATAGATTGAAAATTGTCTCCTAAAATTAAATTGAGGGTCTAAAGCCTAACTTTACTATCCCAAGGCACCTATTCCCAAAGGATATCAAACAAGCATACAAGTGATTGTTAACACTTCGTAAATAACTTCAAATTGAATAAATAACTACACACAATTAAACCCAACTTCGTAACTCATTGAGGCAATGTATCAAACACTTAATGTGCAAAAAGCATAACTTGAAGGCACTAAAAATTTCATGGTTAACACTTTCACTATCTATTTGTTTTAAAACAAGTTCATAACACCCAAACTATCACAGAGTCACATACCCACCTCTCCACATCACCAAGACCTCCAAACTCATTACCCAAGAAAAAAATTGTGATTGGGTTACCACTAGAGCAAAATAACTCAAGAACAAACCAAATTCATTCCAATTAAGAATTTAAACCCAATTAATCTTGCTCTAGCATAAACCCCATAGCAAGATTTTACTTTGAATTGTTAGGAAATTTACCTCAAATTTCCATTCTTGCCTGAATGGGAGAAATCCCTCTCTTCCCAAAATAGTGAAGACTTAAGGGGCTGAAGCCTAATAACAAGTTTGTCCCTAAAATATCTTGTAAGTAAAATTACCAATTATCCCATCAACCTTCTTTTAAATTACAATTAACAACTGGGGTGTTACAATTTTAAGACTATTTGCTCTAATACCTTGATAAGCTACAACTAGTCCCAAAGGTTTAAGCTATTAAAAAATTATTAATTTAATCATCCATAGTTCTTACAACAATATCGAAGGAACATTGAAGTATCTCTTTGGTAGCTTTCCTTCTTTATATTCAAACGCAATCAAAATTCGATCGTACAAACCATCTGGTGCTGATGCAGAAGACGCCTCACTTTTACTAGCATTTGCTATCAAACCAGATAGCATTTCGAACTCATCTAGCACTTGCTTAATAATCTCAATGGCAATTTGCTATTTTCATCTCAGATACTGCTTTTGTGTGATGGCTGACTTTAAATGACATAAATGTTCAGTGCCTTCTATTGTTTTCACAAATTATTTTGTTTTGTTTTGTTTTTTTCTCTGTTCTTTTAAAGGAAAATTAATTTGTGCTACGTTAAATTTGTTTTCATGACCAGTTTCTGGATTTAATCTCCTAGAAACTTCTCATCAACTCCGTTTGGAATTCTGAAGAAATATTAATTCAAACCCTAATTCTTTTCAGGAAAATGAAATGACGTTGGCAGGTAGGGCAAAGAGTGATGCGCGTGAAATGCAGAGTTTTTATCAATATTACTTCAAAAAGAATATTCAAGCTTTGCAGAATGCCGCTGATAAACATGACCGGTTGGTTCTCTAAGAGAATTGATTTCTAGTTGTTTACTTTCTTGACAGTTGGCTCTAGTGCATTATATTTTACAGAAAATCTTATTACACATTTCCTATAGCATACTCTTTATGCACAATTTTCAGTCATATAACTGTGTGTGTATGGTGAGTGTAAAAAAAAGTGNCCAATTCCTAAACGGGCCGTGGAGCCCGGCTGGCCCGATCCGGATCCAGGGAAAAACCCGGAATCCTAAACGGGCCGGTTCGGGTCACGGGTCTTGCCCTGCCGGTTGGGCTCGGGTATGGAAAAACCTGGCCCGAACCTAACCCGTTGTCATTCCTATCCACTTTGTTTGATACTAACGAAGTGACGTAGGACAGAGTCTACAAATTTACCTTGTTATTTTAGGTTTAGATTATTTATTTCAAGTGATTTTAATGATTTTAAGTGAAATTAGGCTTCTATTATGGTTAAGTATTATTTAGAATTTATTTTAGAATATATTTTCATGTGTGTCAAGTTTTATGGAGCTTTTTTAAATAGGTCTTGAAGTCTATAATTTTAAATAATTCAAATTTCAATAAATAAAAATAAGAGTTTTTCTCTATTACTTTTTGGTGGATTTCATTTTTTTTCTTATGGATTCAAGGACCTCGTGAATTCGAGGTTATTTTCTTGAAACAAACATATTTTATTTCTATTTTTTTTGAAATAGACGTGTTCTGTTTCTTATAGGCATTCTGCTGCATTAGGAAGTGAACCTAAAGAATAGTAGACAACTGGATAGAGAGTTTTTTATTTTATTTTATTTTTTTCAACTCTTTTGCTTTTTGGTGTTTTTAATATTTTGAATTTGTGAAAAAATGGAGTCAAATATTGAATTATGCTCAGTTGATCAGTTGGATGAAGTTTTTGAATTCCATGGTTTATACTTACGTGAAGAATATTTGATTGGTTCTGACAGGTATACAAGTGGCTTGAGCTATATTTGTTTGGGTCTGGAGATGTCACATAGAAGGGGGTCTGATCAGCCACCGCCTGTGCGGATTTTGAGGACTCAGACTGCTGAGAATTTAGGAGAGCTGATCTTGGATATTGAGGCGCTGCCTTCTTCCTTGCGTGAGATTGCATCCAATTCTTCGTGTGGCTAATGAAGTCGAGGCTAGCAATCCAAGAGTTGCTTATCTCTGTAAGTTGCAGTTTTTTATTTTATACTAGACACTAATATGTATACACTCTTAAAATTAAAATAAAAATATCAATTTTTCTATAAAAAAAAGAGAATTTTTTTTTAAAAACACTTTCTTAAGAAATCAAAAAGTAAGGTAAGGAAATATTCATTTCTAAATAATATAAACTTACAAAATATTGTGCATAAATTTACATCATCTCTCTTATATTTTGCTCTTACTTGCCGTTTGGTATTTCCAATTAATTGTTACCAATCGATATCGGCTGCTCATGTTCTCTTCCTCTTTATTTTGATTCATTCTTCTTGCTTGCTCCAAAAAATCAAATGATATAAATATAATATAGTAATGCTTTCCAAAACATTTCTAATGGCTAAATTTTTTTTTCCTTTATATATTTTAAATTTGGATATGTTTTCTCCCAATTTTTTTGTTAATTTTTTTTATTCGTTTTCATGCTTCTCGTCTCACAACTTTTAATTCTCAAAAGAAAAATCATTCTTCTTATTATTGATTGGTTTGGGGTATAGATACATAGCAAAAGATGCGAGCATATATCACCCTGATATAAGATTTTGTTTTTCCCATTTTGGTTTGAGTTTTGTTTTTATTTTTTATTTTTTTTGGGTCCTAAATATAGTATTTATTTCAATTTCTTTTGTTTTTCTTTGATTTTAATTTTTTATTCATTATATGATTTTCGATAGAGATAGAGTTTTGATTTTATGACAGTTTGTATGGGATTTATTTCCTCGTTAGCATACTTTAATTAAAAAAAAAAAAAAAAAAACTTCTAGTATATCATAGGGTTGTTTGGTTGGAGATAGAAAAGTAAGAAAATAGAAAAATAGAGAGGGAATGAAAAAGTGGAGAGATAAAAAGACATTTTAGTTCTCTCGCCCAATTCGTGGCCCAACCAAAAAAAAAAAAATTAAGCCCAGATTTTAATTCAAGCGCAGATTCAAGCCCAGATTTTGCCTACATTAAGCCTGCATTAATAAATCATATAAACGTGTAAACTTTTCTATATGGCCAATCTGGATGTCTTCTCCTCAAAATCCTCATTATACAATAAATCATATACCAAAAAATGTCTAAGCAACCCAGCATTTTACTCAATAGAGCACTAAGAGGTTTTGCTTTTCACAATAAATCATCATTTGATATTGACACATTCTTGGCCTAAGAATCTTAAGACCATCCGAATTCTAAGCTAAACCCAAAAACGGCGACAGCTCAAACCTGAAGAAAAACGGCGACAGCTCGACGGGAAGAGTCAACGGTGTGAACTGAGGGAGAGGGACTGAGGGTCGGACCGGGCTGAGTGTCGCCGTGTCGGAGTGAGGGTGGGGTTTGTGACGATGGTGAGGGTCGGACTGAGGGAGGGTGAGGCGGTGGTGTTTTTTTTTTCTTTTGGGTATGTTCGGACCGGGCTAATGTGGGTTGTGGACTGTTGGGTGTCTCGCCGCCTGAGTTTTGGTGGTGTTCACGGTGGTGGTTTGAGATAGAGTGAGGGTGAGGGAGTGTGGGACTATCGGATTGAGAGGGAGGGAGGGAGGCTGCTGCTGAAGAGTGAAGGGGAAATGGAGGATTAGGGTTAGATTTTTAGGTATAAATATATATAGGGTATTTTAGTAATTTCACTATACTGGGTTTCTACTAGGCCGGGTTTTGGGTCGGGTCTCGGGTCGGGTTTTGGGTTTTTTTTATAAAACTCAGATCCGTTTCGGAATTTTTTTTTTTAAACCGATGACCGACCATATTCTTAATCGGACCGGTAAAATCCGGCCTATTAAAATCGGGCCAGGCCGAGTACGTACGGGCTGGACAAAAATTGCCATGCCTAAAAGTATAATAGAATTTTTTTTCTATAATTAAGGAAAGAAAACCAAAGTACAGAAACAAAGAATTAATGAAAGTCTAACATATGTTTCCAAATTCACATGTAGAACATACCTCAGCTAAGCCATATATTACACACACAAACAAAACCTTATATGTACCTCACATATACACAGAACTATATGTCTCCACCTTCAGTCAGTAAACAATGAAGCAAAAGACAAAATCTTCAAATTTAAGAACTGGGTTCTAGGTAGTCAACAGAAACAGGAACTAAGAAGTGGAAGTAAAAGACAGTCCAAGATGACTTTAGTTAACAAAAATGGCTCCAAACAATTATTGCTAATAAATAAAAATATTTAATGGGAAACTCTTAGTTGGTGAGAGCGGAATCTTTTATTTATATATGGTCAGTGTGTGAGAGTGAGACAAGAGCAGTTGGCGACTGCTTTAAGACTGGCGGTGTGAATGTGAGTAAAAAAGTCAATTGCTTTCTTTCCAGGCTGCTCTTTCTGTCCAATTAGAAGATGAATTCATTATTTTTTGCTGCTTGTTTCTAGTTTATCCTTTTCTAGTTTATCCTCTTCTTCTGTGGAATAGACCTTTTTTTTTTTTTAACGGGAGTGAAATAGACATATTTAGTTTCACACTGGCTTCTAAAAATAAATATATATATATATATATAAATAAAATCACCTTCAAATCTAATTAGACTGCTAATCACCCCTTGGTTTCTAGTTGAGAAACTTATCTTCTAACCGGGGTAAATGGAACTGAAACTGAAAAATTTTGTGTCTGCTTCTACAAGTGGAAATATGCTAGTTCCTTTTTTGGATCATCACCATGATCATTCTGAGAGAGAAAAAGTCAACCCTGAGTTGATTGACATGCTAGCATTTCCAGACTGTCTTGTTGTTATTCGGAAGAATATGAATAAAGATTTGCAAGAACAAGTTATAGCACTACAAAATTTTTCGTTCAAAACTTATTTTCTTATTTACTAAAAGTGTGTTAAAATATAATAGTATTTATTGAAGAAAAAAAAATTGAAGATTTAAAAGTTGTGTATAAGTATATCAGCTAAAAAAGTTAAAAGGAAAAAGCTCGTCTAAAAATTTTGTGTATGATATACATGTATCGACAATGAGTAATCCAATATCTCTACTTGGGCACAACTTTATAATTGATATATATATCTTATCTAGGGAAAATACTGAATAATATATTTTCTTAACTATCTTTCTAAGAATTGTAAAAGAACGGCATTGCATTGTCAATTGAGCATGGCACTAGTAGTTAGAAATATACTATACTGTAAATTGAGCTCATGACCAATTATCAGTTTTGAATTGTTGAATTCACATATATAAATATATAATGGACATTAAAAAGTATACGAGGTTAATGGAAAACCCACTCTAAGAAAAAAATCTACAAAATTTTTTAGTTAATTTCTCTCTCTCCTTCTCATATGATAAAGGATTTTATATATATGTATGAAATATTACAACTCGAATTACATGAGGCTCAAAGTATATATGCCTAGTCATGTTCTATGACGTGTTGGCTTGTAGGTTTAGATAAGTGTGTGTGTTGATTTTCGTATTTAACTTTGAGAGTTGAGTGATAATTCTTAACCACATATCTCCATTATATACAGTAAACTTTATGGCTCGCCATCTTTTAGCCTCTATTTGAGATATCTCTCTCCAGTGCATCCCATTGGGTAAGGTAGGGGTGTAATCGGTTTGGTTTGGTCAGTTTTTTTAGTTTTGGCCAATCGAAACCAAAATTTTTGGTTTGTGAAATTTCCAATTGAAACCGACTGAAATAATTGGAAATCGATCGGTTTCGATTGTATTTTGGTTTTGGTCGGTTTTTGGTTTCAGTCAACATCATAGATTCACAGTCACAAAAAGAAAAAAAACAACTCAACATCACATGGGGTTATCGATTTTTTCAATAAGAAAATAACAACACAAAATCACAATCACAGTCCTATCAAAAAAAAAAAAATCACAATCACAGATTCACAGAAAATAGCATTGATTCAGTATTAAACAAAACCCAAAATACAAAAAAGAGAGAGGGTTATCAAGAAATGTCACCGTGAGAAATTGAGAATGAAAAGATCAAGCGAGCGTGGGGAGGCCGACGTGTGGAGGTGGTGACAGAAGCCGATTCGTTTGGAGGTGGCGATAGAGGTAGATCGAGGCGGTAGCAAAGGTAGATTCATGTGGAGGCCGGCATGTGAAGGCGGCAGCAAAGGCAGATCGAGGCAGCGACAGAGACAAGTTCGTGTGGAGGCCGGCGTGTGGAGGCAGCGCAGAGGCAGATTTGCGTGGAAGCCGGCGTGGAGTGGAGGCTATGAGAGGGATTGGAGTGGAGGCTATGAGAGGGGACTATGAGAGCTGAGAGGGACTGGAGTGGAGGCTGAGAGTGAGGGTGAGAACTGAGAACGTGTGGGCTGTAGGGTTTTTTTTTTTTTTTAATAGTTTAATTAGATATCTAATTAGTAATTAGTTTAATTATAGTTACTCAATCTAATGATAAAATGAAAAATGAAAACATGAAATGTAGAGGCCGGATCATATTTAGCAAAGAAAGGTCCAAATGTTTTAAACAAAATGAAAAGCCCAAATATGTATAGGAGGCCCACATATTTATAAAATTTATATTATATATAAAATATATTATAATATGATTCGGTTTGGTTTGATTGTTTCGGTTCATTTAAACTTGCAATCGAAAACCGAACTGAATATTTTTGGTTTTAAAAATTCAAAACTGAAACTGAAGCCGAATCAAAAATTTGAAAACGGTTCGGTCGGTTTCGGCCGGTTCGTTTGGTTCGTTGGTTTTTTGTACACCCCTAGGGTAAGGTGGGATTCCACCAACCTTATTTCTCGTTGGAGTCCAAATACGAAAGCACCAACTTTAATACCGGAACTTTGTCTGCCCATGTGTTTTTATGCTCATTTATTACAAATATATTATTGATCAAAATCACCTTACGTTGATATCATTCATTGTACGATGTATATATATATATATATATTTGGTAGATTTCAATTCAATTTTCCAATATTTAATTTTTATATATTGTTCATCAAGAATAATAACAACATGGCCGTAATTACTTTAATTTATCACTAAGCTAGTGTGTTATATCTGTAAGGCATGGCATATCTTACAATATATTGGAAGCACTCAAGGCTATATGATTCTTCGCTTCTCATATGAACATACGCAGCAAAAATAACTAAGTTGGAGAAATTTTCGTTAGATTAATCGATTAGACGTCATAACACTTGGACCGTTTTTGATAGAATGAAGCATATTGCACGTGAAAACCAAACTTTTTAAGAACATAAAAACGTGGAGATATAAATTTTTTTTTTTTAAAATTAATCATCATCATAGTAACGAGGTACTAATTAACTAAACCAGTAGTTCATGGTAGTGGGATTAATTTAGCTTTTTATGGTAGCTAATTGAAAGTCAAGGTGGGATCAGGTGCATTATGTCAAACCCAAAAGCTCAGGTAAATGGCAACCAAAGCCTATTGCTATTTAACTATTTAATATATTGTATCTAAAACCATTTGCTTCCTTGTGCTTACAGAATTTGACACCAGAAGAGTTGCAAAAAAGTAAGTTTTCAGTCTAAAATTTTTGAGCATGCTTTTTCTATCATGATTTCTTAATCCAAAACTTCATAAAGTTCATATAATCTGTTATCATTGTAACCTTTTTATTTTGTAGTATAGGGAGTGGGTAAGGCTTTTTTGGTAATAACTGATTTATCTTGTAATCATCTTCTGTTGCTGGATAAGGAAACCGATTTTCATTGGAATCAACTTTGTTATCTGAATCTCTAGCATTTATTAACAACCACAAAAGAAAATGAATTGGGTAGATGTTTGTATGTGCTTTGTTGTGTGTAAAACATGAAACTAATGGATTAGTTAAATGTCAAATCCATAGAAACGTTCCTTATACCTTGTGTACAAGTTACTCACTTTCTGAGTTTGATGGGGTAACTTAGAACATTTCGCATTTTTCTTAGTGATATAGTGAATGACTGACCTGGCTCTAGCTACTCTCGTGGCATGTACTCTTGTGAGCCAGGAGTGATTGTCAATGTTACTTATGCATCTTATGCATCACATTTCATAGAAGATCAAAACACAAGACTAGTATTGGCAAGCAAAAAAAAAAAAAAATACTGAAATCATCTATCCTTCCCTCTCCCCCAATACCTGCATCAACCCAACTTCCTAAGTACCTATAGGTATGCAATCATTGACTTGCAAGACCTTTCGTACAGTTGTACAATCCATCAACCAATTGAGCAAGAGATCACTTTCATCTTTTGTTACATGTTTGAATGCATTACAATGTGTAGACATTGAATATGATTTTTATGGCATCTTTACATTTAATCATTTAAATTTTAATGAATAGAACCTTTTAAAGCCAATGAGCTATAGCTCAACTGGTACTTCATCCTCCCATACTGGGTGCGTGTGTAACTTGGAAACTTGCATGATCTGAATTCCAAGTTGTGGTTAGGAGGCAAAGTTTATTATTAGTACTCCGCAGGTTAAATATCTGTATTTATAGCACCAGTGTTTGATAAGTTGCAAGGTTTTGTGTATGTGTCCTAATAACAATAGCTTTCAGCTGTGTTCTAATAGAATTCTTAACCTTTGACTCAGCAAAAAGGACTTGAGTATGTGTTGTCTTTGTGACATTTGACAAGGGATTTGTGTTGCAGGTTATATAAGACCCGTGCTGTGTTCAAACTTGCCGCTGGGCTTCACACAACCAGCAAAGTGGTTATGAGGGCTCTCTAAATATGGCTATTCCATAGCTGTGAACCATATGATTGCAATTGGACATATAATGCTGGCCTCTTTGCGTGTGTACAGAAAATCAACTTTATGATTCAACACTTCCTGTCAATGTGGTTATTTTGTTTGTACATAATTGTGAATAGCATTTCCTTTTAAACAGTGTTACTCTTCAATACTTGCTGTTTTCAATTGATCTCTAGCCCAACACCACCGCCCCCCCCCCCCCCCCCCACAAAACAAAAAAAACAAAAAAAAAAAAAAATTGCCATCAAGGTATTGGCATCCATAAAGATTCATTATGTCTGTTATTTATTTATTTCTAGCAACACATTGCAACGTGCCAAGAGTTATTCTAATGTGATTTCTTGTATTTGTGAAGTCAAGTTTGCTCAACTCCTCCACGTTTGATGTTTTTCCTAAATGATTGTAAAGGCTAGATAAAAGCCACGTGACCATCTCTCAATTTCTCATGCTCTTTATTATTTTTTTACTTTTCCTTTTGATTAACATGAATACACACAAGTCATTCTCAAGGAAAGGAAAAAAAAAAAATACAAGTCAGTCGCTCCTGCAAACTTGATACTAACATTTCCTTAACTATAAATTGCATCCCACACTAATGACATTAATTAAGTATAAATATTGCATTATTGATAAGGTTTGGACAAACTCATTGAAAAAAGGATGTAGGATTCATACAAATGTTCATATGTGACAACATACTTGCCAAGATTAAAATAAAAGACAAGTGCAACATTGTCAAAAACCTAAGATTAAAATAAAAGACAAGGTGCAACATTGTCAATTATCTTTTGGTACAACCGCTAGCTTTTAGCACAATTTGTTGAATGCAAAATTAACCATTGCTCCATCTCAAAACAAAAAGTCCGATATGCTCTACTAGCTATAGGGGCCAAAATTGTGATATACCTAAATTGTCTCAACAAATATTTTCTGGTTCACAAATAGCTCAATTGAAAAAAAAAAACAATTGCTAGGAAATTTGAACCAGACATACCAGTTCAACAACACAAATAATTGAACTATAATAAATGGAAGAGCATCAAAACAGATCATTTTACTTCTGATGAATCACCTAAAATGAATAATTAAAAATACATCTACTTGTAGAGGAGTAAGATTATGTTTTTGGAGTCTTTCTCTTACGATTGGAAGCTGAGGCAACATCTGACTGGGCCTGACCAAATACTGACCTGCATGATGTCCAAAGCCACAACTATAATCAAAAGAGGCAAATCAATGATAGAACTAACCTCTCAGAAATGCAGAGCCATTATTATTTGTTTTTCCCAAAATAACTATTTGGCAAATTAATGACGTCCAAGGCAGAATTAATTTGATTCATCTAGAGAACTATTTTTTTGACACCAAAGATCAAGAGTAGCAATCTACAATGACTGTTTCTCTTTTTTTCTTTTTATTTTTGGCTAAGTTTGCACCAAAAACCCAACCACTGATTCATTTTAACTTACCTTCAGGTTGTAAAGCATTTCTTCCTGCAATGAAGTCATGGTATTTTTTCCATTCATGTTGTTATCAACCTTACTCACTTTATCATGTAGTTCCACAGTGGTCTAACTAAATAATATACTAACAAATTCTCCTGTCCCAATCTCGAACTCCCGAAAAAAGCTCAACATAGAAATTCATCACAAACTGTAATAGGCTTCACCATCCAGCTACTAGTAACCCCCATATCCTATTTGGAGAGCAGAAAAGATTTCTCACTCCCTTGAACCCTCAAGTTTGATGATTCAAGACCATATCTCAGGCTTAATAGATACATAAACAATTACATACACTAAGGCAATCTGCTAAGAAAGATTCAATAACTATGTCAAAAGTCTAAAATTTCCTATTGCAGAAAATGAAGTCTAAGAACTCATTAACCAAAAAAACATTTAGTGAGCTAAGCCATATTCTAGCCTTATGCACCGTAAACATTAAACAAGTCAATGCCATTAAATATGTGATTATTTAGCATTCAATTTAAATTCTTTTAACAACTAATGAGTTTCTGTAATTGAGATTGAAAGGTGTTGGACTCATGTAATGTCGTAGTTTTCATATATGATATATCTAATAAGAGAGGATACTAACAATATGCCAACCATATAGCAAAAATAATTTCAAAAAGGTATACAACAGAAGTTTGAACACTTTCATTTCATTTTTTCTAATTATAAATGATAGGTCACAATCTGAATGACCCCTTGTGATTAACCCTAATTAATTAATTTAGCCAAATAATTAATTAATCAATTAATCATGCAATTTTATGGAAGCACAAACAAATCACCAACAACTAAATAAGCAGCGGAAAATAAATAACACGGAGGTTTGTTCACGAATGGGGAAAACCCTAATGGCAAAAACCCCACCGGATGATTTTCAGGTCACCACTCCCGAAACTCCACTATTATCAAATCAAGCAGTTACAAGTAAAGGAATTCCAAGTACCTTACCAACCTACAGTTGAACCGTTACCCCAATACCCAATTGGACTTGATCTGTAGTGACAGTTCACTCCTTTGATGCACGGCTCCCAAGTACGTGACTAACCAATACGCGGATCCAAGTACGTGACTTCAGAACACTAACTGAGGAAGAATGGTTGGCTGCAAAGTTCTTTAGTTCATCCTTTATGATGAATAGCAGGAAGATGCTTGGTTACAAAACCCTATGGTGCAAATACACAGCAACTTCTTGATGGAAGATGAACTAGGTCAAGAACTTCATCTTTTGATCACAATTTGCTTGAACAGAGATTGCTCAATGCTAAAGCCACTTATGTCACACTTAACGGCTCTTAAAATAATCATTTTATATGTTTAGGGTTAGAAGAAAAGAAAGCCCGAAAACATATTCACGGATCCCAAGAAAATCAGATTAGAAATCTGAATTTTTAAATCTCGAAAGATAGCAGGTGTCGAGGTAGCTATCGAGCAGGTGTCAAGCTTTAAAAACCTTGCACTTCAGCTTGCTTTCTCTTGGACAGACTTGATGACTTCAACACTTGACCTTGAAACATTGTTTCTTGAAGTAATAAAAACACCTAGTGTTAGGACATATATGTTTTAACTTGTTTAAGAACATATGTCACTTATTTATGTAAATTGGCTAATCCTTTGACAAAATGCACTCTACTTGTAATTGGGTAGTTCTAGGTGTTTTTAATACTTCAAGAAACAATGTTTCAAGGTCAAGTGTTAAAGTCATCAAGTCTGTCCAAGAGAAAGCAAGCTGAAGTGCAAAGTTTTTAAAGCTCGACACCTGCTTGACAGCTACCTCGACACCTGCTATCTGTCAAGATTTAAAAATTCAGATTTCTAATCTGATTTTCTTGGGATCCGTGAATATGTTTTTGGGTCTTCTTTTCTTCTAACCCTAAATATATAAAAAGATTATTTTAAGAGCTGTCAAGGGTGACACAAGTTGCATTATCATTGAGCAATCTCTGTTCAAGCAAATTGTGATCAACAGACGAAGTTCTTGACCTAGTTCATCTTTCATCAAGAAGTTGCTGTGTATTTTCACCATAGGGTTTTGTAACTAAGCATCTTCCTACTATTCATCATAAAGGATGAACTGAAGAACTTTGCAGCCAACCATTCTTCCTCAGTTGGTGTTCTGAAGTCGCATACTTGGATCCGCCATTGGTTAGTCACGTACTTGGGAGCCGTGCATCAAAGGAGGGAACTGTCACTACAGATCAAGTCCAATTGGGTATTGGGGTAACAGTTCAACTGTAGGTTGGTAAGGTACTTGGGATTCCTTTACTTGTAACCGCTTGATTTGATAATAGTGGAGTTTCGGGAATGGTGACCTGAAAATCAACCGGTGGGGTTTTTGCCATTAGGGTTTTCCCCATTCGTAAACAAATCACCGTGTTATTTATTTTCCGCTGCATATTTAGTTGTTGGTGATTTGTTTGTGCTTCCATAAAATTGCATGATTAATTGATTAATTAATTACTTGGCTAAATTAATTAATTAGGGTTAATCACAAGGGGTCATTCAGATTGTGACCAATCAAGTGGTATCAGAGCAGGCACACTCTGATTAGGATTTAATCTTTGCTGTGTTGATCCATTGACCCCTGTTGTCATGGCTATAACTGGTTTAAAAAGATCCTTGTTTTCAAATACATCTTGTTTTTCTAATCACTATTTGTTTGAGTGTCTCAGAAAACACAAGTCTAAAAGTTATTTGAATTCCTTTACAATGAATAATGGAAAGGATCTCAGTTTGGCTAAAAGGAAACTAGACTGTCTCAGAGTAAAAATGTGCAAAGGAGTTCACCTGAGAAGAGAAAAAGTTAAAGGCCTAGCTCATCAAAGGCAGTTGAGTGAAAGAACCATTCCCTTTGATCTGTCATCCAAGCATGAAGTGTGTTTCATGATGAAGTCTGCCTTCAAAGTAATGGATACATGTCTATGGTATCTTGACAGTGGTTGCTCAAGACATATAACTGGTGACCGATTTCTCTTCAAGATCTTTGAGCCAAAAAGGGGTGGCAATGTGACTTTTGGTGATGGAAGCAAGTCACAAATTAAGGGGAAAGGAATCATATCTTTACCAGGACTGCCAGACATCGCAAATGTTCTTTATGTAGAAGGTCTAAGGGTTAACCAATTGAGCATAAGTTAATATGTGATCAAGACTTCATGGTGCTATTCTCAAAGGGAAAGTGTCTTGTTATGAATGAGTCTGGAAAGAAGCTTATTAGTGGGGTTCGCACTCTAGAAAACTGCTATGGATTGGTTCCTGATGCCGATGTAGTGTGCAATAGCATTCGTTTGCCAAATGAAGAACTATGGCATCAACGAATAGGACATGCTAGTTACAAGCATCAATCCATTGTATCTAAGCATGAATCTGTCTTAGGAATAACAAAGCTTAGCAAAATGAACAATGTAGTGTGTGGACCATGTCAACTTGGGAAATAGACAAAAGCTAAGCATCCGAGCACTCAGACTTCAGCTACTTCCAGACCATTGGAGCTTTTACATTTAGATCTTATGGGTCCAACCAGAACCAAGTCTCTTGGTGGAAAAAGGTACATCATGGTTGTGGTAGACGACTTCACTAGATACACTTGGGTCATCTTACTCCGATCCAAGTTTGATGCTCCTGAGAACATTGAGGCTTTGTGCACAAGGCTGCAGAATGAGAAGAGCTTAAAGATTGATAGAATTCGAAGTTACCATGGCAAAGAATTTGAAAACTCCTACATGGAGTCTTTCTGCACAAGATCAGGTATATCTCAAGAGTTCTCTGCTCCTATTACTCCTCAGCAAAATGGTGTGGTAGAAAGAAAAGACAGAGTTATTCAAGAGATGGCCAGAGCCATGTTGCATAACAAAAATATGGCTCGAAACTTATGGGGAGAAGCCGTAAACACTGCCTGTCATACGGTTAATAGGGTGTACTTCAGACCCAGTACCAAAAAGACTCCCTATGAGTTGTGGAAAGGAAGAAAGCCAAATGTGAAGTATTTCAGGATATTTGGAAGCACTTGCTTCATCCTTAAGGATACAGAGAATGTGGGAAAATTTGACTCTCGAAGTGATGAAGGCATATTTCTGGGATACTCATCCACAAGCAGGGCTTATCATGAATACTCTGAAAGTAATGGAAACAATAAATGTGGTCATTGATGAGTCTTCAGATTCCAGCACTGAGAAAGGCATTGAGGAACTCTCTAAAGAAATTCTTCCTCTTGAGCCTAATGAAGTTCAAGACATTGTTGAATCAGAACCTATGTCTCCAAGTACTCCTAGTATTGTGGAAAACTCTACAGATGCTCCTACTTCACCGGATTCTGTGTCTCATGAAGAAAAAGGACCCTCCTTTAGAATCAAATTAAATCATCCTCCTGAAGATATTATGGGAAACATGAATGAACTCACATTAAGGAAACGTACAGTTAACAAATGTGTTGCTAACTTTGTGTCTTATTCCTGTTATTTGTCACAGGTTGAACCCAAGAAAATTGAGGAAGCACTACATGATGAAAGTTGGGTCGAAGTAATGCATGATGAACTAATCCAATTTCAGAGGAATGATGTTTGGACTCTAGTACCTAGACCAGAAGGTGAGCACATCATCGGTGCAAAGTGGATATTCCGCAACAAGACTGATGAAGAAGGCAATGTGATTCGCAACAAGGCCCATCTTGTAGCTCAAGGATACTCGCAAATGGAAGGAGTATACTATGATGAAACATTTGCCCCAGTTGCCCGAATGGAGTCAATCAGAATTCTGCTTGCCCTAGCATGTCAGCTGAATTTCAAACTCTATCAGATGGATGTAAAGACTGCCTTCTTGAATGGGTTACTCAGAGAGGATGTCTATGTGGCTCAACCAAAAGGATTCATTGATCCACACTTCCCGGATCATGTGCTATACCTTAAAAAGGTACTTTATGGGTTGAAGCAAGCTCCAAGAGCATGGTATGATAGACTCACACAATATCTGGTGTCACATGGGTTCACAAGAGGAAAGACTGATCAAACTCTCTTCATCAAAAGGGAAGACGATGAGTTGATAGTTGCTCAAGTCTATGTTAATGATATCATTTTTGGGTCGACTAAGGATGAATTTGCTCATGACTTCTCAAAACTCATGCAAGCCGAGTTCGAGATGAGCATGATTGGAGAACTGACTCACTTCCTAGGATTACAGATTCGTCAACAAGATTCAGGTATATTTCTTTCTCAATCTAAATATGCTAAAAATCTTGTGAAAAAGTTTGGTTTCGAATCTGCTAGTTCTATTAGAACCCCTATGAGCCCTAATGTGAAACTCACTGTAGACTTGTTAGGTAAGAGTGTTGACCCCTCTCTTTATAGAGGTATGATAGGTAGTCTTCTTTACCTCATTGCCAGTAGACCTGACATTAGTTACAGTGTTGGAGTGTGTGCTAGATATCAACCTAATCCCAAGGAATCCCACATGACTGCTTTAAAAAGAATCATAAAGTACGTCAATACCACTGCTGAGTTTGGTGTGTGGTATAGCAAGGACACTAATGGTGTCTTAGTTGGGTACTCTGATGTTGATTGGGCTGGTAATGTTGATGATAGAAAGAGTACTTTGGGGATGTTTTTATGTGGGTAATAATCTTGTCTCTTGGATGAGCAAAAAGCAGAACTCCATCTCATTATCCACTGCAAAAGCTGAATACATTACTGCTGGTAGTTGCTGCACACAACTCCTCTGGATGCAAAAACTCCTTCATGATTATGGTATTAGTCAAGAGCATCTCACTATCTATTGTGACAATACCAGTGCCATTAATCTCTCTCAGAACCCAATTCAACATTCTCGAACCAAACACATAGAGATTCGACATCACTTCATTAGGGAGCTTGTCGAAAATGGTACTCTCAATCTTGAATTTATTCACACTGATGATCAGAAGGCTGACCTGTTTACCAAACCTCTTGATAGCAAACGTTTTGAATTTCTTCGTCAAAACATTGGTGTCATCTCCATGGATTGATCTCCTTCTCTTGCCCCTCTTCTTCGTTCATATGCATCTAGTTTTTGCTTAACATGTTTTGTGTGTCTACTTTCAGTTTTATTTATTTTGTTTTTGGTAAAATAAAAAAAATTGAAAAATCAGAAAAATACAAAAACAATGTGTGTTCTGTGTACTTTGGTACTTATGTACCTTGGATGGCCAATGAAACAAAGTTTTCTAAACTTTGTATCTCTTGTAGCTTAGATGAGCATCTCTATGCACAACTAAGCAAGTGAGCTTTGTGGCTCTTATTTGTGATGAGTAAGATTAGGTTATCTCTTAAAACTTAACACTCATATCACTCTTTTTAATACTTCAAGAAACAATGTTTCAAGGTCAAGTGTTGAAGTCATCAAGTCTGTCCAAGAAAAAGCAAGCTGAAGTGCGAAGTTTTTAAAGCTCGACACCTGCTCGACAGCTACCTCGACACCTGCTATTTGTCGAGATTTAAAAATTCAAATTTCCAATATGATTTTCTTGGGATCCGTGAATATGTTTTTGGGCCTTCTTTTCTTCTAACCCTAAACATATAAAAGGATTATTTTAAGAGCCGTCAAGGGTGACACAAGTTGCATTATCATTTGTTAGGTTCTAAGGTCTTAGGATTTTATGTATTTAGAACTCTAATTTGTAATGTTGGCAAACCATGATCAAAACATTGTATGGTGTCTTCTTTAGACTTGCTCAAAGTTGGTTTAATATTGTAAAGTTGGAATCGAGTGGCTGCAGAAGTACTTGGGACTCTCGGCCTGGCTCGATCGATCGAATAATAGACTCGATCGATCGAAAATCGCACAGGTTGAATTTTCTGCAGAATTTCCAACTCAGCCCTACTTCATTAAATGTTTAGGGTTTTATGTTTTTACCCTAGGTATATAAATATTTTTTTTTTTTTTACTCACACAAAATTTAGACAAAAAGGTAAGATCAAAATAAAAACAATGCATATGAATAAATGCAAGATGCACAAAATGCATGAAGATATAACATGCAATGCATGAAGGGTCCCACAAAGATCAAAAGAATTAGATCAAGGACCAAAGAGCAAAAGCTCAACCATAGGAACTCTTCCTCATCCAAACAAAACGATTGTTTGGAATGAGTGTCTCAAGAGAAGTGAGATAAGGGTTGGAAGAATGAGAACCGGAGATGCACATAGTCAAGGAGTTAAGAGCATTAAACATTTTCTTTAACGACATGCTATTTTCACTTAAAATTGATTTACCAATTTTAGCATAACTTCCAAGAAGCTCAAGTTTCTCTTTTCTCTTAATTCTTTTAAGAGCATGAAACTTAGAGCAATGTGGTCTTAGATGACCAAAAGCACCACAATAGTGACAAACAATGTGTTTAGGTCCACTAGGCTTTTTGGGAATGGATCTAGCAACATGGTTTTGTTCTCTCTTCAACTTATGACATTGAGGTCTTATATGACCAATCACACCACAATGGTGGCAAGTTGGAACAAACTTAGATCCATCCAAAACTTTAGGTTGAGACCTAAATAGAGGCTTTGACTTAACAGCCTTTCTTTCCACCTTTTGATTTCTTTTATGTGGAGGAATGTACACCGATTTGTCCTTTGGGGTAGAACACACAATAGGCACAAAATCGAGTACCACAACATGATTGCAACAAATAATTTCATCCCTTTTAACAATAGGTTCAGCAATCAAATACTTGGCATGCATCTTAAGAGATTCATTTTCACATTTTAGCTCATCAACAAGTTTGTTAGACAAAACAAGTTTAGCATCCAAGGTCATATTCAAACATTCAAACTCTTTCAGCTTTTCAATAGAATTTTCAGCAAGTTTCTTATATTTTTCAACCAATTTGTTGGATTCATTGAGCTTAGCAATCAAATCATCATTTTCACAAAATAACTTGTTCAAATCCTTATTAAACTTCTTAGCCTTTTTCTTTAAGAGTTTGATGTTAGGAATATCAATAACATTCAAAGAATCATGTAACATAGCATCACAATCATGAGATTCACACTCATAAAGGCATTTTCACAAATACATGGCATGTTAAAATGAACACCAACCAAATCATACAAAGATGCATACAAAGCACAATCTATGGCAAATAAACACAAGGGGTCAAGGATCACACTTAGGTATTTAAACCACAATAAGTGTACCCGCTCTGATACCAATTGAAAGTTCAATATGTCTATAAAAACACCCTTGAACGTTTAGACTCCAAATTATAAAATATTCATTCAAGCTTATAATCAAACAATTAATGTGCGGAACATGAACATAGGCAAATCACAAAATTGATAACTAATCTAAGCCAAATATAAACACATTCACAGTAGTAAATATAAGATAAAGATAAAGGAAAGGAAGATGCAAACACATGGACAACACACGATGTGTTATCGAAGAGGAAACCGAAGTCCATGGCGTAAAACCTCTCCGCCGCCCTCCAAGTAGTAAATAATCCACTAAAGAATGTAGGTTAGATACATGAATAGCAAAAGACCCTCCAAGCCTAACCAACCCAAGTACCTAAGCTCTCCAAGCTTCTTACTCCAATGAGATTACGCCGAACCTATTTCTTCTTTAACTTCCCGGATTCTGCTACTATACCATAGCATCAACCAATGTATATTGGTTCCTTCCAAACTGCTTCCCTTAGCACCAAATAAACTTTCTCACAGACGTGGGTATGGTGAGATAAGGATTTGGTCAATGACCTTTCAAGGATGTGACAATGGAGAGGAAAAGAGTAGAGGAATTTGTAGAGTCTCTAAGATAAATATTAGGGATGAGGCAATCTTATTTTTCTCTAGGGTTTCTCTCACAAAATTCTCTCTAGAAGCTCTCTCAATTTAGTGGGTATAAGGGTCTATATATAGTGGTGTGTGTTTAAAATACGAAGAGTCAGTGTTTACCAAACAGGGTTGATTGGCGGCTTGACCTCGCGACTTGTCCAAGTCACGAGTTCAAGTCATGACGTAACAACCTAGCCAGCCTGAAACTTTTGTCCTGTAGTGCGACAGCTGGTGCAACCCTTCAGCTCCCCTGTGTGCATCTCACGTGCTAGCATTTGGCGACTTGCTAGTCGCGAGTCCTAGCCGCGACACTCTGCCTTCTTGCACAAACCTGAGCTTTTCTTCACATCTTTTCACACACTACCCTTACAATGATCCCACCTAAATATAGAGTTACTAAGTGCTAAATTAAAAGCAAATTGGCACGGAATAAAGCCAACAAGATGGTTGATAAATTTCAACCTTACAATTGTGATTGCACCTCTCAGGGTTTCCTACCATTTTATTTGGCCATTTAAAGAATGACTCATTCTTGATCTTCTCTAGAACTTGATGCGTCGGCTCACAGAACACAGTAATGACTGCTTGATGGTTTGCTGATCCTGACTGCCTAGCTAAATCCCTACGTGGTTTGTTATTGCTGAACTGATCCGACCTGAAATCCCTCCTCTCTTGAGGGATAACCTTGTCCTTTCCTTTCCCTTGCTACTGGTCTTCTTCAGCTCTTCTACACTTATCAATCCGATCCATGAGTTGACGCACGTTAGTGACGGGCTTACCAGTCAAGGATTTTCTTAAACCGTGCTTGGATGGAAGGCCGAGCTTAAAAGTACTAATGGCCACGTCGTTGAAATCACCTTCAATCTCATTGATTAGCTCCCAATATCTATCGGAGTATGTTTTAAGATTCTCGCCCTCTTGCATACTCAAGGATAGGAGGGAAGCCAACGATCGAGGAACTCTCTTGCAAGTCACGGACCAGGAACCAAATGCTTGAGTGAGCTCGTGGAAGGAGTTTATGGACTCCGCCTTTAGGCCATTGAACCACCTCATCGCGATGGGCCCAAGACTAGAAGGAAATACTTTGCACATCAAGACCTCGTCCTTAGAATAGACAGCCATTCTCTAGTTAAAATTGCTCATATGCTTGACAGGATCTGTCCATCCGTTGTAAATGGTGAATGTTGGCTGATGAAAACATCGGGGGAGTCTTGCCCCTTCAATCTTATGCGTGAAAGGTGACTTGGAGATTTGGTTTAAGGCTCAACTCATAGCATCGTTCCCTACGCCCCTATGTGGCGGGATTCTAAACTGTCACTCGCTATGATGTTCCTCTTCATAGGAGAAGGATTCACTGGGTGGAGTTTGAAACCTCTGCCTGTAACCAGTGTCTCTTCCATCATCATGTTAGGACATATATGTTTTAACTTGATTAAGAACATATGTCACTTAGTTATGTAAATTGGCTAATCCTTTGACAAAACGCACTCTACTTGTAATTGGGTAGTTCTAGGTGTTTTTAATACTTCAAGAAACAATGTTTCAAGGTCAAGTGTTGAAGTCATCAAGTCTGTCCAAGAAAAGCAAGCTGAAGTGCAAGGTTTTTAAACTCGACACCTCTCGATAGCTACCTCGACACCTGCTATCTGTCGAGATTTAAAATTCAGATTTCAATATGATTTTCTTGGGATCCTGAATATGTTTTTGGGCTTTCTTTTCTTCTAACCTAAACATATAAAAGATTATTTTAAAAGCCGTCAAGTGTGACACAAGTTGCTTTAGCATTGAGCAATCTCTGTTCAAGCAAATTGTGATCAAAGACGAATTCTTGACTTAGTTCATCTCCATCAAGAAGTTGCTGTGTATTTGCACCTAGGGTTTTGTAACCAACATCTTCCTGCTTATTCATCATAAAGGATGAACTGAAGAACTTTGCAGCCAACCATTCTTCCTAAGTTGGTGTTCTGAAGCCGTTACTTGGATCCGCGCATTGGTTAGTCACGTACTTGGGAGCCGTGCATCAAAGGTGGGAACTGTCGCTACAGAACAAGTCCAATTGGGTATTGGGTAAGGGTTCAACTGTAGGTTGGTAAGGTACTTGGGATTCCTTTACTTGTAACCGCTTGATTTGATAATAGTGGAGTTTCGGGAGTGGTGGCCTGAAAATCACCCGGTGGGGTTTTTGCCGTTAGGGTTTTCCCCATTTGTAAACAAATCACCGTGTTATTTATTTTCTGCTGCATATTTAGTTGTTGGTGATTTGTTTGTGCTTCCATAAAATTGCATGATTAATTGATTAATTAATTACTTGGCTAAAGTAATTAATTAGGGTTAATCACTAGGGGTCATTCAGATTGTGACCTAACAAAAAGGTGGGGTGTATAAGTGTGCATGTATGCTAAATTATTGCTAATACATATTATGGGGAAACAAATTAAGATTTTTACTGCTTCAAAGTGATAGCAAATGAGATTGAAGGCTTTGCTTTGATTAAGAAAATAGCCTATCATGACGGATATTAGTAACCCAAGGGTTGTTTCATCACTTCCTATGGTCTTATGGAAGATGTTATATTGTGACATTCTAGTACGTTAGCTGTATCCACTATTACTAGACACCCAAACAACTCATCAATCTAGATCCAAGTAAAGTTGAGAACTACCCTCTAATGTTTATCAAGGGATAATCACAGTTGTAGCGCGCGCACACACACACACAATAATTTATCAAATTAAGGTCAGTTGTAGCACAGGTTGTATATTCAAGGGATAATCATAGCTGCTAAAAAATAGTAATTGATGTAGCTCCCTTCACCAATATATAGAGTAGATCAGCAATAAAACATAAAGCTGTGACTTTGGTATTTCAAAAAGTAAAAATCCAGAAGAACAGAGGTCATGAAACAACAACATAAAGAGACACATGAAAGACTAAGAGTTTTGACTTACGAGGCACGGAAGTCAACACCAACAGACTTAGGAAGCTGTAGGAAGGTTCGAGAATGCAAATCAGTTGCAAAAACCATCTGCATGAAACAACAAACAAAAGTTAGAAAGAGTGACATAAATTGAAAATCAATTTTTTTTAATAACTTAAATTGAAGAAACTATTGTAATAACTTGATACCAATTATATATTTTGTGATATATTATAATAGAAATTTCAAAGAGATGGCTTATTGCAACAAATTTAACATTGCAATAACTAAAATATTAATTATTTTACAATCTATTGCAATGACAAATATGAAGCTGCAATAAATATATTATTACAATGATTTAATTCCAATTATTTTACAATATATTGTAAGAAAAAATATGAAAAAAAATAAATATTACAATAAATATACCGTTGCAATAATTTGAATCCAAATTATTTTTGTCAATTCTTTACAATCTATTGTAATAAAATTCATGAAATAATAGCCTATTGCTACAAAATATTTGAAGTAATAAATTGTTTATTGCAATAGCAAATATATTATTACATCAAAATTTTCATGAAAATATTTAAGGTTTATTGCAACAAAAATTTTTTGTAGCACAAACTTATTACCTCAAATTTTATTGCAACACTTTGCATAAACTATTGCAATGACTTCAATGTTATTGTAACGATTTTTTTATTTATTGTAATGACTTCAATGTTATTGCAACGATTTTTTTTTTTTGTTTATTGTGGGCCAGTACTACCACCATAAACATAATCGAAGGTGAAGTACTACGAACCAACTTGCACCTAATTTTGAACACCAAATTTCAAAATTCTAGCAATTCAATCATACACATATCATCAAATTCGATTAAAACTAATTTTAAAAAAATCAAGTACCTGAGGCAGAGGTTCACCATGAACCACTGAAATGCAATCCATACAACCAAGCTCGGTCGTAATCAAAGGCCTGATAATAACCACGACTCGTACGCATTTTAAACTCCTCGCTTTCGAATTCTTCATCACCAAAACCAAAGAGATTGTGAGAGATCAACGGGCGCATTTGTTGTACAGGAAGAGTTGAAGCGCCGTCGAGTTGGATTGGATATGAGTGCACCACCAATTTGAGGATGGATTGGAAGAGAAGAAGCTAGAGGCAACGCCGACGAGTTGGATTAGATGAGAAGAAGCGCCGCTAATTTGGGGTTGTAGGTGTGCCGCTGTCTGGTCCTTGTATGGTTTTAGCTGTCCGATTTGAGGGTTTTGTCTAGTGAGGCAAACGTGAGACAGAGCAAGCAAAGGTAGAGAAGCAAACGTGAGAGGAGAAAAGTTTGATGAATGTTGTAATTTTTTGTTTATATATAAAACCTATTTACTCGGTAACCAAAACCCATTAAAATTACATCAACAGCTAAGATCAAAACAATACTAAATGAAGGGTTCAGATTTAGGGGGTACCATACCCCCCTTTTTTTGGGGGGTATGGTAGAATGACCCTACTATTGATAGCTATTTTTCTATTTTGTTAACTCTTTAAAAATAATTTTAAGGATATTATTAGGTATAAAATGTAACTTTTCTTTAACTTTTCCTTTTTTTATTTTTTATTTTTTTTGTGTGTCACTTGTCCGTTGCCCAACTTCACTTGTCGCTATTATGTCGAACTACCAATCAACAAAGAAAAAACTAATCTCTACAACTTCAAACTCTATTCTCTCTCTTTATCTCTCTTATCTATATAATACAAGATAGAGAGTCACAAACACATAGTGACAAAGTCACAAAGCCAAAAAGCCCAAAAAAAAAAAAAAAAAACACCACAGGCAGCACAGATTCAATTCACAATCAGTCATTCACCAACATCAGTTTAGTTCATCACTCATTAGTAAAAAAACAAACATGAAACACCACAAATCCACAACGCACAAGCACAATTTCTATGAATCTCAGATTCTCAGATCAGATCACAAACATTATATATTTATTAGGTTTTGAAGGAAAAGATAAGAGTAAATACATGTGATGTGAGCGGTGGTGGCAAGTGGGTCTCGAGCAACTGGCAACGGCGGCAAGTGGGTCTCGCGTGGGCAGCGGCAAGTGGGTCTCGCTCTCGCAAGCGTCATGGCGTAGGTGTGGGCAGCAACGTCACGAGGTGGGTGAGTGGGTCTCCGTCTCTTTGAGTACTCTCTATCTCGCCTCTTAGTGCTCTCACTTTCCTTTCTTCTTTTTTTCTCTTTTTCTTCCTTCGTTTTTTGCTTTCTCCATTTGGTTTTAGACTGCTGAGAATTGAGTTTTTCTTTTTTTAGATTTACATGGGTCATGGGCTCCTGGGCTGGCCGAATGATGGGCTAGGGGTTCATGATTTTTGGGAGGGGGCCTGAGCTTTTTTTTTTTTTTTTTTTGGAGGGGGGGTGGGGCCCCCTTTGGCCCCCACCTGGGTTCGTCCCTGCTTCAGAGTGTTGAGGCTGATCAAAGGAGAGAGTGAGAAAATGAGAGCAACGGGCAGAAAGAGAAAATAAAAGGAATAAAAAAATAGAAGGAGTATTATTTTAATACGTGTAGGAATTAAAAAATTATTTTAAACTTTTAGCAAAGCTGAAGCGAAAAGTAGCTTTGTACAGAAGCTTGAAGCTTGGGCCCGTTTGGTAGAGGAGTTTGAGTAATGTTGTTTGGGTGTTTTTGATATACGTATGGATGAAAATGTGTGTGAAAATGTGTGTAACATTGTTTAAAATGTGAAAAGAGTGGTTCTAATCACTCTACCAAACAGGCCCTTTTGGCTTTACATATATTAATGTAGAGATTTTTTGTGTTTTGGTGAAGCTAAAATACATCGTGTACATTTGGATACTGTTTATTTTGCTAAAAATTGAAAACTTATTACTGAAAATACTATAGCAAAATATTTTTTATTACTATAAATTACTGTTCACCCATTTTTAGCACTTGAATAATTTTTTTTTTGAGAAATAAAAACAAATAAATAATAATAAGTATTATATTATGTCATTTTTTATTTCTTATAATACTATTCCTATTATTATATAATTACTGTTACAATCTACCAAACGTGCCCTTATAGGTGAAAATTTGTAATTATAAGACAGATATTATTAATCTATCACTTTTTTTTTGAGAATTTATTAATCTATTACCTTGGTAAAATGAGAAAAAGAAAAAAAGAAAAAAAAAATCGTACCAAACACCTCTCATATAAATTTTATTTTTTTCTTTTACCTTAATATAAATTTTGAGAAGTGTTATGTCTATAACATTTTTATAATACTTTCACAACAAATTAATCTTCTGCCATTTTTTTAGCTAAATAATCTCTAACCTTTTATCAAACCCTTCATACGTCACTCCATGAATCACATTAGTACGGGGCTCCCCACCATAATATAGATATAAATCAATTGAACTCATTACAAGCCTATTCAAAGTCCAATGAGTTTACTAAAAAAGTTAGTGACAAGTATAACACTTTTTTCTGAAATGAACTATAAAATATTGTCTCCAAGCAAATATAAACATTAAAGATAACATTGTATGGTCCACCAAGCACTTATAAACAATTTAATTTTTATTATCTCCAAGAAAATGAAAGGGCAGTATCTGCCTTTTTTAATATAATACTACAAAAATTTGTGAAAACATACGAGGCAGTAGATTGCTTAAACGTGAAGTTCTCTTTCTCAAGGCAATACACAGCACTTTAAGCCATCCACAATTCATAACTTTCCGAGCAGAGCACTGCTAAGATGGATAACACCATCTAGTCTAGTAAAGCACGTTAACTCTCTACACTAAACTCATTATCATCCTCAGGATTCTCATGTGAGACTGTTTCTGGAAAGAGTTCTTCATCAGGATACATCTTCTGAAATAGCTACCGAAGTACCAGAACCACCACCAAATTCTAGTCGGTAAGTCAACACGTGAAAATAAGCATAACCAATACCTCAATAGATTAGACCTATGACTTGACAACTGACAGAGAAAAATAGAGATCGATCATTAAAAAATAATCTATGAAAGAAATAGTGATCTGGTTATTCAATCATTCTGTTTCATATTTCCTCCCGAACAATTGTTGCATGGGAGATGACCCAAAACAGAGTAGTTTATGCCATGAAGGAAGATGTAGTGATGTGGAGAAGTACCACAATTCATACACAGTGAAACGAAACATTGAACTTTATGAAGGTCCAACAAAAGATGAAATACCTCAGACCAACAAGGGTTATGTCTTATCCAATAGGTTACCTATCCACATGTTTAATTTTATGTTATATTGGGAAAATTACACAAGCACTGATTCTTTCACCCTCAATCTCACACTCCATCTCATACTTGTGAGGGGAATAAGTGCCATTCAAGCTAGAACGCATTGGCTATCCTATTCCTATCCACATGTTTATGCCGTGTCCTCCCAAAGGGTAATCAAAAAGAGAGTTTCAAACTAATTTGGGGTTTGGGATTTTTTTGGGGTTGTGGAGGGGGGCAAAAGAAGAGCACTTTCAGTGTACAACCATAACATCATAATAGTACAAAATAGAGTCTAAAAATGGAAAAGTCCTGATGAGAAGATCACCATGGTAACCTCCTGAATATACAATGCTTTCCAGAGTACAGCGGGCTTTACTTCTGCTGAATTTTCACTGTGAACAGTTGTACTACTTTCAGAATGTGAGGACTTGGCTAGTGTGAGAAGAGAATCCATGGCAGCATTCAGTGAATTTATCCCTTGGTTGGCATCATGACACAAAGTACAAAAGTATAATACAAACCTGAAAGAGAGAAGGGAATAATGCCAAACGCATTTCAGGAAGGTAATGGGGACTAAGGGAATCCACATAAAATGCTAGTCACATGACATGGTAAAAAAGGAGTCAGTAACCACCATCAATAATATAGCCACTTTATAGCACACAGGTCTCTACAATTAGCACCAAGTATCTAACATCACACCAAATACCAACCTTTTTAAAATTAAAACAATGTAAAAATTGACATTCTTTCTAACTACATATCAATTTCACACAACCATCAACACCTTGAGAAAGAAGAACATGTTGTTCTTTTCTTTTCTTTTGCATTTTTTTTCTGTGGTGGTGGGGGGGAGAGGGGTAGGAAGCAGGATGTTGGCTGTGTAGATATTTCTAACTTTATTCAGCCCCTCATAGAATCAATTCATGTGTAGATATTTCTCCCATTGTAATTTTTTAGGCTGCTTCGTGCTTATTTACATAAAGTAGTCTCATTTCAATATTATTATTTTTACCTATCAAAAAATAAAATAAACCTTCATTCAATGCTCACTTGCAAAATCAGGATCCCATCAAAAATTAATTTAACTAGCAAACTGATTGTCTATCTTACATATGTGCAACAGAATCAAATTCTTTTAAGCAACAAATGACAACATTAAGAACTAGTAGTTATCTTCAAAAACTCATAAACTTACATGCCTGATGGACAAACAGCTAAATCGCTACCTATGTGGAGAGCTCGGATTGATGTAACCTGTTCAGGGTACAAAGCTAGAGGGAGGGGGGAAAAAGTCAGTCTCTCCTTCCCTTTTGATTTCTTATCCCCTCATTCATTCAACAAAAAACAGTAATAGCACTAGAAACTTGATCTTACATCTTGGAGGATATACCACCAGAAAATTTGATGTATCTGGCCTTAAGGAACTCCTTGTAATGCATATTCCCCGAGCAACTTTCCATTTTTCATCTTCTAGACCTAAAATTTGACGATTTTCTCTTGGAGAATCTGTTGGAGATGAAATTAATGGCAACGGAACTACAGAGGATGGATCCAGGATTAACTGGTAGCTGAATAAGTCTTGACCCGAAGATAATCTAACTCCTTTATAATGCCCAATACACTTAAAATTTCCAGGGAAAAGATGAATTTAAAAAAGATAGACATACTAAGGTCAAATAATTTTTTTCTAATGGACACATAAAAAGGAAAAAAAAAATTATGCACCTTGTCCATAAGTAGGGCAATCATTGGCATTCGCAGAACCTGCATATTAGAAGTTCATATGCAGATGAGTATCACAGCATGATAAAGTAAAAACAGAAATGCGTGTGTGTGTGTGGGAAACATAAGCAACCCTCTAGATGTTGGACTAAAATTCAATATTAACAAGAACAAAAAGGTGCAAGTCCAATAATCAGAAAGTAATCCAAAATGCTTGGAGCCAATAGCTTTTGTATTGTGGAAGAAGTAGGTTTTTCAAATTTGATTAAGAGGATAAGTTACAATTTGTGTTTTACTCCTCAAAGTATTCCAAAATGCTAGGCACCGGTTTTGGTATAGAGCATATTTTTTGTGCCTGTAATTCTAGATATAGTATTCCAATTTTTTGACAAATTTATTTAAAAGTAATTTTGGAAACTTATACCTTTCTAACCAAGAGACAAGACAATAAATAGTGTTCCCTTGAGAAGTTGGGTTTTTGAAACAATTTCAACGTTGTTGTATGATCTCCATATAGATTCCCAAATCACAAAAATTTTGTATTTCTCAAATTATCAAATGCATCAATAGAATTAGAAAATTTAACTGAAAAGCCGAAGAGCCTTAGAGCTCAAATGGCACCTTGTGGTGTTTCCGTTGAAATCTCCTAATAAGTTAACTGGATATTAAATTTCATCAAAAATTTCAAATGATAGTGTACGATTTAATCTTTAGAGGCAACCGCATTTTCTTCAAGAACTCGACGAAGGGGCCCTCCAAATCCTGCTCCGAAATCCTCTCATTCTCATTCTCACCACCACCCAAGTGTTGCTAAACAAGCTTGAAGAACCTCATCAACTGGTTCTTCTCCGTCAACCCCAAGCTCTTATCCTTGAATATCGCGGCCTTAGAGTCCGGCACGTTCGTCAATCTCCCACTCGCATCGCACACCAAGCTCAAATCGATGCATTTGAAGTCAATGTACTGGTTCGCCCCAGATTTCAGGATCAGATCGATGGACTTATCGTCGCAGAACAAAACCCTAGGTCTACACAAGTCGATGTTGAATTTTCTAGAATGTTCATCGTCGAGGATCTCAGGGACAAAAGAGGAAATTTCGACGTGGGAGTAGAGGGGCGAGGGGCGAGAGGTACGGGGGTGAAATCATGGCCGTTGGATGAGATGGAGGGAGGAGGGGCAGGATGGGAATTGAGGAAATTTGAGAGGTCGTGAAGAGAGAGAGATGCGTAGTGCAACCCGTAGGAAGAGTTCGGGTCAAGGTGGAGGACGGTTTTTCCGTTTGCGGAGGCGATTACGGATTCCAGTAGACCTGTGTTGATGACGATCGGGTCGAATTTGGTTGGTTCGATTGGAGGGTATGATGAAGCGTCTACGACCATGGTGGCGCGTGTAGTTGACTCGCTCGCTCGGTTGGGTTGGAAAATGCGGAGAAGAGGGAGGGAAGACTTCAAATTATGGAGTAAACAACTTTTGAGTTTTGACTAAAAAAGTCAATAGGCCCACAATTACAAAAAATAGCCCATTGGGTTAGAGAGTGGGCTGACCCATTTAGATCCCTGGGAACGAAAGAGAAGGAAAAGATAGAAACTTTAGTGTTGATGAAGTTGTGTACAATGCGATAAAGAAGGCCTTGTGCCAACCAAATATTGGGCTTACTGACCCTTTTGTTAGGCCTAACTTTTTGTCCCAACAGAGAACAAGCAAAAGGCCCAAAATAGGTTAAGTCTTATGGTACTATGCTACTATCATCATGGTTTAATTTGCTTTACAATTTCCTCCCTCACTAATTTTAAGAAACCCCCTACTTAAAAAACTCTCCTAAAGTCATCTCATATCAAGTTGTTTCACATGATAAAAGTTTACTCTCATGTAATTTGATTGAGAACAACCTTCTAATCTTGAACACATCATATTTTCTTTATATAATATACTAGATTTAGTTCCATAAACAAACACAATCATTATAGACGTTTATTAATAATTATCATAATTATCAAATTCCATATTTAGATTTTTTTTTTTTTAAATAGAGAAAATCATATTTTGTTACTTAAAAGAAGAAGAAGAAGAAGAAGAAGAAGAAGGATGTTTTGTTACTTTTGTATACATTGTTGTGTGAGCCTGGCCCAAATGACTCTAGGTCCTTTGAGGTTGGGCTCCCAATTAATTTGTTTTGAATGGGCAGTGAGTTTCTTACTATGGTTAAATCTCTTTGAGGCCAACCCAATGTGGACACAACGGGAGAGTCGCCACCTAGATTTTGCAATGGTTTAGGAACCATATATATAGCATTCTCTCGAGAAATGACATTTTTTATCTTACTACTAGAGATATGGGTTCGGAGTTTGGGTACGGCTTTGGGAAGGTGTAAGACACTTAAAACCGCTCAACCTAGGGTTGGCTTCCTCTCATTGTGTTGTATGTCTTAACCCTATTAAAGGCACACTCAATATTGCGTTCTAACTCACACACACACTAGCATACATCTAAACATACAACATGGCATTAATCATCCCAAAAAGACATAATCATTCATCTATCATGGTATAACATAAACCCTAACATGTTACTATCATATCTGTCATCCACCTAACATTCATCTAATACCATGTCATCATATCATATCCAAGGCATAAACAGTAAATCAAGACAAAAACACAAGCATGGGAAGATCTAAATAACATGTGATTAAGAATAATTCATCCAAACAAACATGTTAAATTTATCATTAAACAAGATCATATTCAAAGATGCATGTTTATGTGAATGCATAGCTCATCTCACTTACCAGCATTAATCATCCCAAAAAGACATAATCATTCATCTATCATGGTATAACATAAACCCTAACATGTTACTATCATATCTGTCATCCACCTAACATTCATCTAATACCATGTCATCATATCATATCCAAGGCATAAACAGTAAATCAAGACAAAAACACAAGCATGGGAAGATCTAAATAACATGTGATTAAGAATAATTCATCCAAACAAACATGTTAAATTTATCATTAAACAAGATCATATTCAAAGATGCATGTTTATGTGAATGCATAGCTCATCTCACTTACCTTGCAGCAACTCAACACCTATGGCATTAATGGATGAACATATGAATGCATGTTCATGGCATTAAAGCGAGAAAATGAAAAACAAATCCTAATTTAAACATGTGAAAGGCAAATAAATAACAAACATTTGAAACAAAGAGTCAAAATCACAAATATATATTTTAAAAAAAAAAGGATCTAAAACATAATCTTTATGTAAGGAAACAAGAGACAGAATCAAATAAACTAGGGTTAGGGTTTGGGTTTCTAGGTAGGATCATGTGCACGCATGAACAAGCCTGCATGTGTAAGCAAGATTATGCGCACATGGAATCCTCCCCAAAAACCCTAGCAACATAGCAAATAAAGCAAGGCTTCAAAACGATAAATCTAACGTCCTAACATGCTTTTAAAACATAAAACTACATAAACCTAAATTGCATAGACATATTAAAACATATAATAACAAAAAAATTAAAGCATATAGAAAGATTAAAGCATAAAAAGAAAGAAAAAGGAAAAAGAAAGTTTAGACTAATACCTCAAACACAAAGCTTTCTAAACTTAATTTTTACTATTCCCTTCAGTCAAATCTATCCACAATAAATAAGAAATGTGATTAGTAATCTTAAACTCAAAGATTAAGGTCAGAAAAGACCCTAATCAAAAGAAAATTGACTTAAGGATGTTTTGAGATAAATTCCCTCTTTGATTCACTATTTCTAGTGAAAAAACCCTTAGAATTTCTATGTGTTTTGAAAATGTATCATGTATGGCTATTTATATTGTGAAAATGGGGGTTTGGAACGGCTCCTAGATGATATGGAATTCATTCCAAACCTCAGCATTAATGCAGAAAACTTGTCTTTTTTACGTTTCTAGAACCTTACATGCGCGTGTAGGATCGGGTCTGCGTGCGCATGCATCATGGCTACACGCGCAGGCTGATTCCTGCGTGCATATGTTGAGGGCTTCCTTGGCTTTACTTTTCCAAAAATAGATTTATTTGCTCATTAAAAGTTATATTTTTCATTTTAACATTTCTCAAGTCAATTTAACATCTGATTGAGCCCTAAACCAACCTTGGGTCTCAGAATTTCAGCATCATTAAGGAACGGGGGCCCAAGTCATAAAGGGTACAAAATGCAATGTCTACAAATTCTCCTCTTTTTATTCGTGAGCTTCACTAACGGAATCAAAAGAGTAAGAGATAAAACATTTTGTTTCAATGTACGGCTCGGGCCTAACCCACACACATGACACACATCACGCATACATGGGGCAGGTGCAACTCCAAGGAATGAATTCCCACCAAATGTGATTTTTAGAGTACCACCAAATGTGACAAAAATACAGTCATTTTTTTAGGTTCTAAACATATTTAAGTAATTTTTTAGGTTACGGGGTCATTTCAATCATTTTTTAGGTTTCAATGTTATTAAGTTATTTTTTAGGTTTAAAGGGTCTTCTGGTAGTTTTTAAGGGTTTCAAAGGTATTTTGGTCATTTTCAAGTGTTATGGGGTATTTTTGGTCATTGTTTTAGGCTTTTTGGTTATTTCAATCATTTTTTTATGTTTTAGGGTAATTTTAGATTTTTTTTTTTTTTTTTAGGGTCATTCGATCATTTTTTTGGGTTCTAAAGGTATTTTGATCATTTTTTAGGTTTTCAGAGTATTCTGGTAATTGTTGAGGGTTTCGGGGGTATTTTGGTCATTACAAGTTTAATGAGGTATTTTTGTCATTTTATAAGTTTCAATGGTATTTCAAAAAATTTCAAGGTTTCAAGGTCATTTCGGTAATTTTTAAGGTTCTATGGGTATTTTGGTAATTTTTTAGGTTTAAGCTGCATTACAGTCGTTTTTTAGGTTCTAAGGGCATTATTGTCACTTTTTAAGTTACAAGGTCATTTTAGTCATTTTTTAGATTTCATTGTCATTTAGGGTTTTTTTTTTTTTTTTTTTTTTTTTTTTTTTTTTTGTTTTATTTCGATTATTTTTAGAGGTTTAAAGGGTATTTCAGTCATTTTCTAGATTTTAGGGTCATTTTGGTCATTTTTTAGGTTTTAAGAATATCCCAATAATTTTTTAGAGTTTCGAGGTTATTTGTAATTTTCAATTGTTAGAATGCAATTTGGTAATTTTTAGTATATTTAAGGGTATTTCGGAATTTTAGAGACTTTAAGAGTATTTTTGTTATATATATTCGTTGACTCTTAGGTAATTCGTGGGGTTGGGTTGGGTTGGGTTGGCAACGCCCATATATAATGTTAGTACAGTTTAATGTGACGATGAAACTGTTAAATGTGAGTTAAAAAAAAAAAAAAACTATTGAATATGACAAAAGTATGGTCATGTGTGATATTGGTACTCCCCAATGTGACGATAGAATAGTCAAATATGAGAAAAAAAAATTAGGGTACCACCGAATGTGACAAAAGTATGGTAGAAGTGATGTTGGTATTGCACAATGTGAGGATGGAACCGTCAAATGTGAGAAAAAAAAATAAGGAACCATCGAATATGACAAGAGAACTATCACTATGATGTTGGCATTGCATAATGTGAGGATAAAACTGTCAAATGTGAGAAAAAAAAAATAAAGGAAACCATCGAATGTGACAACAGAACTATCACATGTGATGTTGAAATTGCATAATGTGAGAATGAAACAGCCAAATGTGAGAATGAAACAGCCAAATGTGAGAAAAAAAGAAAGAAAACCACCGAATGTGACAAAAGAACTGTCAATATATGATGTGGAATTGCATAAGTGAGAATGAAACCTCAAATATGAGAAAAAAGTAAGGGAACCACTAAATGTGACAAAAGAACTGTCACATATGATGTTAGAACTGCACCAATGTAAGGATAAAACTATCAAATGTGAGGAAAAGGTAAGGTGAACCATCGAATGTGACAAAAGAACTGTCACATGTGATGTTGGAGCTACACAAGGTGAAGATGGAACCATCAAATAAGAGAAAAAAGTAAGGGAACCACCGAAGGGAATTTAACCCGAAATTCCCAACCTGTGAGAAACAAAAATAGAGAAAACACACGCCAAAGAAAAACAATGACATGCACAAGACAATATTTACGTGGTTCGGCAATTTGCCTACGTCCACGGAGTTGCAGGGATTTCACTATTATTAAGGAAAAAATACAAAGTGCGGTTTACAGTTTTTTAGTCTCTCCAAAAAACTATGACAAAAAAAAAAAAAAAAAAAAAACCCTAATCACCAAAGTTGCATTTTCTATATCCTACATACAGGATTCACAATGGGCTACAAAATGGGCCAAAATTTTTTCTTGTCAACCCAAGTCTTCACTCCATGGACTAAGCCTCAAAAAATCTCCCATTAAAAATCATGCAACATTATTCGGGTCAGGTCAGGTCGTCAACCGAATCAAACATAACTAGGCTCCACAAAGCCCAATAGAGGGAAAAACCACGGGGCAACTCCGAAAAATATTCACTATGAAATAGAGATTACAACTACCAAGTTTATGTTAAACTTGAGTCCACAATAAATTGGATACACAACAAATTAAATCTTAAGAAGTAAATACAATCTCACCACAAAGCCAGTAGAAAAATCTTGCTCTGAATACTCCAACTCTCCATGGTTATAGCCCTCAAAAACTCCACGAGAATTTCACCAATTTATCTTCCTTGTGTGTAACTTGAGTAAAGAAAAATGTCTCTTTTTTCTTTTTTGCTCTCTCACACTCTCACTGTGTTTCTCTCTATCTCTTCGAACTGCACCTCTCAAGCTAAAACTCTCTCTTTTTTGTGTTTCTTGCTCACTCTAGAACTCACACAAAATGGCCAAAATGGCTCTCTGTTTTCTTCAGCTTCCCACAAGGTTGAATCACCCTTGCTTTTTGCTTCACCCAATTTTCTTTCTCCCTTCAGTGTGTTAGACATGCCTGAGTCAAGTCTCATTAAGAGGCATGGCTGACTTGAAGACTTTTGGAAGCAAGCTCAAAAGAACACTAGCAATAGTGGTGCTAAATAACTATATTGTTATTTTTAGTACCACTAATACTTAAAATACATGCTACAACAATGGTGCTATAGCTAAAATTTTTTAGCAACTTGCTACTGTGCACAACTATAAATGGTTGTGCACTATGGTGCTAAAAGCAAATAATATTTTTTATTCTCAACTTTCATTAAAATAATATTTCTTTCTTTTTTCTATTTCTTTTTTTCCTCCTCCGTTTCACTCACTCTCTCTTTTTCAAAAACAAAACTCTCACCTCTCTCTCTCAATCTCTCGCCCATCATCCTTCTCGTCAAACTCTCACCTCCGATTCATCCATCATCCTCTCCATTTCAGCCGGCATGAAACTTAGTTTTTCTTTTTCTTTTTCCTTCTTTCTTTTAGTGATGGAAAAGAGAGAGCGAGCTGAGGGAGGAAAGTGAGAGAACTTTTACAAAATGAAGACTATAGACTCACCTGTTTGTACTCTCTAAGTGCTGCGTAAGCTTGTAAACTGAAGGAAAGAAAAAGAAGAATGGTGCAAACTGGGAAGAAGGAAACAAATAACTGAGGAAGATGAATGAAAAAGGAGAGAAGAAAGTATAATATATTATTATGGAGTGGAGATTTTTTAAGGCCTTGTGGTGCAAATTAAACTTTGGAAAGTGAAGCATTATATTTTAAAAGTGGGTGAGACGAGACATGAGAGTGACGGTTGGCATGTGAATAGAAAAAAATAAAAGAAAATAAAAAGATTTTTTTTTTTAAAAAAATTTGTTGAGTTAATATTTTATATAATAAATGTTACTTTTACAATATTTTACAATAATTTCATAATAAGTTTAGCTGTTAAGATATTAGAAATTGTTTTAGGCCCCAAAAAAAAAAAAAAAAATGTATATGTGTGTGTGTGTGTGTAATTTGGGATTTAAAAAAATTATTTACATTAGATGATTATTTGCAATTAGGTGGCAGTGGTGGCGATTGCGGTGGCGGGGCAGTTGCAGAGGTGGTAGTAGGGGCGGTTATGGTTGTAGTGGTTGTGATTGTTGTTTATTATAGTGAATATATTATTTTATTGTGTTGTTTATTTTATTTTATTTTATTGTATTGAAAGCTAAAATAAAACCACTGATGTTGGATGTTTTGTAAAATGAGAATGTAAAATAGATAAAGTAGCTTTTTGTAGTGTCAAATAGCTAAAATTATAGCTCCACTACTGTGAATGCTCTAAATGAGCTTTGACAAGGCATGTGGGCTGGACTCACACGGTACTTTGCACCTAATAGTTTGTTTTATGTAGTACAACTTGTCATACTCTCCCTTAAAAATTGTAATGTCTTTTGAGTGGAGTTGTGATGTGTCTTTGTATTAGAATTACTTTCCCTCTCTCTCACGTGTGTTTGCTTCTCAAAAAAAAAAAAAAATAAAAAAATAACTAAGCATCTCTACTAGATAACCATAGTCATAAAAAATGATGTGTATTAAGATTTTTTTTTTTACTACATCATATAATTGATTAGGACATCATTAATTATATCTTATAAATATATCAAAGTTATTGGCTAAGATTGCTTTCAAGATAGGTTAGATTGGCTTGCCTACCATAATTGCAAATAAAGAGATCTCATATCATCAATCAATTATTCGTCAAAATTGCAATTTGATTCTTTTAGTATATGATTCTATTTTACCATAATCAGAATTAAGGTTTTTTGGTTCCTCCAAAAGGCATGACTTAGAAACAGTTAGTAGAAAATCGTTAAACTTATCAATGTAGATTTAAGTAAAACCACATTCCTTTCTTTATTTTATTTTTATATTATACAAGACTAACCATTTCCAAAATTATGGAAACTATCATGAGAATGGTCCAAATCTCTAAGCAACATATTTTTACACACAACGATACCAAAATTTATACTTAATTCAATGAGTCTTATGATTCTCAAAAAAAAAAAAAAAAAAAAAAAAAAATTCAATGAGTCTTATAATTCGGTTTAGTAAATTTTAAATACTCAAACCCAACTTTTTTAAAATAATAATTAAATCAAGCTTTCTTTCATATGTAGATTGTAAAAATTATAATTTTCATAATTTTCTTTAATATTATAAGTAGGAATAATGGAATATGATATCAAGAATTAGCTTCGTAAAAATATCAATTTTAAGAATATAATTATATACTCAAGGCAATTTTGGAAGCACGCCCATATTTTACACAAGCTCATTAAAAAAAATATCTGTATACTAGGATTAATCTCCCTCAGTTCTTTCGAAAACCAATATTAATATCTATACGATTGATTTGAAATTGACTATATTTTTATTTAATCCAAGTATAGATTTGCATATGTCAATCTAGTGACATAGTAAGCCAACAAAATGAAGACATTATAGATATATTTAACAATACATTTTCCCCTCGTTAATTAGAATTTGAAAGATGAAAAGTAAAAGGGGTAAAAAAAAAAAAAAAAAAAAAAACTCAAGCACTATAAGGAAAAAAGAAGAAGAGAAATATAACTTAAAATGAGTAAGATAAAAACCGAAAACTAAACAAAAGAATATTTGATCCAAAACTCGAGATCTTAATATGTCATGGCCATCACATAAATAAACATATCATCTAGAAAAATTATTTAAGTTTTATTGGGCTAAATTGTAGTGATTTTTAGTTTTTTTTTTTTTTAATATGAATTAAAAAAAGGGTAAGATGAGGACCAAATTGAAACCACAAATAAACTAAAGAAATAAAAAGGGTTTTTAATTTACTTATAGTAAGAATTATAAGACAAAAAGATAAAATTGTACTATGAATGAGTTCAGTTGGTTTTAAAATAATTTATGGTTAGGTTGTTCAAAATTTTATTTTAGTGGTTAAAACAAAATAATAATAATAAAAATAAAAATTTTATATATAATTTTTTTTTTTTGGCCAGGTCTGGGCCACATGTAACGCCGTCCTTTTGGGTTTTTTTTGGGGGGGGGGGGGGTTGTACTTTGTAGTCAAACTTTAGAGGAGTTTAAAATTTGATTTTAAACATTGAATACATCTAACTTTGTTTTTTTTTGGTTGGTGAAGGGATTAATATAAGTGATATGGCTTATAAAATGAAAATGGTTGCTCATAAATAGGCCAAAATGGGCATTTGCCCATTTCGCCAAAACTTTCGAGAAAAATGCCCCCTGTTTGAGAAAATTTAGGAAAATGTCTTTGTTTTGAAACTTGATTTTTAGTGAACTGAAACTTAAATAAAAATAATAATAATAATAATAATAATAATAATAATAATAATAATAATTGTGGAACTCTAGTTCATGAAATTCGAATTCCAGGAATTTTTTTTTTTTTTTAATAAGTCTCATTTCGTTATAACTCAATTGTCCAAAAATCGTATTTTACATTTGAAACTCGATTTTTAGAAAATCGAGTTTCAAAATAGGGGCATATCCCTAAATAGTTTCAGACATGGAGCATTCTGCTGGAAAGTTTGGCTGAAATGGGTAAAACCCAATTTTGATCCCCTCACACACACACACACACACACACACACACACACATATATATATATATATATATCTCATGCATTCATATGTACATTCTTGTCATAAGGAGAGCTAGAGGTCTGAAAAACTACTTACCAAATTTGAAATTGGTGCTAGCTTTGGCATCTTGTGTATAAATGATCTCTCAATTAACTTTGATATAAGTTTCATACCATTCGAGTAGGCATTTTACATGATCGAGCACGTAAAATATAATGCTTCTTGAAGCAATAATCACGACCTAAATAACCCATGTTATACTCTTTGCTGGGTGCCGGCTGCTTGTGCATAAGAAGACAATTTAGATAACGGCTTACAATGCAATTGCGAATCTCGCGTACTCTATCCTTTGTTTTACACTCTTCAATTTCTTTAGTAATGCACCTATAAAATCCATCTTCTTGAACATTATCAAGATTTGGAGGTAAAGGAAGCGAGATTGAAAGAGAATAGGAATGGAAAGAGCTAAAGGCAATGTCATTTGCTTTTACTTTAACAAGAATAAGGATAACTAAATCCATCATTACCATCGTAAGTTTTCGCATAGATTTTCTTGCCATTGAATTTCTTCCACTTAAGAAAATTTTATTTTATTTTCAAGTTTAATTTAGAACAATAATTTGAACTCAAGTTTAAATGCCTTATATATAATTAAATGATGGGACACATTTAAACATAAATATAATTTAATTTAAAATATTTTTGTTCAACTAAGTGTTTATTAAGAGTTACAACTTTTAGTAATATGATATATATTTTTTTTAATCAAGTGGCTTCTAATTTAAGTAATGTCTTTTGGATAGGATCACAAGTTTTCACAATATTCATTGCTTAAAGCAAGAAAAAATTATATAGCATTCAATATATCTCAAAAGAAGATTTTAATTAAAGATATTGATTTTTGAAAATCGTGACTTTTTTATATAGATAAACTATAATATATATGTTTTTTTTTTAAATAGGATGGGGTTTTTCATATGTTGTTACGAGCTTTTGAACAAAAGTCACGTTGAATATAAGAAGAGAGACTATTCCAAAAGTCACAATATCTTATTATTATAATGAAATTTGACCCCTCAAACCACCTTTTTATTAATGAATAGTCAAGATTTAAATGTTGAAAATTATCTTGCATTCTACTTTGACTTGGTTACATATTTTGCTTTTCTTTTTTTGACAGGAAAGTTTGCATAGTTATTATTTTTAGATTTTCTCTGTGTGGAAGGAAATTTTATTAATTGTCAAAGAAGTAACATATTCTAATAATGAATATTTCTACAAGACAGATGTCTAACATGCTTTCATTCTTGGCTGGAACCATAGGACAGAGTAGAAGAACTTTTGCAAGGTCTGAAAGAGGGCTGACGGACAACTTCCTCTTTGGTTGGAACCATAGAATAGTGATGCGGGATGCGAAAGCGTTAAGAAGTAGAACACATTTACTTTAGAAAACAAGAAACTAAACATGTTAGCTGCTGAGAATAATCTCGAATCCATGAGGGTTTCTTGAATTCACGAGGGTTCTTTGAATCCACGAGAAGAGAGGGATTTGGAATCTACCAGAAAATAGGGAGACAAAAAGTCGGAATTTTATTGATTGTATAATTGTTTAAAAAAATGTTTACAGATTTAAGAGCCCATTTAAAGGCTCTGTAAAACTTGATAGAAAAAAAAATATATTCTAAAATAACTCTTAATTAATACTTAACAATAACAGGAATCAAATTTGACTTAAAAAGCATTAAAACCACTTAAAAATAAGGAAATAAATGCCCTAAACCTAAAATAATGAAAATTACATAAAAATGCCAAATATAACAAATTATATAAATTAATTTGAAGATTCTGTCCTACATCACGCAGAGTGTAAGAACGCCTAGGGGCTCCATTTGGAGAAATAAGGGTGATAATTGGAGGTATAGTAATTGGTGGGTCCTCCAAGTCTTCTAGAAGACTCATCTTTGTATAATTCAAAGTGTTCAAATCATAGGTGGACCACTTAAACAATACAAGCTAGATGATCTTCCCATTGCTTTCACAGAAGAAAATGCGTGAAGAATCCATCACTCCCATGATGGTGCCTTGATCATCGCCTTGTCAATTGCCAACTACAAGGAAAGTTCTAGTGGACAATGAAAACTTTGCTGACATCCTCTACTATCCCACCTTTAGCAGATGAAGATCGACAAAGAGCACCTCCAACTAGCAAACACCCCCCCTTCGTAGGCTTTCGCAGAATTAAGGTGTTCCCTATAGGAACTATCACTTTACCGGCCACCATTGGCACCTATCCTAAGCAGCTAACAAAGGAAGTGAGTTTCCTAGTTGTCAATTGCCCTTCGATGTACAATACCATTATCGAATGACCTACCCTCAATGCCTAGAGAGTTGCCACCTCTACGTACCACCTCCTAGTCAAGTTACAAAGTACAGAATAGGAGAAGTGTGAGGAGACTGAGTTGTTGCATGAGAATATCATGTGGATGTGAGTTTCATGGGCCCTACCCCTTTTTCGATACGTCTCTATTTCGGTTCCTTTTTATGAAGATGAGGTACGCGGTACTCGGTAATTTTTGTAGCTCCTGCTTTTTGTCATCCAAAGCAAAGGTCAAACTGGACAATATAAATGGAATCATCCAATCCAGTTTGCTAGGAAATTTTTTTTTTCAATAATCTTTTTATGCTTTTACTTTCAATGGGGATGGCAATGCTTGCAATTCGTGATTAGCAGAAAGACCTGATCGAGCTTTATCAGGGGCTACTCACAATGTAATGGACACTGCTCATTGCAATGATCATAATTTGCAATTGCTTTCACATAATTTTGTTTTCACATATATGTTCATTTTTTTGGTGTTGAAATTAGAATCATAATTTGTGCATCTAATCACCAAAAAATAATATCGCTATGGAATTGCTTAAATAAGGTGCTTATTATAAATGGGGAAAATATTGACTTGATTTCATGTGGATAGGCGGTTTTTTTATAGATACGATAGAGTTTTAATTTATGGTACCTACTTTATGATGATTGTTCTTTATCATTAGTCTAAGACACCTATTAATTTTTTTAGTGTACGCAGAATTCAAATCTCAAATATCTTATTTAAAAACAAGAGATTTTTCTAGTTGAAGTAACTGAAACTCATGTAAAATGGGCTTTTAATTGGTGAATAGTATAATTTATGTGTTCCTTAGGTAATTTTTAGGTATTTTTGAGTTGAATGTTGAGCCATATTAAGGATTGAGATTTTCTATATATATATATATGCAAAATTTTAAAATTAGAGTGAGTACACTTGCATACGCAATTGTACATATGTTATTAATGCAGTTCTACCATGCTATATGTATCTTTATTCTTTAAATCAAGGCTTTAGACCCTCCTGTCCCTGGAGGAAAAGATTGCAAGTCTTATATAAAGTTTATATTATAACTAAATCAAAAGTTATTATAGATTTTCCGTAAATCATAAAGCTTCAGTATGTAATATCTAAGGCATTAAGGCTTAGTGTGAGTCGGAATTCCAATTGATTAGCATTTGATCTTAAGATTATAAATTACTTTATTTTTAATGTTTTCAAAAGAAATTATTTTTAATTTTATCTTCTTTTCGTTGGATCTCACATGATGAGAAGCTCCGCCTATCTAAATTGGCAAACAACCACAACGAACTTTTTTTTTAAAGATTATTTTTAGGGGATAGAAACTATCAAACTACCATTAATATATTTTCTGTTTCGAAGCTTTTACATGTTAATATATATATATATATATATTTTTTGCTGAAGTTCAAGTATGAGAAAATATATATTTTACATCAAGGGGCCATAATTGGAGATACCAATGTTTTTGGTTCCTATAAAAATGGGATTCAAATTTTACAGATAAATATTATGTAAAGAATGCTGGGAAAAAAGTTCTGTTTGGCCCATATGCGATTGGGGTTGAAATCTTTTACAATTTTTGAGTTTAAGTAAAAATCCCAATCAAAAGTTTAATAGTTTGATTATAGTGTTTATGTGACTTTGTAATTCAACTCTAGAATATTGAACACGGTTATAGTTTTTACGATTTTTGGTATATGGGTTGAATGCATTGCATAATATGTGTTTTATTTTTTGGTACATCAAGGTAATTAAGGATTTAATTGAATTTGTTGTCTAAAAACGATTTTCCTATCGGTATGACAAATTGACAATATTTGTTTTACAACATGTGATGTGACCATTCACCTACATGGTTTATACCATGTAGCGATTAGTTTTGATCAAATATATAAAAGGGTAATATATAGGAATCGAACCAAAAATTTTCTCATAGCCCAGATAGGAATCGAACCTCTATTTTTTCTTATATACAACCTGGGTCATTTGTATTTAATTTTTAAGTTGTAATTTTTGAATTGTGTCTCTAATTTGGTCAAACTTGATCAAATTTCATTGAAATGTTCTAGAATGGAGATTTAGGACAAAATGAGTAAATACCTTTAATTTTCAATCTTGAAAATTTAAGTGAAACTCGAAATTGCTAATGTTAAGTTTTACTTAAAAATATACATAAAATTCGATTTTGAGTGTATTGAGTTTTACACAAAAATTTGAATATTTTATTAAATACTTTGAAAAAAATGAGTATTTGGCTATATAATTTTAAAATATAAAATTAACGGTATTTAATCATTTTGCTCTAGAGATTTTATCTATGAACTTATGAGAGATTTAATGTGCCGCATTTTGTTTGTACTTGGTCAAACCTAGTCAACTTTAGTCAACTCCTAACAGACCTAATCATAGTTGGTCAAATGTTGTGAAGAAGTGTCTGAGAGAGGGTTTGGACCTTAATTAATGAAAATTTTCTTTTCCACCATTTGATGGTATAAATCAGCTTAATTGGAATAATTCCTAATATAAATTAAAGTCCAACATGACTTAAATAGAGTAAGTCTTGAAAGTCAAAACACTTAACATAGTTTTAAAACTCAAATCTTTTAACAATATACCATCAAGTATACACTTTGATTGAGGACAAAATTGGCCTTTGCCCATTTCTATCAAAATATCCAGCATTTTGTCCTTTTTTTGAAATTAATTAGGAAAATGTCATTCTTTTAAAACTCAATTTTCTCAAAATCGAGTTTAAAAGAAAAAATTTCTGGAGATCTATAATGGCGTTTTAAGGAGCCTATAGTGACGTTTTAAAGACCTAGAGTGGCATTTTGTAACTCGAGCTCCATGAACTCTAGTTGTAGGCAATTTTTTTTTTTTTTTTGGGTACATATAACTCGAGTTACAAAACACCACTATAGGTTCTTAAAATGTCACTATAGGCTCTTTAAAATGCCACTATAGGACTTAACTCGATTTTGAGAAAATCGAGTTTCAAAAGAGGGGCATTTTCCTAATTAGTTTCAAAAGAATGGCAAAATGCTAGATATTTTTATAGAAAGGGGCAACGGCCAATTTTGTCCCTTTGGTTGAATCAGATTATTACAAAACTCAAAACAACAAATTTTTTTTTTTTCCATACCACTAAAGGGAGAAACAAAATACATAGTAGCTTTACAAAAGACCAACTGGAAAACGATAGCAATAGTGAAGTGGCAAACATGTTGCCTCTTTAGCTACAGACCAAATATCTTTCACTATAACATGAGGAACCCAAAAAAGATCACAAAACAAGCCATTCTAATTCAGGAAGCAGTAGTTCGCGAGCCTAGTGCTATCCATCCAATCCGTGGCACATTTCTTCTTAATTGTCTACATAAGTCCTTTGCTATCACTGAGGAACAAAACATTTTGAAAACCTTGATCTTTGGCTACCAATCCAGCTTCAATAACAGCCTCCAAAAGAACTCTAGTGGAAGTTGTAGCAGAGGTACTTGCTACTCCAAAAAACACCTTATCTCCCTGCAGATTTAGAGCTTCATATACAATACCATATCTACATTGCCTCCTCTTTCTAGCTGCTGCAATTTTGATGATTAAGTTCCAGTTCCTGGCTGTAGGTTGCTGCCAAGTGTTGGAACAGCTGCTATCTCTTCTTTTCGGGGTTCGACAACTTAAGAGAGAGGCCTTATACCTGCAAGAGAAGTTTTGAGCAGTTAGAATAACTTCCATTGGATTAGGGATGATTCCTTGATGCACTACTCTGTTCTGATGGTTCCACATAGCCCAAAGAGTAATGAAAACATCCTGCAAATAAGACAAAGAATCCAAATTCCTCAAATCATGTCTTGAAATAATTTGTTTTAGCCAATGTTTAATAGACAAGTCAGAAAAATCTGAAGTATGGATAGCTAGAATGGTTCCATGCCAACACGCCCTTGTGAATGGACAAAGAAAAAAGAGATGGGTCAAACTCTCCTCCTCGTCATTACACATTGGGCAAAGATTTCCATTGGATATACCCCAAACATGAAGATTATGAAAAGTTGGCAGGCAATTGTTCAACAGTTTCCAAACAAAATTATTGACTTTCAAAGGAACCTTAATTTTCCAAAACGATCTCCACCAAGCCGAATGAGCTTGAAAAAAACCCGATTGGCTAGCATAATTCCTACTTAACAAGTCATAGGCTTTGAACACTTGATACTCCCCATTATTGGAGTATTTCCAACAAAGTGTATCTTGTACAGAATTCATCTTGGAGATGGGAATTTGAAGGATTGATGAAGTCTGTTGAAAAGGGTATAAGCTCCTAACCAAATCAGCCTTCCAAGTCCTAGTATCATGATCTATCAAATCTCCCACTATGCTAGTAGAGGTGAGGCTGGTGGGCACTAAAGTTTGAATGGGGAAACCAATCCTTATGGTTTAGGGGAATATTATACCCATTCCCAATCCTCCATTTCCCTTCTCTAAAAAAAGGGTGTTCAACTTTGATGATATTTCTCCAAACCCATGAATGATGCGGTTTAGCTCTATAATCCTGAATTGAACTATTAGGGAAATATCTAGCCTTGACAGTTTTAGCGAGGAGAGAGTTAGGATTCTAACATAACCTCCAATATTGCTTGTTAAGCATAGCCTGGTTCATGGTTTTAAATTTTTTTATCCCCAAACCACCCATTCTCTTGCGCTGACTAATCCTATCCCAATTAATGAGATGCAACTTCCTTTCTCCATAATCATGACCTAACCAGAATGCACGAATAATAAAGTCCATTTTACTACAAACAGCATCAGGAACTTTAAAGCAAGAAAAAGAGTATAAAGGCAAGGATTGAAGAACAAAAGCAATTAAAGTTGTTCTACCAGCTTGAGACAACAACTTCATTTTCCACCCTTGTAATTTTGCTTGCAATTTGTCAATAAGAAATTGAAAGTCAGCAATCCTATTACCTCTTAGTTTGAAATGGACACCAAGATACTTGCTAGGTTGTTGAACCAAATCATACAAGATTTCTATAGAGGAATCTTGATCTCTATAGAGGAAGTCTAGCTCTTACACCAACCCAAAGATTTCTCCAACTGAATCTCTGAAGCCATTTCATGCTAAAAATGTGAAACACGACTTAGTAAGTAATATGGATTATTATCATAAAATAATATGCTTCTAATAAAACTGGTTGGAGGCCAGTTATGTATGTAAGAATGATGTTTAACGCAAGGAATGAAAGCAAGAAAAATATAAAAAATTATTAACTTTGTGGAACCACAAAGCATCTCTACTGAATAACCAAGAATGACGTGTATAAAGAATTTTTTCCACTATATCATATAATTGATTAAATCATCATTAATTATATTTTAAAAATATATCAAAGTTATATTAAGGCTAGGATTGCTTTCGTGCTCGGTTAGATTGGCTTGCCTATCATAATTGCAAATAAAGGGGTCTCATTCGTCAAAATTGAAACTTGGTTCTTTTAGTATATAATCCCATTTTACCATAATCAAAATTAAGTTTTGTTTGTTCCTCCAAAAGGCATGACATAGAAGCAAGTAGGAGAAAATCATTAACAACTAATCAATGTAGATTTGCTTAAAAGCTACATTTTTAATTATGCAAGACTTACTATTTACAAAATTATGGAAACTATCATAAGAATGGTCCAAAAAGCTCTAACCAACATATTTTTACACACGATGATACCAAAATTTATTCTTTAATTCAGTGAGTCTTATAATTTGGTTTAGTAAATTTTAAATACTAAATTATGTGAAACCCAACTTTCTTTAAGATAATAATTAAATCAAACCTGCTTTCAAATGTAGATTATAAAAATTATAATTTTTATAATTCTCTTCAATATTTTAAGTAGGAATAATGGAATATGACATTGGGAATTAGCTTCCAAAAAATATTAATTTTAAGAATATAATTATATACCCAGGAAAATTTGGAGGCACGAACATATGTTTTTACAAGATCATTAAAAACTATCTATACATTGCAATTAACCTCCCTCATTTCTTTTGAAAACCATATATTATTAATATCTATACTATTGATTTGAAATTGACATGTATTTTTATTTAATCTAACAATAGATTTGCATATGTCAATCATGGGAGAAAGTAAACCAACAAAATGAAGGCATAACATGTATATTTAACAATATATTTTCCCCTCGTTAAATAGAACTTGAAAGATGAAAAAGTAAAAGAAAGAAAAAATTCAGATTGAAGCACTATATAAGGAAAACATAAGGAGAAAGATAACTTAAAATGAGTAAGATTAAAACCAAAAACTAAACAGCAGAATATTTTATCCAAAACCGTGATCTTAATATGTCATGGCATCTCATATTACACATGACTTGGTAAAATTAACAACATATGCGTTGTGTAAACTGTTATCAGCCCCTATAAATTTCACTAATGAGTGTGCCACAACATAAAAAAACATATCACCTACAAATATTATTTAAGTTAATTTTATTGGGCTAAATTATAGTGATTTTGATTTTTTTTTTAATGAAAAATATGATTTTTAAAAAGGGGTAATATGAAGACCAAATTGAAAACACTAATAAACTAAAGAAATAAAAGGGGTATTTAATTTAATTATAGTTAGAATAATAACATGAAAAGGTAAAATTGTACTTCTCCACAAAGCTAACAAGTTTATTGATTCCCATGTGAGAACGTTTCCTACAAACTTGGACAAAATTGGCCAATGCCCTTTTCGCCCAAATTATATAGCCTTTTGCCTCCCTTCCCAAACTAATTAGGATAATGTCTCTCTTTTAGAACTCGATTTGCTCAAAATCGAGTTAGGCACTACAATGACATTTTTAAGGAGTTTATAGTGACATTTTAAGGATCTATAATGGTGTTTTGTAACTTAACCTCCATGAACTTGAGTTATAGGTAAAAAAAAGTAAAAAAAAAAAAATTACCTATAACTCGAGTTCATGGAGGTCGAGTTACAAAAAGCTACTATAGGCCCTTAAAACGTCACTATAGGCTCCTTAAAACATAATTATAGGGCTCTAGAATTTTTTTTTTTTTTTTTTAACTCGATTTTGAGCAAATCAAGTTACAAAAAATGGGCATTTCCCTAATTAGTTTAGGAAGAGAGGCAGAAGGCTATATAATTTGGGTGAAAAGGGCATAGGCCAATTTTGTCCCTACAAACTTATATATGGTTTTTATAAAATTGGGGTGGTCACAATAACCTTAGCTAAGACTCACAAGTGAACATCTTAATAGTTACTAAGGCCAAAGAGACCCTTAGGTGGACTCGTTCGTATTTACTAAACTATTAATTTTCTTTATATATCTCAATGGAAGGTATAAACATTGAAAATAAGCAAATCAAAGATATAGAAGATAAATAGTTCATCCCTAGTATATATGTTTATATAAATCAAAAATCTTTTCTAACCATCGACATATTTAATTGCTGATTGTTTTGGTTAGCTTGCATATGTACATTCTTGTCATAAAGAGAGCTAGAGGTTGGAAAAAACTACTTACCGAATTTGAAATCTTTGATATACTTTTCATTCCATTCGAGTAGACATTTTGCACGAGTAAGTAAAATAGAGTGCTTCCTGATGCAAGAATCAAAGGCCTAAATAACCCGTCGCATGCACTTTAATTTGCTGGGTATCGGCTCCTTGTGCTTGATAGGAGAAAATGGGTAAATGCCCTTTTTGCGTAAATTATGTAGCGTTTTGCCTTTTTTTTCAAACTAATTAGAAAAATGCCTCACTTTTGAAACTCGATTTAAGATAAATCAAGTTAGGCCCTATAGCGACGTTTTTAAGGAGTCTATAGTGACATTTTAAGGACCTATAGTGCCGTTTTGTAACTCAACCTCCATGAAATTGAGTTATAGGTAAAAAATAAAAAAATAAAAAAATAAAAAAATAAAAAGAGAAAGAAATTGCCTATAACTCGACTTCATGGAGGTCGAGTTATAAAACACTACTATAGGTCCTTAAAAGGTTACTATAAGCTCCTTAAAACACCGCTATAGGGCTTCAGGAATTTTTTTTATCTCAAATTGAGTTACAAAAGAGAGGCATTTCTCTAATTATTTTGGAAATTGGGGCAAAACGCTAAAATTTTTGCTCAAAAAAGGCATTTGCCAATTTTTTCCGTGCCTGACAAGACAATGTTTATAACGGCTTACAATGCAATTGTATAAAATGTTTAAACTTTTTCCCCTCATTGTTTTATACTTTTCAATTTTTCTAGTAATGCACCCATAAAATTCATCTTCTTGAACATCATCAAGTTTTGCAAGTAAAGGAAGTGAGATTGAAAGTGAAAGAGGAATGGAAAGAACTAAAGCCAAGGTCATTTTCTTTCACTTTAATTTACAAGAATAAGGATAATCAAATCCATCATTGCCATCATTTTTCTAGCCATTTAACTTCTTCCAGTTAAGCTCTTTATTTTATTTTAAAAAATTTCAAGTTTATTTTAGAACAATAATTTGAACTCAAGTTCAAATGCCTTATATTAGTTATATATAATTAAATGATAGGACACATTTAAACATAAAGATAATTAATTTATAAATTGATAGATTATAAAATATTTTTGTTTAACTAAGTGTTTATTAAGAACAACTTTTACTAATATGAGATTTGTTTTTATTTTTTTTTTATTTTTTATCAAGTAGCTTCCAATTTAAGTAATGTCTTTTGGACAGGATCACAACGTGTCATAATATTCATTGTTTAGGCAGCATTCAACACATCTGAAAAGAAAATTTTAATTAAATAGATTGGTATTTGAAAATCGTGATTTTTTATATAGATAAACTATATTATATATATATATATATACACATTTATATTTATATAAAATTAGGTCTCTTGGTTGTTGTCATGAGCTTTTGAACAAAAGCCACATTAAATATGAGAAGAGAGACTATTCCAAAAGTCAAGATACTTTGACTTGGCTACGTATTTTGTTTTTCTTTTTGTGGAATGAAAGTTTTCATAGTTATTAGTTTTGGATTTTCACTATGTGGGAGGAAATTTTATTATTTGTCAAAGAAGTAACATATAACTTGTTGAAGAAGTAATTAATTTTTCTTTTCCACCAAGGAATTTGATTTATAGCCTTGTGTGTGAGAGAGCGAGAGAGAGAGAGAATCAAATTTTGATAATAAATATCATAATTATCAAATTTAACATTCAAGAAACTGTGTTGAGACTTAAGCGATGCAGCTTTTGGCTGAAAGGGTGCTTAGTCCGTCTGTGAATTGACCTCGTCCGTCATTAATGATGGACGAGGTCTAGCTCTCTATTATCCATCTCGTCCGTCATTACTGAAGGACGAGATATGCAGCCCGCTCGTCCTACACTGGACGAGCTTAAACGGGCATTGGTGGTAACGGAGGGACGAGGGTATTAAGCACAGCTGAGCATTGAGGTGGACGACCATACGGACGAGTGTTTGGACTTGATGTTTTCTGGCACCATCAAATATAACAACATGTTTTGGTTATTTTCAATGATAATGTCTTATGTTTTAAAATAATGGACAAGAGTTCTAATTATGCCTACCCAAAAAAGAAATCAAATAGTTTCTTGGCTTGACATTAAAAAACAGTCAATATGGATCTTACGTCACAAATTTTCAAATATTATTATAACCATATTTGTAAAAAATAAAAGTAGGATAAAAGAAATAAAAAAAATGAATATTGTGTCGTATGAATTGTGAGTTGAATTTTTTTTTTTTTGTAATACCATATGCATATGCAATGATGAGCCACAAATAGTCCGCCAAGGACCAAACGCCCTCCTTTCCCTTAAAAAACAATAATTATGTGTAATTTTTCTATAAAAACAAAATATAATTATTAATAATTGAAAACAAAACTTTGTGTATATATAAATATTTTTTTTATTAGGACATCAAATAAATTTATATTTCTATAAATAAAACTTTATTTTAAAAATATTTCATTTTTATTATAAATCTTAATGTTATTTTGATTCATTTAAAGGGAGTCACAATCCCATAAGTAATAAGTAATATATACCAAGTATTTAAATTAATTGAACATTCACAAATTTTGTATTGATGCTTATTTTAGTATTGTTTGTTCGTTCGTTTGTTTGGTTTTTTTGTTTTTTTTTTTTGTTTTGTTTTGTTTTTTGCTTCTCTGGTGCCCAAATGCTACTAATTAAAGATAAATTTGTAGTAAAGTCATTGCGCCTCGTAAAATATCACTGGGATGGGTTTGCTTTCTGTCAAATAGGTAACCTGTTTCGTGCGTTCTAGATGGCCCATTATACTATAGCCCAAACCTCCATTTCATTTGACGTCAACACAGCCATTAGTTCTCGCACCAAACTCTAGAAGTCTCTGCAACTGAGTTTCGTTTCTGCAGCTTCCCAGCCACCATTGCCCATACATTTCTAGCCATGGGGCATCCCCAAAGAGTGTGAGCCACCGTCTCATCATGTTGGTTGCAGATTGCACAAATTGGGTCCAGTGGGATCTTTCTCTGACAAAGGTTCGTGCGAGTTGGGAGTATGTCCGAGCACGCTCTCCAGATAAACGTTCTGACCTTGGGGAGTACCTGTAACTGCCATATACGGTTCCACAGCCTTTTATCCTGCCTTGCCGAGGAGTGCTCCACCTGTTCAGGTTGCCTCATGCGAAGCGCAACTCGATATGCCGACTTAACCGAGAACATGCCCATGCCCTTTCTGTTCTCTTTCCAAATTAGTTTGTCTCGGCTTGCTGTTGTACCCAAATTAATGTGTTGTATATCACACACCGTGTTGGGCATGAACGTATTGGAGAGCAACTGTAGGTGCCACTGCCTTGTAGCTGGGTTGAAGAGGTCACACACTCTCATGTTCTTATCTGCATCAGGTCTGAGTTGTGGGGGGTGTGGGAGCCACCTGTGGTCATCAATTTTGATGCTCCTGCCATCTCCCACTTTCCACACTGTGGCTGCTCGTATCAGGTCCCTTGTCTCCAGCAAGCTTCTCCACACAAATGAGGGGTTGTTCCTTATTTTGGCCTCCTTGAATGAGCAATTAGGAAAGAAGTGTGCTTTGTAAACTCTGAAAAACAGAGAATGACTTCCTTGGATCAGCCTCCATGCTTGTTTTGCTAACATGGCCAGGTTGAATGCGTGGATGTCTCTAAATCCCATTCCCCCTCTATCCTTCGGATTACACAATTTACTTCATTTAATCCAGTGGATTTTCTTTTCACTTCGTGTTTGGCCCCACCAATATTTTGCTAGTGCCGAATTAATATCATCGCAAATTGTAGCTGAAATTTTGAACATGCTCATGGAGTAAGTTGGGATTACTTGGGTTTTTGTGAATTGTTTTGCTATGATTTATAATTGATCTGTAATATATATATATATATATATTTTTTTTTTTTTTACTTAGACCGTGTCCAATTTTTTTTTTTTATTATCTAAATATATGAATTGTTTTGTAGATTTTCCTTCTTATCCGGATTTGTAAATTGTCCAAATGTTTAGCTAACTGTTTTTCTTGATATTCTTGGGACAGACAATGAATGATTTCATAATTCGAAGTTGGTTAGAGTAAGTCAATATGGAAAGTAGTTGGCATGTCTCTATCATCTTCATTAATATATGCAAAAAAGTTTAATAGAAATCTTGGAAATTTTCAACACCCTTAAGACCAGTGAGACGATATGCATATGGAATCACTATCCAAACCACAGGCATGAACCTTCAAGAATCTAATACAAATCATAAGCTTCATTGAAACAACTAGAACCTACACATGGGTTTTTGTCTCTTAAACCATGAATAGATGAACTTTTATTATCGTCCCATTTGCCAAGTCTCTTTCGTGCAAATTTTGCTTAGTTCAGTATTGACAACATCTTAGTCCCAACAAGAATCTAACTACTTGGTCTTTATTAGGACACATCATTTGACCAGAGAGATTTTTATTTCTTGATCTGTCTCGAGTCTTCAGTGAGGCATTAATCGGCTTGGTGATTTTGTGCATTAAAGAGTTGCATTAGAGTATAATATCATGTAACCTGTAGGATATTGAAATTTAAATAAAAATATTGGTCTTAAATTGATTGGCAAATATGATGTATCAAATGGAGTTCTTCAAATAGTTGTTTTATTTTTTATATTATATTTTATATTCATCTTGTTGGATATCCTTAATAACTGTAAGAATTTTATGAGTTGAACTACCCACTGATTATATGATAATATATATTTTTTGCTTGATTACCTATTTACATGAAGCAAGGAAATGATTGTTTCCTATTACTTTCAAATTGCACTAACAACATCTACTTATTATGAATTCTAGAGGAAAAGTATGCCACCAACATTGATTTGGATTGTTTGTTGGTTTCATTTGNTTTATCACCTTTTCACACCTTGTATCCTTTCTACATTCTGTCCATACCCTACCTCCATCAGTGAAGTGAGTTCTCCTTGTTTTTCCTCAAGGCAAGTTCTAGTATTCCCAAAGGTGACACGGCTCCATGTTATGAGGTCCATTCTACATTTTTTAATTTTCTCAAACAGGCAGTACATAGGGCTACTATGTGGGTGTATTTGATTCCATGCCTCCTAGATTATCCTTTCACAATCAGCGTGGGCTACCCATTTCTCTTCAAACCACTGGATTCTGTGTCGTCTTTTCTGAGGTTGGGTGGGTGGTGCCATGTCCACCATAATAGGATCATGATCGGAATAGGAAATTGATAGGTGACTCACTTTTGTTCGAGGGAAGAGCTCATGCCATTCTATTGTTGCAACGGCCCTATCTAATCTCTCTTCAACAAATGATTTCCACTAAACCCATATCCACTAAACCCATATCAACCAAACCACAGTGAAGGAGAATGTCTCTAAATTCCACCATGGGACCCATCGGTCTACTATTGCCCCCGTTTTTCTCATCTAAGGCCAGCAAGTCATTGAAATCACCAAAACATACCCAAGGTAGTGATGCTCAGGCATGTAGGTGTCTCATAAGTCTCCATGTTTCAAGTTTAAGTTCTTCCTCCAGATGGTCATATACTCCTGTTAGTCTCCATACATGTGAAGTTTGTGCATGTACGTGCGAATCAATATGGTTTGGTGAAGAGGTTTGTGTGTCCACAATCACCTTTGCTCTCCAAAGTAGTGCCAGGCCACCTCGACGACCATTGCTTGACATAGCTAGCATACCATAAAAACCCAATTCACTTTTAATTGATTCCATCTCTCTATCAGTCAATTTTGTCTCCATGAGAAACAAAATTGTAAGAGCTTTTTTCCTCACCAATTCGGAGAAGACTTTGACTGCGCCGCAGTTCCCAAGCCCTCAGTAGTTCCAACAGAGGATGATCATTGTGATCGGTGGGGCTGAGAATCAACCTCCACCGTTGATAATCTAGGTTGTTGTTTTTGCTCCTCAAACTTGAACTGCTTAGCTTCGTCACTCCCATGGTTATTGCTTTCATTTTATCTCTTTGTGCCAACTTTGAATAGGTTAGACAGGGAAGGCTCGGTTTGTGCTTTAGCTGGGGAGGGTATGTGTTTTTTTTTAATAGGTTTAGTGTTTGGTTTTGTAAGTTGGTCGTGTGAGGGTGGTGTGTCTAAGGTTTGGGATTTAGTTTGGTTGGCGCCGTATGTGATTGGGACTGTGTAAAGGTTGCTGGCTGGATTGTCGATGGTATTTAATAGGATTTTTAATTGTTGTTGGTCCATATTTGGAAGTTTTGGGCTAACGGTTTATGGCTGGGTTATTGTGGTGTTATGGGGTTGGGTGTTTAAGGAGTTTGATTGCATGGGTTGCGAAACTGAAGCATTTAGTGAGGCCAGTTGTGATGACGTTGTGGGAGGGTTATGGGATTCCATGGCACTTGAGAGTGGAGTTATGGGACGTGAATCATATTGCATGAAAACCAACCTGGCATTAACTTCTCTTTGTTTCGGCGAAATACCCGTTTTGGACTCCATAGGTGTATTGGTTTCAAGTTGTGTTGTGGTGGTTTGTTGTTTTGCCCTTGGAGGTCATTAGTATCGGTTAGCATGGACTTGTTCGCCATCAGCTTCAACTTGTCTTCCTCGAGTTCCTACTCTGAGCCATTCCCTATAGGGTCAATCTCCATCCTCGGCATTACACTGTGACAGGCATTCTTTTTGTTCATGGCCTATCCGACCATAGTTAAAGTCTTTTGTATCGGAAAGCCACGTGTGTCGTCTCGCCTTCCGAGCTAATCACCTGACCTCCCCGCTGGAGTGGTTTGTCAAGTGGGACCTCCACTCGGATCCGCAAGAACTTGGCTTGGTCTGAGTTGAACGCTTTGCAGTCTACTTCCACCAACTCGCCTATACTCCTCACAATATCAATCCCAGCCTCTTCGTTAATGAGATCAAACGGTAGACCCCATACTTGAATCCAAAAAGGTAGCTTTGTGAATGTTATGGATCTGACAGACATCCCTTTTTCCCATCTTCGCAAAGCCAAGAGATGGTTGTCGAAGCACCAAGGTCCGTTGTTCCAGACCCACATCAGTTGACTCTCCATCGAGAATTTGAATTGTACTAGCCCCTCACCCACTTCAATGATCTTCATATCATCACCCAGTTTCTACGTATTTTTTGCAACCCTTAGATTTATTGGTTTCGGTGTGAGAAATCGCCCTAAGAGGCTTAGGGAGAATTCCTCTAAAATTTTGTCTCTCTTCACTACTCGGATTGACACAGCCTCATCTTCATCCATAGTAAGATTCATGTTTTGTATACGTTCGAGAACCTCAGATTCCATGGTAATAGACCCGTGTCTGCCTCCTTCCTATCTAGACAGACTAGCTTCTATTGGACACTCTTTGACTTCCCACGGTTTAGGAAGAAGAAAAAGAAATAAGTAGAGCTCACACTAACATGAGAAGTGAACTCACCACTACGTGAGAAGTATGCCTGAACAAAATTCTTGTACGATTGTTACGAACTGAAATTGTGAGGAATGTTGTGCCTATAGTTTTATTAGTTGTGACTTGTGAAATATTGCCAATGAAGTTTAATTTGCTTAATTTTATATCTCTTTTTATTTTTCTTTTAATAGGTGACACCACATATGTATTCTAAACAGTAATAATCAGACCTTGAGATTTTGATCAGTTGTTTCAGGGTCATCTTTTCAAGCTCAGTTTGCCTTCATAACACAAAATTGTTTAATGTTTCGGATTTGTGAGTCCAAAGCCCTTAATAGTTCTACTTTTTGTGAAAGTGGGATCTCATTCTCTTGTATAGCCTCGTTATTTTGTCGCAACATGTACAGTACCTAAGTAAGAGAATAGAGGTTTAAGAAGATTTACAGTACTCAATGTTAATTAATTATTATTTTTTGAATAGGAACTCAATGTTAATTAAGTATGTATTACCTACTGAAAGTCTTTTATTTGCGAGTGTGTTACCAGATGTACGAAAAATGTGAGAAAAGAAAATAGCAATATAGCAAATCGATCACTTGTCAATTCCTTCTTTCAAGAACATCTTCAAGCTAGGTATCTAAATTCGAAGCCCAAGGAGCAACAGATCTTTCTTTTTCTCCCAATATTCTTCAAGTTGTGAGTAGCACGTCAAGAACCCATTTTGAGAACACCTTCCATCTTAAGAGGACCTAGTGCCTTCCCCAAGTTGTAGCTATAATTAAGATCCATTTCTATCTGATTAAATGGACAGTTAACACACTGGTACATTTGCCATGCAATAGTTACAAGTAAATTTAATTGATTTTTCATTCTAATTCTTGATATATATATATATATATATATAGAAAAAATTAGACTCCTAATAACCAAAATATTGGACCATTTGAGGTAATTACAAAAGTAAAAATCACGTTGATTTAAGGTGCCTAGAATTTTATTCTTAAAAATAAAAAAATAAAAAAAAAGTTACTAGAATTTTACTTGAAATAGACATTAAACTTCAGGTAATTTAACATAGAGTAAACTATTTAGTAATAGAGTTTAAATCTATATAATTTCAAATTGTAATGAAGTTAGATTTTTAATAAGGAGAATTAATAATAATAATGATGGAAAGTAAAAATTGATAAGAACAACAAAGGTGGTGTCTCTAATAATAAAAAAACAAAGAAGCGTGTATTTAAATAACAAAAATGGTCACACTTCACGTTAAATTTCTTCTAAAACATTTTAAGTCTAATAGCATTCTCTTAATCCTGGCATGGGCTAAATGTCATTGGTCAGTCTTAGCTTTCGTGTGTTGCTGTTCACTCATTCCATTAGTTTTCTTGTCACATTTGGGGAGAGCATTTCCAGTATTATACGAACTTTAATTTGTACTGTTCAGTTATAAAGATTTATACTTAAATAAAAGTTCTAATGTAAAATTTCTTTAAAGAATGATCTTTATCCTTCTTCTAAATATGCAGATAATTGGGGTGCCACTGAAATACATCCCATTAATTAAGCACAACTCTTTGGTGAAGTATTTAGAAAATTTGATTAATTGCTTCATACCTTGTGGCTGAGGCAATTAAGTTACCGTTCAAAAAAGAGTAAAATTCTTAATGAGAATCAGAATATAGTTCATGTTGGTTGTTGTCTTCTCACCCTCCTTTCCATTTATGAAAAGATTGGATTGGCACTTTTTTATTTTTGTTGGGTATTTGAGAATGTCTAAACAATCTTAAACATTGTCTCTTTATATGGTATGTTTGGTTGCAGGTGGAATGGGGAAAATAGAAAATAAATGAGAAAAAATAAGATTGTGTATTGTTTGTTAAAGAGAGAATAGTATTGTGTGCTGTCTTTTATTTATTTATTTATAAGGATGCGAGCCATGTTACCATTTTTTTCTGTTACTCACACACAAAGGAACAAAATCCACACAACAATATCCAAGTTTTTATTTTATTTTTTAAGAGTCCATATATTATTGTTCTAGGTTTTACAATCCGAGTCCAAAATATATGCAGTGTCAAAGTGCACCAATGCTATATCAGATTTCGGAATCAACCGATTAGGTGAATATTATTTCGGCTAGCATCTGAACATATATCTACAGAAATGGACATTTAAATTATCTAAATTCTTGAAATAATCGTACGGCATCTTTTGTCTTCTACAAGTATTAGTTCCCATTTCCACCCCTCCATGGCTTTATGTAAGTAACCTTGTAAATGACAAAATCGGCCAGGCACTACTTGGTGTGACTGAACTAAATATGAAATGCGAATCAAATTTATGTGCTGATCTTTATACTATTATTTTTATTGCAGGCCGTGGGCATTCCTTCCAGTCAGAATCTATGTTTTAACTTGACTATGTAGCAGTTGCGGTTTTTTTTTTTTTGTTGGGTGCTAACATGGCTCTCCAAAATTCTTTGAGCATCTGACCATTTTCCTGAGCCCAGGTGTGTGTAATCCCTCAGTCAACAAGGAAGAATTCCTTGGAGGTGGCTCCAACATGTTGAGTTTTACATCATAAATCTCATGAGACTTTAGAGACCATTATACCAACCTTTGGCATTTGCAGGGGTTTTTATATACATTACCAGCTAGCAGGTACGTATTGGGGGTGGAATGGTAATTTTATAGAACTAGAAACTCTCTGTAGATTCGCTCCACACTAATTTAACTGAACTCTTGCAACTTTGCAGAAGAATCCAATGGGGCTTTGGAAATTTCTCCCATATATATATCTACAACAAAAAGATAACAAAGCTATAAATAGAGCTAGCATAATGATTGAAAGGCTAAGGACAAAGGCAGGAATGAGGCAAAGAGAGCTACTGGATTTTAGAACACCCCAACACCCATCTTTGGGCACTAATAACAGGGGTGGTGCCTCTCCCTTGTTAGCAAGAAACATTCCGAAGGAGTCACTTGAACTGAGGTACCCAAGGCTCAACACAATTCACACCCGTGATGAGATCTTCCCAGCTCAGCCTGATAGTTATGCATCTATTCATGAATACGCTGCCCCCACGCCAAGCCACATCAGCAGAAAAGGATTTTTATCAAAGCTAAAGTTCCCATGGAAGAAAAAGGTGGTTGTGTTAGAGTTGAATCCAAAGAAAAGGAGATTGTTTCCAAGAGGCAGGGGTAAGTGGGATCCTAAAAATAGGTGGCCTCAAGGTTGGAGTTAATTCTTTTAATGCATACAAAAGGTTGGCAGTGAAAATTGCAGGTGATAGAGAGCAATCATGTCCTTTGATTGAAGAGGGTGACACTGACTTCAATCCTTAAAATTGTTCCGAGAGTATGAGTTTTTTTTTTTGAGAAACCGAGAGTATGAGTTTGATTACTGGATAATAACCAAGAGGGTGTGACATATGCCTAGCAATTAATTTATATATAAAAGTATGAAATATTAGATTGGAGCTTTCTCTTTTCAGTTTGTGAAAGTGCCTACGTCAGTTTTCCTGAATTGTTTTAGACTGCAGTAGTCTGTTCCCAAGAAATCTCAGTATATAATACTTAATAGCGCATAGCACATTACCATGTCAATATATATGCACGAGATACAATTAAGGTGAGGCAATATATGGGCTTTGAGGAATACCTGTGATTCCAGCACCTCTTGTCATGCCTAGCCACTTCCCCTTCCCCCTATTCACCTATTACAAACAAAATAAGAAAAATAAGAGAGACAATATTCATTTAATTGAAGAACTACATCATCTTCATGATTTGAGATTCAAACGTTAGACCTGTACTATGCTTATCCCTCCCAAGCACGAGCTAAACTGGGATCTAGTAGCCAGGTATTGAGTACCTTATCAACCTTACAAAAATTAATTTTGAACTCTTAGGCATCTTTTCATTTATATATAGCTCTACTAGATTGGACATTCTACCACATTTACTTTTAATTAACACCAACCTGTGGGATCCGACAGGGTGATCCCCTTTCCCCTAGTCTCTTCCTCCTCTGTGCTGAAGGTCTCTCTGCCCTCATCCATGAAGCTGCCCGAAACCACCCCATCCTCACAACATTCACATCCAGCATCAAACAAAAATTTTCTTCTAGCTAGATTTGCTTTTGTAGGCTATATATCTCTACAAGCTCTCCAAATGAAAGTTTTGATTTTATTACATACCTTGGCCGCCCAAATCGCTTTTCAAATTTTATTGCACTGTGAGTAATTGGATGATTGGCCATGAGAAGATCTCAGTTGTTGAGTTTGTATCATCTTGTATGCACTTTTTACCGAATATTCACCTGTGTTTGCGTATGCCCAAGTTTGGATGTCTTGCATCGCTTTATTGCTTAAAGGGATGGATTTAATAACTTTAGCTTCATGTGGGAAGAATACATGATCAATCATGGATACACGCCAAGATCTTGTAATTGGATCAATGAAGTTATCCACTGTGGCCATTGTTGACATTGTGGAGCATAGGGTTACCACCTTGAATGATGGTGATCCTCTGTAGATATGAAGAAGCCTCGGGCCAAAAAATCAACACTAACAAATCCTCAGTGTTTTTCAGCCCAAACACAAGTCAAGATATTAAGGATGAGATTTTTAACATCTTAGGGCCAATGCAAGACTCAAAGCACATTAAATACTTCGGACTCCCATCCTTCATTGGAAGGTCTAAGACAGGTTTTCTCCATCTTAAAAGAGAGGATTGGGCAGAAATTCGCTAGCTAGAAAGGTAAGCTCCTTTCATTGGGGGGGAAAGAAATTCTCATCAAAGCAGTGGCTCAAGCAATCTCGACGTATACTATGAGTTGCTTACAACTCCCACAAAGCTTATGTTATGATTTGGAGAGTATGATGTGAAACTTTTGGTGGGGTCAAAAGCAAAATGAAGCAAAAATGAGTTGGGTCTGCTGGAAAAGAATGTGTATTTCGAAAGCATATGGACGCATAGGGTTCCAGAACTTGAGAGCTTTTAACCAAGCCATGCTTGCAAAGCAAGCGTGGAGAATCCTTTCAAACCCAACTTCCCTAGTTACTCGGGTCCTTAAATCAAAGTACTTTCCCACAAGTGATGTCTTAAATGCCAAACTAGGGAGTTTACCTTCATAATCTTGGAGAAGTATACACAGCAGCCTTGAAGTCATAAAGAATGGATCTCGATGGAGAGTAGGCAACGGGAAGCTGATTCACATTTGGGATGACAGGTGGCTGCCTACCCCATCCACTTACAAGGTTATTTCTCCCTCAAATGGCAATCTTGAATTTCCCATGGTTTCGGCTCTTATTGATCCTATCACAAAGTGGTGGAATGTCAACTTGGTCAGAGCAACGTTTCTCCCTTTTGAGGCTGACAATATTCTAAGGATTCCTTTGACTCATAACATGCTTAAGGATAAGATAATCTGGTTGGGTAATAACCAAGGAGAATTTACAGTGAAAAGCGCAAACCACATTGCCTACAACCTAATTGAAGCAAAGAAGGATGGTGAATGTTCTTCAGGGGACCCATATAAATCACCTTGGAAGAGACTGGCATCTTAATCTTCCTGCCAAGGTTAAGATTTTTGCCTGGAGGGTTTGTGTCAACGGTCTCCCCACCATGGAAGCTATTTGCAGCAAAGGAATCAGCAACAATAGGGGTTGTCCAATCTGTGAAAAAAGGCCCTCAAAGCATTAACCATGCCCTCCTCAACTATGACTTCTCCACCCTTGTCTGGAATCAATGGCCTGAAAATCCCTTAGGCACACAAGAGGTACGATGGTCTTTCATTGACTCAGCCATGTTCATCCTCTCCCATCACTCTCAGCAAGATCTGGAATTTTTCTTCGGAATTGCTTGGGCCATATGATATAATAAGAATAAGGTAGTCCATGAGGAAAGCTGCCTCTCCCACCAGCAAGTTTGGCAATTGGCTAAGAGTGTGGTGGAGGACTTTAGCAAAGCAGTTGACTGGGACTTCTCCCAACCAAGACCTCTTCCAGTCAAATGGAACCCCCACCCCCAGGTTTTTTCAAGGTAAATGTTGATGGGGCAACCGCAGATCATGGTGGGAACTCTAGTCTTGGAGTAATTGTCAGGGACTACATTGGCCAGGCAATTGCAGCCAACTACAAGTTCCTAAAAGCGTGCTATTCTGCAGATTTGGTGGAGATTATGGCCTTGCTTCAAGGTGTTTTGCTTGCCCAAGAATTGCATCTCCCTCGAGTCATTATGGAGTCAAGTGTGCTTGCAGCAGTCCAAGCCATAAATGACAAATCCACAGGAAGCAGCTTGGGTAATCTTATCCAGAAAATTCTGCAGAATTGAAGTTCCTTTGAGTCTTGCTCTTTTCAACACATAGGTAGAGACTTCAATGAAGTTGCGCATGAGTTAGCCCAACATGCTCGCAGGACTGAAAGTTCCCAGCTATGGAAGGGTGTTACCCCTCCTTTTATTTCGTTGTTAATTCAGTCAAATTTACTTTAGTGTTTAGTCTTTGGTTATGCTTCTGCAGATACTTTGTATGGCTATACTTCTCATTCTGGTTTAATGAAATCAAGTCCACTTTCAAAAAAAAAAAAAAAAATTAACACCATACTAGTAGAGTGAGTACCTAAACTACAGTTAAGTATTTCTTCTTTACTTAATAAGACTAATACCTCATATTATGTGGATTAGATTGGATAAGTATGTGTTGTGCTGGTGTGCTAAGTCTCACATAAGTGTTTACTAGGTGTGCGTTTGGGATGAGCTGAATTTTTCAGCTTATCTCTACTTTCTGCATATTTTTGCTACTATTCATGCGTTCCACTGCATTTTTTGATACTATTTATAGGTTCCACTGTACTATTCAACTTATTTTTTTAAACTTTTTTCTACACTTTTGATAAAAAATTTTCAATTTTAGTTAAATAAGCTGTTTCAAACAGACGCTAGGTCAAATTATGATATATCATAAATGTAGCCAACACTTCCTTATACTGTGACAAGTGGTATCAAAACTAGGTTAATATCAACACGTGCCTTGGGTGCACTATACCAAAACATGGGTTTTGATGAGAATGTCAAGAATTTAAATACAAGGGATTGTGATACCCAAAATTTTATTGATTGGATTTGTGTTTTGTGGACTGTGGGTGTGAAGATTTGGAAAACCAAGAAAGAAAAGAAGAGAGAAGCTTGAAGAGCTAGAGAGAGAGAGAGAACAGAGCAAGAAATTTCTTGAATCAAATCTGTATTTCACTTAATGAATCAAAATGTACAAGAGGTTTTCATTATATAGTAACAAATAAAGAACCTGACTTCCACACTATAAGGAAAACGGTTATCACACATGTATTTGATACGTGTGAACAAAAACAATAAAATTAACTAACTATCTATGGACTACATATAGCATAACAAGTAAATAATCAAGTTCTGTCGTTTAATCACACTTGTATGTCGTTTAAGCAACAACCAAAAACTCTACATATGCTTTACTGCTGCACTTCCTTCTTCTTCTAATTCTTAACATCTTTGCACTTAGCATCTTTACAGGGTGTCTATTGTAAAATCATGGTTATCCTTCCATGATCAATCAGAAAAGAAAAACAGCTATTGAAAGCATACACGTGGTTGAATGGAGTCGAGCCCTAAATTTATGCATCACATGTACTTGTTCAAGGCATGGTTGCCATGTCAGTCACTCCAAACCAAACGCATGTCTTGTCCGCTGCCCTAGCCTCTATGTCTCACATCGTACTTCACCTCTTATATTAAGACACGCATCTATTTTAAATTATTTTCTCTTCTTGCTTAACGCTAACTTCCTTTGTCTAATGTTTTGAAGAAATATTAGTTGGCAAAAGACTTGCATCACTCTAACTTTTAGGAGATATTTGGTTCATTGTAATGTTAATCACATTAAGGTTATATTACTGTAATGTGAACATTATGGTATCTGGTTTATTTTATTGTGCATTGGATTATGGTAATCTAAGATTATAAAATATGTCACATTACCTTATGAATTGGGTGATCTTACATTATTTATTGGTCGGGAATATAATAATCTGTTCAATTGACAAAATTGTCATAATATATTTTTAAACCTTATCCTCTCTCCTCATCAAATTCAAAGCCAATCAAGACAAAGACTTCATTGGAGGAGGCGGCACCAATGAAGACTTCGCTGGAGCATCGCATCACGAAGATGAGAATCAAAACTTTGTCACTGACTTCGCTTCCCTCTACCGCTCAATTTTCTCGCCAAAATCATCATCACCATCCATCTTGATCTCCCCCTAGCAGCCCTTCCACATCTAAGTCTCTGTCTATTTTTGCACTCAATAAATATCTGCTAATAAAACTTGTTATACTTGCTTCTTTGAAAATCTCGTGGGATGAGCTAAACCTAATATATGCGTGGTAATGCATCTCTAAAATCGTATGGTTTTGACTTACTTAATTTATTTTGAGAAATAATTATTGAATCCATTCATGAAATGTGTTATGATTTGATATGAGTTATTTGCAAACAATGTGTCTTCGAAAGATTGATGGAGTATATCTGAAACTGAACTATCTTGAAACCAACTTTCTGTAAGCATTGTGAGAATTGGTTTTAAAACCCAATTACAAATCATGATTAGGAGCTTAGTATCATATTTAGTCCATAGCAAGCAATAATCATACCATAGCCAATCCTTAGCAAGGGATAATCCTAAATAGGGGACATTGCACTTTTGGTAGCTCCTTAATAAGGAAGTGCATTTTTAAATTCCAAAGAGGGAGCCGCCATAAAAAAGGGGGAAGAAAAGGGGCTTCTAGTCCCAAATAGGGAACTGTACAACTCTATCAATAATGCATAAATTTTGACCATGAGCCTAGATCCTGTCTAGGTTAGGGGCATGACAGTTTTTGGTGCTACATTATTATATGATGAAACTTGTGAAACTTTCACATGGTTGTTTAACTATTTTATGAAGGAAATTTCCGATAAGAACCTCATGCTATCCTCGCAGACCAAGATCTTACAATGATAAAAGTATTAGCTTTGCAAATGTCCTAAAACACATCGTCGTTTATGTGTTTGACATATGTATCAAAATGCAGTGAAGCACCTTAATGAGGTATTTCGAAGGTGTAGTAGTTTTGCATTAGTAGTTGTACATATGACCATGACAATTAAGAAGATTTTTTGAATATAGGGAAAAAGATGCTTGATAAATATGTTTTGAGAGTAATAGTTGGTTGCAAAGACAATTTGAGTTAAAGAAGAAATGGGCTCCGGTTTATGAGAAAAAAAATATTTTTTGCTGATATGTCTATCAATCAAAGAAGCGAGAGTACTATGAACAATCAAATAAAGAAATACATAATTTATAATTATGATTTGGTGCTTTTTTTTCATTACTTTCAAAGGTTGGTTAACAATAGATGTTATAAAGAGTTGAAAGTAGATTTTCAAGCAACTCAAAGTAGACTATCATTGGAACATCTTATGAAAATATTACAGCCATACAATAAATGCTTATACTCTTGCCGTTATTAAGTTGTTTCGTCATGAATTATGGCTCACTTAGGATTGTAAATTACATAAGTGTGGACAGGAGAGAGCTGTGAGTACATTTAATATTGTTCCTTTTGTTATATCTCGTCAACTCGTGGTTGAATATGATTCATCAACATCTACAGTGACATGTAGTTGTAAAAATATTGAATTTGTTGGAATTTTATGTGCCTATGCCTTAAAAGTTTTATCTTTGCAAAATTTTAAAAGGGTACATGATCATTATATTCTTAAAAGGTGGATAAAAGATGCTAAGAGTAGATAAGCGAAAAATACTTACATGTTTGTAGGACCAAATGACTAGAATGTAGATGTGGGAAGTCACTACAAAATGTTGCTTAAATTGTATTCAAATTTGGCCAGAAGAGTTGCATTGACTGATGAATCTTTTTGTATGGCTTTGGATTGCTCATGAAATAACATTGAATGAAGTAGAGGCAAGTTTGAAAACTTATCAAAAGAGTCTACTGTTGGGAGCACCAATTTTAAATTAAAGGCTCAACAAGTTAATGATAGTGTACAACCTATAAATTATGATGAAAATAAAATTAAAAGAATAAAGCTTAAACAAAGACGAGATATTTCATAGAAGAAAAGGAGCCTTAAGGCCACTTAAGCTTTTTTTATTTTTATTTTTATTTTTTTTATAGGTCACCTGAGCTTTATTCTTGGATCTTCACGGAAGGTGGCTTTTAATGCACTTTTTTCGAGACGCTTGTTTCCCTTTAAGCTATATTCTTTTAATTTTATTTCCATCATAACTAATAAGTTATACACAATCTTTTTTTTTTTCTTTTTTTGATGAGATTATACACTAATAAGTTATACACTATCATTAATTAGCTTGTTAAGCCTTTAATTTAATACGGGTGCCCCAACAATAGACTCTTCAATTGATAAATTTAACAAACTCGCATCTACTTATTCAAAGTAATTTCATGAGCATCCAAAGCCATACGAAAAGACGAGTCAGTCATTAAAAATTTAAAACTCTTACTGCCAAATTTGGATTCATTCAAAACAACTTTTTGTAACGACTTCACACATCTACGTTCTGGTTATTTGGTCCTACATACATGTAAATATTTTTCGCAAATCCACCATTAGCATCTTTTGTCCACCTTTTAATAGTATAGTGATCAGGTACCTTTAAAATTTTTGCAAAGATAAAACTTTTAAGGCATGGGCACATAAAATTTCCAACAAATTCAAAATTTTACTACATGTACAGAAGATGTCGATGATCAATTTCAATCCTGTGTTGACAATATTTACTAGGAGGAATAATTTTATATGTAGTCATAGCCCCTCCTCCCTACACTTATGTAATTCACAATCCCAAATGAACCATAATTCATGACTAAACACCTTAAAGACTACAAGAGTATAAACATTGCTGCATGCTGTAATATTTCAGCAGGGTGTTCCAATGATGGTTTACTTTGGGTTGCTTTAAATCTGTACTTTCAACTCTTTATAATGTCTATCGTCAACCAATCTCTAAAAGTGATGGAAAAAAATGCAGAATTATAATTATAAACTATGTATTTCTTTATTTGATTGTTCGTACTCTCGTTTTCTTTGAAGCGTAGACTATCAGTATAAAATATTGTTATACTTCTCCCATTAACCAAAACTCATTTTCCCCTTAACTCAAATTGTCTTTCTTTGTAGCCAACTATTAATTCTTAGACCATATTTATCAAGCATCTCTTCCCATGCATTTAAAAAATCCTCATCATTGTTATGGTCATATACAGAACTATTAGAGTCTATTGTAAAACTTTTACACCTTCCAAATACATCATTAAGGCGTTTCGTTGCATTTTGATACATATGCTAAACGCATAAACGATGATGTGTTTTAGGCTGTTGTGAAACTAATGCTTTTGCCATTGCAAGATCTTGGTCTATGAGGATGTCTTGAGATTTCTTATCAGAAATTTCCTTCACAAAAAGAGTTAAACAAACACATTTAAAGTTTCACAAGTCTTCGTACACTAATGGTGCACCAAAAATAATACTTTGCTTGTGATTATTTACACCAACAAATAATGCAAATGGCCAATCATCTTTTTTCTTTTCTTTTTTTATAAGCTGTATCAAAACATACTATGTCTCCAAAATATTCATAATCCAACTTCATTCTGCTGTTTGTCCAAAAAATATATGTAATAGATCAACAAGGTCAACTTGAATTGCAAAAGAAAAATTCAGGTCTCAAAATTACATGCTTTATAAATATTCAAGTAGGCACCTTGTATCCTCAATTTTCATCTATTCCATTCGTCTTGTACCCAAATAATTGTTATAATCCTCAAGAATGAAACCAAGACGTTCAACTCTGCCTACCCTTCTAGCCATTAATCCTATACTTGCCTTTGGTGCAATTCCAGAATTTGCTACCAATTCAGCTTCAACAGCTTGAGCAGTACTATTATTATTATTATTAAGTACCCAAATAATTGTTATAATCCTCAAGAATGAAACCAAGACGTTCAACTCTGCCTACCCTTCTAGCCATTAATCCTATACTTGCCTTTGGTGCAATTCCAGAATTTGCTACCAATTCAGCTTCAACAGCTTGAGCAGTACTATTATTATTATTATTATTATTATTAATTTTTTTTTTATTTAAAATTTTATTATTATTATTATTATTATTTTATCTAAGGAACAAACCCTTACAAGGTGAAGCTAATAGATCCAAAAAACTTTCAACACCATATATATTTATGGTATATCTTTAGCATAATTGTTATAAAAATCATATGCTTCTTCCTCAATATCTCAAACTGCATGCCTAATTTTGGAATCAACTCTTCTTTTTATAATAGCATGGATTTCATCTTTGTCATCATCAATATAGTTTCTACCGATTCAGATATAACAGATGGATCAATTTTCGGACTGATTGACGTTCAGTCCTAGTGTCTTAGTGCTATTATTAGTATCATCCATCAACTTAATCATCAACCAAATATATATATATATATATATATATAAAACAGAAGAAGAAAGAAAAACTTACTGCCATATATGATTTTGTAAGGGCTAAGAGGCTTGCAAAGTCCAGGATATAGCTTTCTTCACTACGTTCAAATTAAATCCATTGCAACTAAACCACTCCCCCTCCCAAAATGAAAACAAACAACAAAACCGCGGAAGAAGAAGAACAATATATGCAGAAGAAAATGGGAAGTGAGAGAAAACAAAAAAATTAAAGAGGCAGAAGTGATTAGCAGAAAACGGGTCCACTTTACCAGACCTAAGGGCTGACTGAAAAAATATGAGTCACGTGATTTAAGAATTAAAGAGTGTCTTAAGCTTAATATGAGAGGTGGAGCACGACGTGGAATTGGCCGATTGGGATAGAGGATATATATGCCATAGAATTGAATTTTTATATAGAATTGAATTTTTATGGGCTACATCTAGAATGATGTTTTTAAGTGGGCTTTAACTACATTTTAGTTTTTACACAGTTGATCTTATGAATGAATATTGAAACCTCGTGTGCCGTGTGGGTTGGGTTGGGTTGGCTCATGGACCTATTGTAGGGAAAAAAAAAAGTGTTCACTTAGCTAGCAGTAAGATCCAAAGATTATTGGAGATGCATTCAAATTATAGGACTTCTTTTCAAAATTCCTAATTCCGTTTCAATGTGCATTTCAATAGAGAGTCAATTTCAAATTAGAGGCATTTTGGTTTGGTTAGGGAACAAAATATTTAAATGCCAGTATACTGTTTCAAGATTACCGCTATATATATATATATATTTGTGTATGTATTTGTATTTATTTATGTAAGTATTAACTTATTAATTTTAATGTTTATTAACAAAAAAAAAATCCACATATTTTATAAGCCTAAATACATTAACCAATATATTAGCTTAATTAAATTCTTCTTTAAAAAAATATTAAATAATAAGTTTTTTTTTTTTTAAATCTAAAATTTTTACATTTTTTTATTGTACCAACCGTAATACCCCACACACACACACACACAAGAAGAAGAAGAAGAAGAAGAAGATTATTGCTACAATAACTAACAATCTAACATAAGTTAGAAATTAAACTCAAAGTCATGCTTAAGAGTTTCTTTAGACATTGGTAGTTAGCACCCTTAACCTAGCTGCTAGTGTACAGTAGAATTGGTTGTCCCTTTTGTGAAGGTGTTGTCTTTTCCTTGGAGTAACACGGTTATTCCTCAGCTTGTTGGGTAATTTTTTCAGGGGGTTTGGGAAACACTAGAGCTGTCTCAGCTATGGGAGATTTAGCACAATCTTGAAATAAACTTACACTTTCCGAGAGAGAAGGGCCAGGATGTTGTCTTACCAATGAAGATAGTGTTAAAGAGCACTCTATAGCTACAAAGTTCTTGACAAAAAGGGCTCTTAATATTGATGTTGTAGCTAGAACCTTTACACCATTATGGAGAGCTCGAAACAGTTTCAAGATTCAAGCTTTCAATGATCACAAAATTCTCTTCACATTCGATAATAAGGAGGATGTCGACAGAATTTTGAATAGTGAGCCTTGGAGTTTTGATAAGCATCTTGTAGTCATGCAACGCTATGAGAGTGATACATCATTACAAGAGATTAGCTTCAACAAAACAACTCTTTGGGTGCAGGTCCATGGACTTCTAGCTCAATTCATGAGTCGTGAAGCAGTTGAAAAAATTTGTTGGGTTGTGGGAAAGGTGGTTCCGCCTTCAAAGACCAAGGTGTATGATGGTGGTAATTTCATGAGGATTCAGGTCTCCATTGATTTAGGCCTGCCTTTGTGCCGATGACGCCTTATTTCTCTAAATGGGAACAAAGATGTGTGGGTTTCGTTAAAATATGAAAGGTTACCAAACATTTGTTATTGGTGTGGCCGCCTAACACATGATGACAGGGATTGTGATTTATGGATAGAAAGTGAGGGGATGTTGAGGACTGATCAAAGAGAATTTTGTCTGAACCTTCGAGCTCCTCCATTTGTAGCCTTAAGGAAAACCATTATCAAGGTCCTAGGGTTTTACACCACCCAAAAAAAAAAACAAATTCTAATCCAATCAGAACTGCTCTGATGTTGATAAATTATTATAAATCCCTTTTTTCTTCCACAAATCAGACCATTTCTCAAGCTGTCCTAGAATATGTGCCAAGTGTGATCACCAAAGAGATGAATTTGTTCCTAAGTCGTGATTTTAACACAAGTGAAGTTGCTGCTACAATGCAACAAATGGCGCCCCTCAAAGCACCAAGACCAGATGGCATGCCCCCACTTTTTTACTAGCACTTTTGGGGTACGGTGAACCAAGATGTCACATTATCCATTTTAGAATGGTTGAATTCAAGTACCTTTCCTTCGCCTTTAAAGCATACCTTTACGTCTCTCATCCTTAAAACAAATTCACCTAAACAGCCTCACCAATTCCGTCCTATTAGTCTATGTAATGTGCTGTATAAAATCTTTCCAAAGTCTTAGCTAACCGATTAAAAAGTTTACTCACATCCATCATAACTGAGCACCAATCGGCCTTTACCAAAAACATATTAATTTTTGATAATATTCTTGTGGCTTTTGAAACTTTACATAGCTAACGAAAATATAAATCTAGTACTCATGGGTTCATGGCATTAAAATTGGATATGATTAAAGCGTATGATCAAGTAGAGTGGTGTTTCCTTGAAGAAATTTTGAGGAAAATGGGTTTTAATGAAAAATGGATAAATCTTGTCGTGGTGTGTGTAAAGATAGTTACATACTCGATTCTGGTGAATGGTGAGCCATGTGGTATGATCCATCCTACAAGAGGGATTAAACAGGGTGACCCTCTTTCCCGCTTTCTTTTCCTTCTATGTACGGAGGGATTAAATGATTGATTAAACAAGCAGAAAGAAGTGGTGAAATACATGGGTACTCCCTTTGTAGGAGGGGCCTTAAACTAACACATCTGCTCTTTGTAGATGATAGTCTCCTTTTTTGCAGGGCTACAATGGAGGAGTGTGGAAAGGTGCTGGAGATTTTAGACATGTATGAAGGAGCTTCAGGAGAAAAAGTGAATAGACGTAAAACTGCTTTGTTTTTCAGTAAGCACACCTCAATTGAAATAAAGCATGACATCAAAGTAGCATTGGGTGTCCTAGAAATCATGCAGTATGAGAGATATTTGGGCCAACCTTCCTTTGTTGGAAAAGGAAAAAAAGCTAGTTTCAACTATATCAAGGAAAGGGTATGGAGGAAACTCTAAGGATGGGAGGGTAAATTTCTATCTTAAGCTAGTAGAGAAGTGTTACTTAAATCTATCACTCAAGCCATTCCCACGTGTACCATGGGATGTTTTAAAATTCCAATTGGTTTGTGCAATGAGATTGAGAGCCTAATGAAGAAATTTTGGTGGGGACAAAGGGGTGACCGAAAGAAAATACATTGGATTAGGTGGGAAGAGATGACGAAGTCTAAAACAGTGGGTGGAATGGGTTTTAGAGATCTTGTGTTGTACAATGACTCTCTATTGGCTAAGCAAGCATGGAGACTATTGCAAAATGAAACATCTCTCTTTTACAAGGTCTTCAAACCAAGATATTTCCCCAACACTTCGATTTTGGAGGCTCACGATTCAAGGCTGGGTTAATATGCTTGGAGTAGTATTCTTAGAAGGAGAGACATAATTCTAAGTGGAGCATAATTCTAAGTGGAGCTAGGTGGAGAGTAGGCAATGGGCAAAGGATAAAGATTTGGCAGTGTCAATGACTACTAAAGAAGTGCCCATCTCAACTTCCAGAATGTCCCTTAGAGGACTTTGCAAATTCATGTGTGGACTCTCTAATAGATCCCATTAAAAGGGAGTGGATACCAGAATTGGTGCACGGTTTGTTTGTTCCGGAAGATGCAGATTTAATAAAAAAAAAAAAAATTCCCTTGAGTCATGCTACACTAAAGGATAAACTATATTGGCCATACTCAAGCGACGGAGGTTATACCTACAAATCGGGTTATAGATTTCTTAAGGAAGAGAGTGAACTTTCAGTTTCACCACCAACCCAACCAGATCGAGACAAACAATTATGGAAAAGGTTGTGGTCAATGAATGTTCCACAGAAAGTGAAGAATTTCATATGGAGGGCTTGTCGAAATGCCTTGCCCACCAAACTAGCTCTTCTAAGACGAACATGAATCGACAACCCACCGTGTGATCACTACCATGCTTCAAACAAAGACCCACTTCATGCTTTGTGGACTTGCTCAAAGTTGGATGTGGTTTGGAATAATTTGGAGTTGTGGGGATTTAAAAGAACAATCGAGTTCATTGATTTTAAGGAGCTCTTATCATGGATGATTTTAGAAGCAAAGAACTTGGAGCTGCTTGCTGTCATGGCCTGGACAGTGTGGAACCAGCACAACAAGGTTCGTTGGAACCAGACGGCTATGGCACTTCATCAGGTAGCCTTGGTTTCTAAAGCATGGTGGCAAGAATTTAAGGCACAACAAGTAGTGGTTGAGGGAAATATGAGACAGGGCAGTAGCGGAGTTGAAGAAAGATGATGGAGACCTCCTCATTTGGGGTTGGTTAAAATTAATTTTGACGGCGCAGAGTTTGCAAAGGAGAATAAGTCAGGGGCCGGTGTGGTTGTAAGGAATGAAGAAGGGTATGTCATTGCCTCCTATGCAAAGAAATTACCAGCTGCATACAACAAAGGTGAGGCTGAAACAATGGCTGCAGCTGTTGCTCTTTCATTTGCTTCAAAAATCAGCATAAAACAAACCATTCTAAAGGGTGACTCGCTATCAGTGTTAAAATCTTTAAGGGAGAATGTTAAAGTTTTACCCCCTACTGGTTTGTTGTTAGAGGATGTGATGGCTTTGTCTCAAAATTTTGATGAATTACTATACTCTCACACCATGAGAGACAGTAATTAAGTAGCGCATAGTCTAGCTAGATATGCACTAGGCATTCTAGATTTCTTAGTATGGATGGAGGATGTTTCACCACTGATACTTTTTGTTTTACAAGCCGATTTGATAGGCTTACATTAATAAAATTTCTAGTTTTCCCCCTAAAAGAAAATATAAATAAATAATAATTTAACATAATGTTATTTTCCCCCCAAAGGTTTTGTGAGTTGTTTAAGAGATAGCACATTGGGAGACTTCAATTGAGTAAACATAACATATAGGTACACATTTTAACCCAAAAGTTTAGGCTTATGAGTTTGGGTCTAATTATGTTATATTAATCAACAAATCTCCCCCTTCACGTGTGAGCTTTTTACCAAGTCACTTGTGACACTTTAGTAACTATAGGTGGAGTGAACATGGTTCTTCCTTAACTATGGGTGAAACTTACATGGAAGCCTTCCTCTTCTACTTGGTGAGACTAACTAATGAATAACTGATCTTGAACTATCAGCTTTGATATCACTTGTTAGGGATATAAGACATAGGGACGACTTTAATTGAGGAGCTAATATAACATATAGAGATTACATTTAGCCCAAAAGTTTAAGCCTATAAATTTAGGTCTAAGAAAACGAATCAAGTTGCAATGATTCCCTCGTCCCTGCAGGATAAGCTTTGCTTTGTTCTTATATAGACCTCTCCATGTTATATATGCCCTATAGTACATTATTTAAAGATGCTTTTCCAATTAAACTCGGTTCGAATATTTATTATAATTTATTTCCCTTCTCTTTAGAAAGATTAAAAAAAATCCATTTGGCTTCAGTCTTTGTTGTTTTAGGCATCCAAAACCAAGAATAAATTAAGAGAAGGATTAAATATTCGGGATAGACGTAGAACCATTTCTTTAATTTATTCGCGTTGGCAACAGTGACTAGTCTGTTTTTGTTTTCTGTTATACAAATTGTCAACAAGATCATTGAAAGAATATGCTTTTGAAAGGATTTGAATACCTATTTCTTTGTCCACTTGAAAAAAAAAACAAAGATCTCTACAACTACAAGAGTAAGCTAGCTACCAGGCAATCCTTTTGACTTTTCCCTAAGCTAAATTATCCAGTGTACTTATTTGACAAAAATGGAGAAGCTCATATCAGGCAGATGTCACTTGCAACCTGTGCCGGAAACTTACATATTACCACCAGAAAGTAGACCAGGACAGACACAAGTTCCTCTATGTGAGACCATTCCAGTGATTGATCTTGAAGGAGAGCTTAGTTTTGATCGAGCACACCTGATTAAACAGATTATACAGGCTAGCCAAGAATTTGGATTCTTTCAGGTTTGATATACTACAATCTTCTTCATTTTGTTTCTCTGAAAATTTTATATTACAATATTGATAGTTACTTAAGAACCATGTTTAGCTTTGTTATAATTCTAAACAAATTTCATTTTATTGGATTGGAAAAACAGTTGATTAATCATGGGGTTTCAGAGAAACTGACGCATGATGTAATTGATGTGGGCAAGGAGTTCTTTGTGCTGCCTGCCGAGGACAAGGCAAGCTTATATTCTGAGGACCCCAAGCAAAGTTGTAGACACAAGCATAGATTATGATTCAGAGAAGGTACACTACTGGAGAGATACTTTGAGACACCCTTGTCATCCTCTAGAGGAACACATGCAATTTTGGCCAGAAAAGCCACCTCATTATCGGTATGTTTGGACTAATATGTACCCATGACCTCTCTGTAGTGGCATACGCACTGATTGATTTATACATTTTCTTTGTTGGAGCAATCATGTCAAAATCCTTGGAGTTACGGAAGAACTCGTATGGTTTTGGCATAAGAAAATACTTAAGATACTATAAATTTTACTAAAAAAACTTACAAAATGTCATGACAATGAATATGATCGGTTCTATTTCAACACATAATAAATAAATATTTGGCTAAGTTGCAAATTGCATTGTCTAACTTAATTTGCCCAAAATTCAATTCATTCTAATAACTTCACTTTTGTTTAATTATGACCTTAGCTAACTTTCAATTTTGTTTTTGGTTAATTTAGTTATTCTGTTAGTCTCTGTCAAAATAGTATTTAAAATATTTAGGCTAAATTACAAATTGCACTCTCTAAATTTACTAAATTGAACAAATTTGAAAGTTAGAGAATTGAATTAAATTTTAGTAAAATTAGAGTGTGCAATTTGTAATTTAGCCTAAATATTTTAATTACTATTTTGGATTGGTGACATATTTATTTATAAAGTTTATGCAGTATAATTTTTAGTATCCCTAATAACACTTTTTCTTATAATATGATTTTAGTAAATATATATCTAAAGATCGTAACCATGCACAAGGCTTATTTCATTTGTTCACTTATGTTATCTAGTATTGCAAACAGTTCTTTCAAAGATTTTCCTTATAATTTCCGAATAGTATCATCTGCCTCATCTTTTTTCTTTTACGATGCTAAATTCCACTTAACTTTTTTTTTTTTTTTTTTTTTTTTTTTTTTGAGAAGGTACATTCCACTTAACTTGATAATGACAAACCTCCACTTTTTCTCCTCTTAAATTACAGGGAGGAGGTTGGTAATCATACAGCAGAGGTGAGGAAGCTGAGTTTGTGGGTTTTGGATTTAATTTGTGAGGGATTAGGACTTGAATCAAGATATTTAAGGAAGAACTCAGCCATGTTCAGTTAATGGCTATAAATCACTACCCTCCTTGCCCGGATCCGAGTCTAACCTTGGGATTGCCTAAACATAGTGATGTTAACCTCATAACCTTTCTTCTCCAAGGGGAATCGCATGGGATACAAGTCTTAAAAGATGGACAATGGCTTGCAATTGCACCTCTCCCAAAGAGCATTAGCATTGAAAAATTCCAATGCTAATCTATTTTATAATTTTAAAAAGCCACTTTATTATTATACCATACTATTTTACAATACCTCCACATCCCAAACTTTTACTTTCCTTTTTTACTTATTAAAATAATATATCTATATAATAAAATAATATATCTCAAAATTATATCTTTTCTCTCCCATCTCGCTCCTCTCTCTACATAATAAAATATTATTATTTTTTTACAATACTTGCTACAGTGCAATTCTATGTTTAGAATTGCACTGTAGCAGTATTGCAAAAAAATTTCAATACTACTATTTAGCATTCCCCAATACAATGGTTTTGGGCTTAAAATTCTAAATTTTCCTTAAATTTGGCATTAGCATTCCCCAATGCTAATGCTCTAATGCATTTGTGGTTAATGTAGGCCACATGTTACGTGTACGTGAAGATAGAATTCAAGAAGTGCCTAACGGCCAAGTTTCAAATATAACCAAAACGGTATCGTTTCTCAGTAAAAGAAACGTTGCCGTTTTGATCAGGAAAATTAGCTGTATAGTTTATCACAGACGGTGTCGTTTTAACACTACAACACTGCCTGAACCTATCTTCTTACTGTAAATATCAGAGTCCAGCTGTGATTGATTAGATCGTTCTGGAAGCTATGTAGCTGGTGACGTGTTAATCACATGTGTAATTAGAGGATAACCGTTCCACTCTTTACGGAATTATTGTTAGGTCGTTAGATTAATCTATCTGTAAAACTGTATATATATATATATACACACATGTAATGATGCATCAGAGAGTAATACTGTTGCTATTCATTTCTTTCATTCTTCACAACTCTCTCAATTTTTCTTCTCTCTCTCAATCTTTCCTTCCGTCATTGTTAAAACTCTGATTTTACAAGTAAACTTTCAGTATGTTCGTATTTCTTATTCTTTTTCTTTTTTTTTCTTTTTTTTAAACATTTAATTGCCCATTTTTTCATCAAGCCCTCGTATCATATTTCATATCATGAAAGTTTGGTTTTGAATGTCATGGTTGCACTAAGTGCCTACACTCTAGGCCAACTAACTACTCTTATCAATGACTTCGAAAAATTACATATTTTCCTTATAGTTTTGGGTGGTTTCAAATTAAACTCTAAAATTAATTTTTTTCTTTTTTTAATAACTAAAACCATTAACTTTTAAAATCATTTCAATTTGCAGCCTCAATGAGTTATTATTAACTAAAAGTAACAAAAATTTACATAAATTGTGATTAAAAATCATCTAAAAAAACACTTCAAGACGAAATTATGAAACCTCTAGGTATACTATATTAGAGTGTGAAATTATGTAATAAGTATTCATGTAATTATCCTCAGTAAAGAAATTACAAATAAAATTATATATTATATATATATAATATATAAACTTATATCCAAATCATATAATAAAATATACTATAAAATAAAAAGTTGCGTCTTACAATTGTATAAGCACCAAGTGTACGTACACCTCTGTTTTTATTAATTTTTTTTTCATTATTATTATTATTATTATTATTATTATTATTATTCTTTCTCTTGATGTTATGTGACACATTAAAATGATTAACAAGTTGTTTCAACTTTCAAGTGAAATTGCATTGCCAAAATTTCCGCAAAAAATAGTTAAAAAAAAAAAAAAAAACTATTATATGTTTAAGAAATGGTGAATTATATTTTTCCACCCTAACTTGTCATCATGATTTCACTTAACCCAAAGAACCATCAAAACGCACAATTGACCCCAAAATTTTAAAACTCACTTAACTCCCTCTCTTCAATTTTGGTGTTAAGTTTAAACAAAATTGCTTGCATGTGACTTCTGGACCAATTGATTGAGCTGGATCCTTACACCTAAAATTAAAAGATGAAATTGTACCGAAATTGGTTTCACATAATTGGGGTGGTAGTTGGGGAGGAAAAGTGCAATTTTTTCTTAAATAAATAAATAAAATACTATTTAGAGCACTCACAACAGTGGTGCTATATAGGTATAATGCTATATTTTTAGCTTAAAATCACAAAAAACATCACGCAGCAGTAGATTTAGCTCCACAGCTACAGTACACATCTATATTTAGATGTATACTGTAGCTCACAGGTAAAAAAAAAATTATTTTTTTATTACATTCCTCTCTCATCTCTCATTTAAATATCTTTTCCCATTCTCTATCTCTCCGCTTCTCTCTTTCTTCTTCTTTCTTCCTCCACCTTCCTCATCTTCTCTCTTCTTCCTCCACCGCAGCCCGATCTCACAGCCCAGCCGCCAACCCAGCTTCGACCCATCACCGCGCGACCCATCTCGCCGATCTCCCCACCCATTCCGCCAAAACACCCATCTCGCCGATCAGACCCAAGCTTTGGATTTCATCATTGAAGCCGCCGATCAGACCCAAGCTCTGGGTTTCATTCGTCGATCCAAGCTCTGGGTTTCATCATTGAAGCCGCCGCTTTCTTCCTCCGCCCAATGCTTTGGTTTTCCGTCGATCCAAGCTTTGGTTTTTTTTTTTTTTTTTTTTTTTTTGTTGCATTGCGTGAATTTGATTGCCGTGGTGTGGTGTTGCCTGGTGGGTCGTGGGTGTTGGCTTGGTTGATTTTTTTTTTCTTTGTTACGGGCTGTGGTGGTGGTGGTGGTGGTGGTTGTTGTGGGTGTGGCTGATGGTAGAGTGGGTTTGTTTTGTGGTGCTGTGTTGGCGGTGGTTGTAGCGTGCTTTGTGGTGTGTGGGTTTTTTTTTTTTTTCTCTGCTGTGGACTGGTGGTGGTGGTGGTGGTGGTGGTGGCTGCTGTGGCTGTGGCGGTGGCTGTGGCTGTGGATGAAGGTAGAGTGGTTGTGGTTGGTGTTGTTATTTTTGGGTAGTAGGATATATTATTTTATTGTAGTGATTATATTATTTTATTGTGATGTGTGTATTATTTTATTGTGTTAAAAGCTAAAATAGATTCACTTCTGTAGCATGTGTGTAGCTAAAATAGATAAAGTGACTTTTTGTGTAGCTAAATAGCTAAAATTTTGCCACCACTACTGTGAGTGCTCTAAAGTGCATTCCTCATGTAACTGAAAAGATTTTTCTTCTCTTTTATTTTTATTATTTTTAATTAATTAAGTCGTACATTACATGTGCATAAATTACTAGTACCTCCTAAAATTTAGTAGGTTGATTTTGAAAGAGGATATAGTGAAATTAAGATCATGGTTTTCATTCGCCCTGTTAAATGTTCAATCTACCACATGCCTCCATGTAGCATAAGAGAGAAGGAGAAAAATTGGCGAAAAAGACAAAGAAAAAAATGAAAAGAAGTTAAGATAAACTTATTCAAATTTTCAGCTTTGAAAGTTATTGGTGCAATGCAAAGTCAGCTTTTCCAAATAAAGTGTGCTCTGAGTGGCCTATGCTATGTGACCTCTTTGTCCTAGTCCTAGATTGTTATTTTTAGAAGACGATAAAAATGAAATTAAAAGATGAATGCTACTCTCTCTTTAATATACCATCAACATTATGTTTCTAGTTTATTTGAAAAGTTCGGCCTCTGTTTCTTCTGGGTACTTGTGAGCCTGAGACAAAAATTTATAATTTCTTTGATGCGATAGCGTTAGAGATATATTAGCCCAATAGCATAGATTTAAGCCTTCCAAAATTTACAAAAAGTGCGAGTCAAGTTTACTACTTTTACTGTAAGTCTATTAATTATAATTAGTGTATGATTAATCTAGATTTTAGTAGGCTAAGGCTTAGACTTATGTTATTAGGCTAATATATCTCTAAGACCATATATTTCTTGATTGATTTCTGATCACAAATTTGTGATTATGAGTGTAGCTTATTAGCAAATGGGAAGCAAAGCAGTGCTGACCACAGAGCTGTGACGAACAAAAAAGTTGCACGGACAACAATTACCAGCTTCATCCATCCTTCCAACAATTGCCGCATTCAACTTGCGAAAGTGCTTCTTAGTTATTACAGTCCTCCACTGTACAGAGATTTTGTGTACAAAGTTTTCTTTGAACCTATATAGCAGACACTCATAACAGAGTTCCACCTCTTGAAGCATATAAGATCCAAAATTGAAGTATGTTAATTTATTACGTACATTTATCAAAGAGCTAGTTGTTTGGAGAATAATTGGTGTGATCTTACCATATCTCTCTCTCTCTCTCTCTCTCTCTCTCTCTCTCTCTCTCTTTTTGGTGGATGAATTATAAATTTCATTAATCAAAACACAATTATTGGCGGAAAAAAAAAACTTAGAACCCCTACAAACAGAATAGAAATCCAACACCAACTAACTTGCCACATCTCTTATATATTATACTAACATAGAACAGGAAAAACCAAACCAATTGATATAATTGATATCGAACAGACATGAAAGGTCTTTGTAAGAGCACTCACAGTAGTGTAGCTAAGAGCATTTCCAGCAGATTCTCCAAATTTTTGTATTGTTTGAAGAATGAACAGTAACTTTTACCTTTAACTACCCACTTTTTCAAAAAGATTTTCCAACAGATTTTATCACATTCTTTATCTCATTTAAATATTATTTCTTTATTCATTCTATATTCTTTTTTTTAACAACTACACATCTTCTAACATCTTTTTTATTCAATACTTGATTATTATAATAGAAAAAAAAATATTTGAAGGATGAATAGTAAAAGCTACAGTGTTCTCTACTTAAAGAGAAGCACTGTAGCAACTCTACTCTAAAAAATAGAGATAGAGAAACTGTTGGAGTGGGTTTTGGGGGTGTTAATGCTCTAAAATTGGTTTTAAAGAAGCCATTGGAGATGCTCTAAATAGCTATATAGTTATTTTAGCTACACCAAAATACAAAAATCCATACTACAGCAGTGGAGTTAAAGGTAAATTTTTTACCTTCATTGCTACAGTGCATAGCTATATATGACTGTGCACTGTAGCTGAAAGCTAAAAAAATAAAATAAAATAAAATTATTTTTCACACTACTTTTTTATTTTATATTCTTTCTGCATTCATTCTCCTTTCTCCGTCTCTCTCCTCATTGCCTCTCCATCTCTTCTTTCTACCTCCACAGACCCTTCTTTCTTCCTCCACAATCCCTTCTGTTGCTTCTCTTCAGTTTCAGCTTAGACCCAGATAATTTTTACAGTGCAAAACAAAAAAAAAATATAAACACTATAATAAAATAATATTTCATTCAACCACCCACACACACCACAACCACCATCAAACCCATAAAAATCACTACACAACCACAACCCCCAGTGCCTATCAAAACCAATGAAGAAATACAAAAAAAAAAAAAAAAAAAAAGAAGCAGAAAAATCAACGCCGAAACACAAGTACAATGCACATTCATGGAACTGCTTAAAGAGCTAGGTGAAGTCACTTTCAAGCTGTTCTTCTCTACCACAAACCTTCCACAAAAAACCCACATAGCATAAACCATAACCACACCAAAAGCCCAAGTTTTTTCCCCATCTCCTCATCTAGAAACTCAAAATAAGAACAACACAGATCAAGAAAAACTATTTATTGCGTTTTTCCTCAAAAATCCAACAAATCTATAATTTAGATTGCAATAAATATAACTTAAAAAAAAAAAAAAAACTCAAGTTTGATAACTTAAAGATCTTATTTTTATGTAAATTTTCGATTTTTTTTTTTTTTTAGAACCCAGATCGGAATTAAACTTTTTTGTTTTTTAACGCACAATATATATATATATATATATATATATATACGCACACAAAAAATTCACAATTGTTGAGATAATATGCTATGATATTGATGAATAGCAAAAGTGACATCAATGGTCTCAAAAGTGATATGTCAATTATTGTTTAAGAGAAAAGATATCAACAACCACACTGTACAAAGACCAAATCTGTCTAAGAGTTAAAAGTTTTGATACATTTTATTCCTCATCATCATCTCCAAAGCAAGAAGTTATTAGCTAGTGCAATTGAACAATTATGCCATTATGGGCGCCCTCAAGTTTCTGAAAAAGAGAGAATGATACAGATTATGAAATCGAAACATGTTAGGAACACTAGAAGAAACACAAGAAGAATAACTTAAAAGCAGGAACAGACTTCAGCAGAACCAAAACTAGTGAGATACCAAATCATCCAATAAATAATCTTACACCTATATAAACTAATAAAGGGCCACAACATAGATCTTAAAACAAGCATAGTAATCATGGCGTCCTATACCAGAGACACCCATTCCTACTCCAAACCATCCTCTAAATTTCTAAACATAGTGCATAACAAGTAACTTGTTTCATATTCAACTACTCAATATTAGGATTCTTAAATAAGCATATTCTCCAACCATATAAGTGCATACCCATTAAAAATAAATAGTAGCACTTGAAAGTTCTATGTTTTGCAATCAAAGAGAGCATTTGTTGATAGACTAATGCACTATACAACATACATATATTAGAATTCTTGGTTTTCAATGGTGGTCTATGTCCAAATTGAAACAGAATACCAAAAGTTTGTTAATTTCCCAGCAAATGTATCTACACACCTTTCCACAATATCAAATTCAAGATACCATATTAAAATAGGTATTCTCATTTAATAACAGCAACAAGAGGATTAAAAAAGTGGGCCCAGGGGAGAAAACTTTCTCCCATGTTTTCTATCTCCCCTATTTTCCTTCCCCAACCAAACAGTAAAAAACAGCATTTTCCATCCTATTTTTCATCCTCCCTGTTTTCATCCCAACCAAACACACCCTTAGGGAATAATTTACCACGGAGTCAAAGGGTCTCTTTCACTACTCAGCTTCCGTGTTTGGGCCACAAATGGTATTTTCACAATAGACTATCAATAGTATTCTTGGCCTTAAAAGAACAACTAACATTCAATTTCTTCACTCTGCCACTCCCATTCTCTCTCAAAAATCCATTCAGAAAAACCTCTTATTTTAATTTTGATTCACTTTCCTTTGCCTAATTTCATCAAGCTTTCTTTCTCCTCTTTCTTTTAGATCTTCTTAAACATACCATTTCACTATGGCTTTTCTGACAAACAAACAAGCCTCCTTTTCCTCCATCACCCACAAATACAAATATGATGTGTTCTTGAGTTTAAGAGGGGATGATACTCGCATGGATTTTACTAGCCATTTGAATGGCTTTTTGAAGCTGAAGGGTATTCATACCTTCATCGATGATGAACTCCCAAGGGGAGAAGAAATTTCCACTGAACTTCTCGAAGCCATTAAAAGTTCAAGGAGTTCCATAATTGTATTATCTGAGAACTATGTATCTTCTACCTAGTGCTTGAATGAACTTGTCAAAATTCTTGAGTGTAAGAAGAATGGACAAATGGTGTTACCGGTGTTTTATAAGGTGGATCCCTAGGAAGTACGTAACCAAAAGGGAAAATTTGGAGAAGCTTTAGCAAAACATGAAGTAAATAATATAAAGAAGGTGCAAAAATGGAGGGAAGCTCTAAACAAAGCTGGTAGCATATCTGGTTTGACCTACAAGGACGGGTATTTAATTACTACCCTTTCACCATTTTTTTTTTTTTTTTTGGATTTTACTAGCCATTTGAATGGCTTTTTGAAGCTGAAGGGTATTCATACCTTCATCGATGATGAACTCCCAAGGGGAGAAGAAATTTCCACTGAACTTCTCGAAGCCATTAAAAGTTCAAGGAGTTCCATAATTGTATTATCTGAGAACTATGTATCTTCTACCTAGTGCTTGAATGAACTTGTCAAAATTCTTGAGTGTAAGAAGAATGGACAAATGGTGTTACCGGTGTTTTATAAGGTGGATCCCTAGGAAGTACGTAACCAAAAGGGAAAATTTGGAGAAGCTTTAGCAAAACATGAAGTAAATAATATAAAGAAGGTGCAAAAATGGAGGGAAGCTCTAAACAAAGCTGGTAGCATATCTGGTTTGACCTACAAGGACGGGTATTTAATTACTACCCTTTCACCATTTTTTTTTTTTTTTTCAATTGTGTGTCTAGTCACTAAATTTTAAGTAAATTAACACCAATTACCACTAATTTTTTTAATTGATGGCTTTAAATTTTTTGGGGTCAAATTATGAAATTGCTGATCTAGTTGCTACAAGATTAATGACAGAAACATAAGAATATACAATCAAGATAATCTTACCAATTAATTAGGACTTTCTTCCGCAATAGTTAGAAAGTTTTTGAAAAAGTACCTAATAATTTTGTAAAAACATCAAAAGTAGGTCCCTAATAACTTTTTTCCTCACATCTATAAAATTTATGTAATATACTTTTATTAACCTCTAGTGTTATGCATGTATGATGCAAGGTATAATAAATTAGATAATAAAAATTTACTTAAGTTACATGGTGAATACATACCATGTAAAAGTAAAAGCATAGTTTTAAAAATCAGACCGGACCAGACGGTCCGACCGGTTTAATCGGAAACCGATCACTAATCCGGTCCGGTTATATCTAAAAACCGAAAATCACTCAAAAACTGGACAACTAAAAACCGGCTGGTTCAATTGTAAAACAAAAAACCGGTATGGTTGAACCGGTTATTGGCCGGTTATTTAGGGAGACACTTAGATTGGGTAAAATGATGTTACAAGATCACCAGTGGCTGATACAAAAGTTGCAGTTGCAGTACCACGTGATCCACCCCGACCACCTCTACCACGGCCACCACTCCTGCTGGTATTAGATGCTGAGACACTCATTCTTCCACGTTGAACATTCCCTCCAGTGACATTGTTGAGGTTATCCTCCCATCTGCATCACAAGCAACCAGATTTTACTAAAATTTCATATTTGTTTAAGAATATCTGAGAAAATGATTACGAAATAAGAAATAGTTCATCCGTCCCACTTTGTTTGTCCTCTATTCCATTTTGGAATGTCCTAAAATATTGTCCTGTTTTTAAAAATAAAAATTATTAGTTTACTAATGTTCCTATTATACCCTTACTTTATTTTCAAAACTATTTGAAAAGAAAACTAACTAATATTTTTTAAAAAAATCAATCTAATTGGGGCACATTTTTAGTTGCCTCATTAAGAATAACTCTTTTTAAAAAAAGCTAATAAATTTATTTAAGGATAGTTTTGTAAACTTATACATTTTTATAAGGCAGACAAAACAATAAATGATGTTCCCTTAAAAAATTTGATTTTTCAAACAGGACAAACAAATTGGGAGGGAGGGAGTATCTCTTAATTTGGGCGAGGAGCCAAACTAGGCTTTGGAGGAAACAGAGAAAGAGAGGAAACTGCAGCTCAGCCGCTACTTCTTCTTCAGAGTGAGAGAAAGAGATTTAAGCAATTTGTTTAGACTTTTTAGATAAGGAGAGGAGACTCAAAAGGACTATCTTTTTAAAAAAGTTTGGTATAAATGTGGTTGGATGTCTTTGGCCACATTGATGGTTAGGTGGGAGAGGCAGACTACTTTCTTTTCTTTCTTTCTTTTTTATTTTTTTTATTGAGAAATACATTTGTGATATGGCTTACGTGGGTTTGAGTGGTCAATCAAAGGCAAAGAATTATTTGCACTTCGTACACCAGTAAAGTTATTGCAATATTCAAGACAAGCATAAAATATTTTTATAATAAATACAATTTTTTTAGAAGAAATATTTAGATGTGAAATTATATTAACATAGATAAATATTTTTTAAATTAAATAATGGTTTTGTTAAAAATACTGAAAATTATATATGATTATAAAACTTTAAAACGAAAACCTTTTTTTTTTTTGGTAGTTTATTTAGGTTAACTTCTTTTTCTTCCTCTAAAAAAATGATAATTTATTTTTCTTTTAATTTGAGTTAAATTTAACATGAAAATACTTCTAAAATTTTATATTGTTTTTTAGTAAATATCAATAGCTATACCTATATTCTTATTTATTTTTTTTAATTATTTATTTATTAATTAAATTATTTATGGTGTCACCGATTTGACCACCGATCGGACCCCGATCCGACCAGAAAACCGATAACCAGTCTCTTTTCCGGTTCTTTCATCGTACCGATTTTTAAAACCATGAGTAAAAGTAAACCAAGTTTAACATAAATTATAAAATCATTTAAAATAAATAATGAAACGCATTCTAAATTTCTTGAAATTTATAATTGACTTTTTATCAAAATTTTATTTATATTTGAAAATATTTTGTAATACAATTTTACTTAAAACTAAACTATATTAATAATGATAGGTCAAAAATGTATTGACCCCTTTGGTAAATTAACCAATTAATTAGCCAAGTGAATTAATTAGGTTCAATTACATGCAATAAGCGTAGTAGCACAAACAAATCACCAAGTAACTAAATGCAACGAAATTTAAATTTGACACGGGTGATTTGTTTACGAATGGGGAAAACTACCGAGACAAAACCCCACTGGGTGAATTTAAGGTCACCACTCCCAAGAATCCACTATTATCAAAACAAACGGTTACAAGTAAAAGGAATCTCAGTACCTAATACCAACTTACAGTTGAACCCTTACTCCAATACACAATTGGACTTGTAATGTAGTGATAATCTCTCCTTTCAACGCACGGTTCCAAGTACATGACTAACCAATCGATGTAAGGATCCACGTACGTGACTAACACACCAACTTGAGAAAGACATTAACTGCAAAGTTCTTCAATTCATCCAGACGATGAAGATCAAGAAGCTCCTTGGTTACAAGACTCTTGGCACAAAGACGTAGCAGCTTCTACAAGGAAGATGATGAACTAGGGCAATTTTGTCTCCGGTCATAATATGCGTGCAACAACAATTGCAACAACTTTTTCATCAAGTGAGACAACCCTTAAAATAATCCTTATATGTCTAGGGTTGTGAGAAAAGAAGCCCTACACAAATAACTTGGATATGTGTGAAAAACAGATCTGGAAATCTGAATTTCATAATTCTCGATAGATACTATTTCTGTCGAGCAGCTGTCGAGATTCCTCATTAAACCTCGATAGATATTATCTGTCAAGCTTTAATGAATAATACTTCTTCACTTGTTTCTTGGACAGATTTGCATGACATTAATACTAGACTTGAACTCTTGTTCCTTGAAGTATTAAACACATCATAGATCTATCCAATTACAAGTAAAGTGCATTTTGTCAAAGGATTAGCCAATTTACAATAACATATGTTCTAACAAGTTTCACATATGTCCTTACAAATAATTTTAATTTATTTATAATAAGTGAAAGGGTGGAACCATGTCATACAAATTTCAATACTTATATTACGCTTCATAGTGCAAACATGACTTGTATAATTAAACTTTTATTATTAAACCAAAAAATTTTGGTAGGTCATTAACATAATATAAAATAAATAATGAAATTTCTCTCAAAATTTGAAAAACTCTTTGGCGTAGAATTTTAATTGAGTAACTTTTATTTAAAAAATTTTGAAACATTGACGATAGAGTTCAACTTAGAGCAACTATGAAATTGTTATAATTTACTTATAGTACACCAAATGACCTAAAGAGAAAAAAAATGAAAAATATAAACCAAATAAATAAAGAGGAGGGCATCCACTTAACACAACTACAATGTAGGATACAACTTTTATTATATAGTATATGGTATGATATAATTTGGACATGAGTTCATATAAAATTAACTTTATTGCAAATTTTTTGGTGACAATAATTACTTGATTGATTATTTTATCATTTTAAAAAATTTATATAGTGTACCAAAGGTTTTATAATTTCACTAACATAAATTATACAATTTAATATTTAATTTATAATTAACCAAATTTCTTTTTACGGAAATTAACCAAAACTTTTGAAGGCATAGGAACTTGGCTCGAAGAGAGTATGTCACATGTTGTAACCACAACTTTTAGGGTCCAAATTTTGTTATATACAAGTCATTGATTTGCATAATGCATTTTTATAAAAGGGTAATATGAATATACCTATTATAATCAGTAAAAATTTCTCTATTATCAAATGAAAAAAAAATTTCATCGAGAACTTAAAAGGTAAAGCATAAAAATAACCGTTCCCATATAATATTTACAATAAAGTTAGCTATGTTAGAAATTTGACAAATTTTCTCAATATCCAAACTTTATCTCCCTAATATCAAATCCACTGAAAATGTATCTAAAAGATTTATAAGTTAAAAAAATATATAAATAAAAATGAAACAACTACTTTCAGGACCTAAAATACATCAAAACCTTGATTAAGGGGAAAAAAAGAATACCTAAAATGTAGAAAACTTATCTCAAAATTTTAATGTAAATAGCATAAAAAATTTTCCAAAACCAAACCCTTACAAAAACATGATTCAAAACCTAAAAGGAACAATATATATATATATATATATATATATATATATGTATTTATATTGTTTCTACCTCCTGTCAAACCAAAAAAAAAGTGTATATATACAAACACTTTCAGGATTTAAAGTCCAAAAAAATAAAAATAAAAATCACATCAACAACCAAATTTCTCTCCCTAATATCCAAAACACAAAAAACATATCTCAAAATTTTATAAATTGAAGAGGAAAAAAAATAAATAAGGAAAGACTTCCAGGACCCAAACCCAATAAATTCTTGATAAATTAAAAATAATAATAAATAAATAAATAAATAAAACCCACAACAAAGTCATAACTTTTAATTTGTAATATCCAAAAAGAAAAATGCATCTAAATTTTTTTTTTTTTTTAAATATTCAAGACATACCTCCAGCAATATCAAAGTTTCATAGGCTGCAATAGTGGATTATGATTGATCTTGCTAATTCCTAAATATTATGACATGGCTCTACTTAATGAATAAACATTAAAACACGCATGAAAAATATTATGTTACTAATTATTCAAGTAAACCAGTATGCACTTAGTAACAAAAAAAAGAGTACGTTGATGCTGTTATGTAGAAACAATCCAAAAATAAAAGTGTAGCATTAATTGCACAAAAAAAATTATCAGCCTATCAGTTAAGTACATAACACATAAAAAAACTCAAAAATGTACTTTCTTGCCAAACTATTATCTAGAAAATGGCATTAATACATCATATATATATATATATATACACACACACACACATATATATAGAGCTAAAATTTAGAGAAAATTCAATTAGATTTTAATTGAATTTTAAATTTTGTGCTATGTGTTCCATTTAATTTTTTATTTTGTGCCAAGTAAATTATTGAGAGTAAAAATCGAAAAGTCTAAATTCAATTAAATTCTAAATTGGATTTCAATTGGAATTCAATTTTCCGCTACGTGTCCATTTAAGTTTTTATCTTTTGTGGCAAGTAAATTATTAAATAAAAAAACCAAAGAGTCTAAAACTAATTAAATTCTAAATCATATATATAAAGGTAAACCATGTAATCTGTTCTAAAAACAGTGTATAATCTGAACTATATAATTGTGATTTTTTAAAATTATACCCATGCATATGCACAAGCTATACGCTAGTTAATAATTAAGGCTAACAAATGCTATAGTAATTGAGGCCATTTTGAGCGTGTACGTATTGTAATTTGTAAGTATTTAAAGAATTTTATTCTCTCTACTTTTAGTTACCACCTTGGTCTCTTGTTTTAATTTTACCAAAACCAAATATGGATCAAATAATATTAATAGTAAATAAACATAAATTAATTTGAATATGATAGCTGGGTAACATTATATCGCTAACACTTAACTTGGAAACTTTTTGGCCATAAGCATAAAATTGCTAACATAAATGAGATGTGACAATCAAATCATCAATAACAAAGATTTTGTAAGCAAAACATAGAATGAATAGAGGGGAGAGATACAAAAGGGGCAATAAGAAATTTAAATGAAAATTTAAAACAATAGAGGAATGGCTGTAGGATGAATAAGGTTAGAGTGGGATATAATGGAGGGAGAAGCAGAGTTTACAATGAAAAGAGAAAAGGTTAAGAGATAATGTAATGCTAGAATTTAATAGATCATGAAGGTAAAAATTGATTAAAAAATTATAGAGATATAAGTTGAGAAGTCATATATTGTCAAAAGATCTATGGTTTTATTATGATTGATAAGTTACAATGAGGTTAGAGAATCGGTAAAATCATGGTGTACTATTGAATTGAATAATTAATATTATAAAAAATATATAAAAAGTAGTGGTGTGGCTGAATGTGGCTTAACATGAGTGTAACAAAATTAAATTCTACGCTTTGATTTTTATATATTATTATTGATATAGATATAGATTAATGATATTTTAGTTGTAGTGCACAAATGAAACATCTTGAATTCAGTTCGTGTTCATGATTTTCTATTTTCTATTCTAACTTATTACATACTTTTAATGTTATCCAAATGACAGTTGTAGCTGCTCTCAATTTGAATTTATTGAAGAAATTTTTAAAGAGATCTCAAGTGCTCAATTAAATCGCATCAAATTATCTATTGCAAAATATCTTGTTGGAATAGATACTCGTGTAAATGACGTCATAAATCGGTGTTTAGATATTAAATCAAATGATGTCCGCATTGTAGGGATCTTTGGCCTTCCCGGAGTGGGTAAGACAACAATTGCGAAAGTTATTTTTAACACAATTCATTATTGTTTTGATGGAAGCAGCTTTCTAGATAATGTTAGTGAAAAATCAAGGACAAATGATGGCGTAATTCAATTACAAGAGACACTTTGTTATGAGATCTTAGGGTATCAAAATTTGAAGGTGGGGAGTATATCTAAAGGAATCAATGTGACAATTGAAAGGCTTCATTGTAAAAGGATTCTTATAGTTCTTGATAATGTTGAAAAATTGGATGAGATAGAATTTTTTCTTGAAAATTATGATAGGATTACATCTGGAAGTAGAATCATTATAACCACAAGAGACAAACACTTGCTTGACACTCTCACAAAAAATATTCATGTAATGTACTATGAGATGAAGGAGTTAAATAAACATGAAGCTCATAAACTCTTTTGTCAAGAGGCCTTTGGAAGAAACAATTTCAAGGAAGATTATTCAGAACTGGTCAACAATTTATAGATTATGCCAAAGGTCTTCCATTAGTTCTAAAAATAATTGGTACAGATTTGTATGGAAGAACTAAACATGAATGAAAAGTGCGTTAGACAAATACAAAAGAATTCCCAAGGGAGACATTCAAAAAATACTCAAAATAAGCTATGATGGATTGGACCAAACTCAACAGGAAATTTTTCTTGATATTGCTTATTTTCTTAAAGGATTCTGCAAAGATAAAGTTGTAGATATACTAAGAAGCATCAATAACCATGATCCATATTATGATATTGAAAGACTTATTGATAAGTGTCTTATAATTGTTACTGAAGATAACAAATTATCCATGCATGACTTGATTCAACAAATGGGTTGGGAAATTGTTCGACAAGAATCACCAGAAGTGATCGAGAAGCGTAGTAGGCTATTGTATTATGAGGATGCTCCTGAAATACTAATTGAAAATACAGTATGAGTTGTTTTGATTTACTTTTTTTCTATTTTTCCAAGCAGATTTAGTCATTTTTATTCCTTTTATTTTTTTTAATGTTTAAGAAAATATAATTTTATTAGTGTGGCTATTGTTTAAAGTTTAACAATCTTTTTTTTTTTTTTTTTGGGTGAATTATTTTCTACATTGTGGTTTATGTAATGTTTTGTTCAATTAGGGGTCAAATGAAATTCGAGGCATAACACTGTGCTTGCCTAAACCAAAAAAGGTGAAGTTGAATCTTGGAAAGATGAAGATTCTCAAATATTTGATAGTTTGCAATGTAATTTGTGAAGACCTTAAATCTCTTCCCAATGGGTTGAGGTTACTTGAATGGAATGAATTTCCTTTATCTTCCTTACCATCCACCTTTGAACCTAAAAACCTCGTTGTACTCAAGATGCGACGAAGCCACATAAAATTGGATGAGCATTTCGAGGTATGATCATTAGCATTTATAAATTCTTATTAGGCTTTTGTTAATGAGTGCTCTTAGAGAATAAGTTAAGGTGCATTTGTTTTTGTGGTTAAAACTAAACCATGCATTTAATACTAAATTAAATAATATTTCTATACATTTCCAATGAAAAAAATCAATTTGTGCACTTAAAAAAAGAGTAATGTTACATGCACTACGAGTTTTACTAGATTGAGTGTACAAATTGATTAAATTGAAGTGTTACCAATCATAAAGAGACAATTCAAATATTTATTTATGAGTTAGTTGAAGCCCAACATTTACATTCATTATCACATTAATTTGTAAGTTTTATATTGTAATACTTGTAGTATCTTTAGCATTAAGAAAAAAACACGTTTACAATAATTCATAATTGAACATGTAGTATTTCTTAATCTATCCTCTTAGCCTATCATATTAATTTTTTTTCTTTTTACTAATAAATTTCAAAAAAATATTTCTTCTTTCTACAGAGGTGTCGATTCGAAACATTGATATATATGGATTTGTCATATTGTAAAAATATTACAAAGGTACCTAACTTATCACTGATTGCCCCAAACATAAAGAAATTGAACCTTCGTTCATGCATAAATTTAGTTGAGGTTGATCAGTCTGTTGGACTTCTTGAAGAGCTTAAATTCTAGAATCTCCACGGATGCCAAAATCTCAGAATTTTACCGAGAAACCTCAAGTTGAAATCTCTAAAAAAAATTTATTTCTTTGGTTGTGGAAGTCTTGAGCAAGGAACGGAAGCGTTGTTTTCATCAATAGGATATCTCACTGCCCTTCAGAGGTTAAGTATAAGTTTAAAAAATGTGAGAGAGATTCTAAGTAGCATCTCTAATTTAAAAAATCTTAGCTTTCTCTGTATGGAAGATTGTGACAATTTTCCAAAAGCCATGGATACTCCTGATTGTTTCCCCAAATTAGAAACTTTAGCTTTCCGTAACAATAACATTACTACCCTCCCTGAAATCAATATCAGATTTCAGAGATTAAAAATGCTTTACTTTCAACACTGCTGGAACCTTCGGGAAATTCCAATGCCTCCACCACATCTAGAAGTTTTATATATAGAAGGGTTCGATTCCTTGGATTCACAATCAACAAGAAGATTATTGAGTCAGGTCTCTCCCTCTCTCATAGAAAGAAACAATTTTGTTTAACTTTCCCAAATATAATATATGACTAAATTTTCTAAACTGAAGTTTCTTAAATTTGCATCAGCTTGGAGAAATGTTTGGGCTTCCACAAAATATGGTATGTTCAAGGGGATCATTGCATCAGGACTCTGTTTCTAAAATGTGCTACGATACATCTGAAATGTGTTCTACATCTGACCTTCTTAATGATGAATATGGATCTCAGTTTAACCTTGTCCTTCCAGGAGCTAAGATTCCAAAGTGGCTCAACCATCAAAGTGTTGGAAACTCCATATCATTCTCGGTCGATAGGGAATCTCTAACATTAGCTTTCTGTGTTGCTTTAAAAGTAGAATTGAAGGGTATTGGGGCAAATCGATTTGAAACTTTTATTTGTTCTACCTATATTTTCTTCAATGGTTATAAAAAAGGTTTCTGTTCAAGTAAAATTTTTTTAGATTCATCATCTATTACGTGGTTTCACTATAGAAGCAATAGCTCATTTGACGGCATAGTTTTAGAGGATTGCAACAATGTTAAGCTTCTATTTGAAGTTTTAGATTATGATCCAAAAATGGCAAAAATTACAATAGAAAGGTGTGGGGCCCATGTAGCATGCATCTGTCCTTCTCAGAATCCTGTTGTAGATAAGATGGCCTGTGTAAGAATTCATGAAAGTTTAAGAGTGTCATTTGATGAAAACTTTAAAAAAATTTTATGTAGAGTTGTTGCTCAAAACCTCGTCAGATTCTCAAAAACCCATTGCCCTCTTTGTGAAATAGCAAAAGATTCGCTTTTACATCTATTTCAATGCTGTCCCTATGCCAAAGGAGTGTGGTATGGTGGTAGATGGGGTTTTCGAGTCGAAATGATCCAAGCTCAAATTGTAATGGAATTTGTTGAACATATAATTGACCCTCCAAGTGAGTTAATTGCAGAAAGAATCACCAAAGATGATTTCACACTATATGCAGTAATGGCAATGAAAATCCTTTGGATGGCACGAGAGGAAGCTTTGGTTTCAAACACTAAACTCACCATAAACCAATTAGTCCATCACCTAAACAAACAGTATGACTTTTACTTAAGACCACTCACCAAAGAGCTAAACTGGGGAAGTGCTTGGACCAAACCACTTGATCAATTGGTAAAGCTTAGTTTCAATGCATCATGTGACCAAAACAATGTAGGCTTGGCTGTGGTTCTCAAAGATCAAGATGGGAATGGGAGAGTGATTGGACATGGCATAAACATCAATAGCAAGATGGGAATGGCATTGACCAAAGAGGAGCACAAATTGTGGTAGAGGGTACAAAGGTAAGCATCCCATGTATTTGATAAAATGTTTCTATGGGCTGAATGAATGAACTCACCTCTTTCTTTTCTAGAGAGGAGTTTCAATATATATATATATATATATATGATGGTGAAATATGGTAAAGATTAAACAATTGGATTGTTATTTCTCTTTATTTTTTATAGCCAGATGAATCTCCTCTAGAGATACTTTTTATTTTGTTAGCTTGTTGTTGAGTGTTTATCTTTTAGATTGTTTTGAATTGCAAAAAACTTCATTGTAAATCCAGCTTGCAAGCCAAACTCTGCTTTGGCTTTGGCTTCTTCTTCATTTGGAAATCTGGTAAGATCAAGAACATTTGATGCTTTTTCTTAGGAAGTACATTCTCTCATTGCTTCTTTACCAAGCCAAATTCTATTAGCTTCATCTCATGTGCTGTCAGGTGCCTGTTTTGTGAGTGCAGATTTTTTTTTTAAGGCTAAGTCCATTGTGTCACGAGCAGAAGATTCATGAACCAGGGTGTGATCAGCCATCAAGCACTTTCTAGAATATGCCAAATGTCAGACTAACAACTAGAAGCAGACCTTCTAGAATTGCCACTATCGATTGTGACTGCTTCAGTGACATGCATGATCAGCCATCCTGCACTTCATCTCTAATACTTTGAGTTTAAAATATGTCTGAGTAAGAAGATTTAGAGTATCAGAGAAATGTTCTCTCATTTCATCTATTAAAAATTGCATGTTGTGGTTTTTTTAGTTTAATTTTCTGTTCATTTCTTTTTACATAATGTCTATGATTTCAACCAACATCAATGGATAGTGGTTAGCTTAGTAAAATTTTGTTACTTTAAGTCATACTTAAGTATAACCAAGCTGCTTGTCTTGTGATGTTACTCTCAAAGTAAGGGATTGCACCTTGTTGGTGGTAGAGGAGACGTGATTGGTCAAATTTATAATTCTCATGATGATGTTTCAATCTTCAATTCTTTTTCTTCATAAATGCATACATGTGTGAAATTTAGCATTCATAAATTATTGAGTTACATATTGATTTCAAATTCATTTCCTCTTTTGTTACAACATCAGCAGCAATTATTCTTTGGCTTTGTCTTTTGTGGAGACCCCTTAGAAGATTGGGTTTTAGTGTCACTAGAAAGGTTCCTAAGTCCCTACATGCAACCCATGTAGTTGAGTCAATTTATTATCATTTACTTTTTGCTCAGCTGCATATGCCATTTTCAACATTCTTTACCTATATGAGGACTGTGTTATCATCTTTATGAGTTACAATGAGTAAATGGAAAAACGCTGAATTTTAAATGCTTTTATTTTCTTGTAATATAATACATCAATGTAGAATGTATTTAATTTTTAGGGCATTTTTATGTTGCAATCGTAGAAATGGACCCCATTAACATGTGCCATAAGGCTATTGGTGGGTGCAATCATAGAAATGGACCCCATTAACCCCATTATCTAATATACAAAATCACATAGAAAATGCTTATGTGTTGTGAAATATATTAAATAACCAAATAGAAAGACTATATTTCAAGAAGCTAATTTGGGTTTCAAAAATCTGATTCAGTGCTTTGAATAATTAAAAATTACCAAACTTGATAGAAAATATTTAACAAGGAGTCAAGGACAAAAGCTAATAAGGTAAACTGTTAACTTTATATCTTGATGTTTTTATTTGTGTGAAGCAGCTTTATGCTTGTTGATGCCCATTTTTACAAATTCATACCCAAAGGCCCATGAGGAAGAAAGCCCAATAAGTTGCAAGACGCAAAAGCCCATACGAAGGAAAGCCCGATGAAAAGCAAGGCCCAAAGACCCAACAAGAAGACCGAAGAGCAAGAAAGGTCCAAAGAAAGAAGTGCAAGTGAAAGCAATCTACTGCAAAACGCAAATTTGCAGTAGAATATGGATCTGCCATAGAATACAGATCTACCGTAGAATACAGTTCTTCAGCAGAATGGCTTTGGTAGATTAAGACAAATTGGGCCCAAGACCTTTTTGATCCAATCAACATTTTTTGGCCCACAAAGGCCCAAATCCTTTTGTATAAAAAAGATAGACATGAAAACTGATATGAAGAAGCACGATAAAAAGAAACAAGGAACAACAGGAAATGTCAGCAGCAAGAATCACGTGAAGGAAAGAATAGCCAAACCAAAGGAAATGATAAACACAGCAGGAAACGCATGAAGAAATAAGACAAAAACACGCAGTAGAATGAAACAGAACTAATTTGCTACGGCAGAAACAGCGTAGGAACGAAAGAAGACAAAAACAGAAGATAGTAGAGCAAGCACAGAAGGGCCGGAGCACTACCAACCTGTACCCAGCCAATACAAGGGAGGTGGGCCGACGGTTAAAGGGATTCAGAGGGTGTGGTTTACTGGTAAGGGGAAAAGGGGGTCTATATTTGGTTTCCTGCCATGACTTCTTTTGGGAATATACCTTGCTGAGATGGTATCTTACCCAAAAAAAGTAATAGATGGTTAGGACCATCTGATGCATCCCATAGAGCTAGGTAGTCAAGTAGTCCAATCCTTATCCATTTAAACCAAGAGGTAGAGGTATACAGCAAGAACAAACAAAAGGAAATTTTGTCGTGGTGCAGCAAACATGTACTAAGCAATGACAGTGGTCGAGGCAACCAATGGTTTGGTGGGTAGTCCTAAAGGGATGCCCACAACAAACCAAAAATAGTTGGTGAAACCCTAAGGGTAAAAGGGAGAAATCTCATTGAATTAGCTCACTATAAAAGGAAGAGGTAGCCATGGATAAAAAGGGGGACCGGATGGGAGAAACACCTAAGGGAGGAAACCCACGGCAAGAGAGTAGTAAGAAACTAAGAGTAAAAAAAAAGAACGGAGAGAAAGAAAGAAAGAAGGAAAGTGGTAAAAAAGAAGAGAGAAAACACTGCAAGAATAAGAGCATGCATCAATAGACTATCTTATCCCTCCCTCTTAGTAAACCCACTCTTTGAAGTCCCCAAAAGTAATAGCTAGCAGCCATTTAGGCCTATTCTCCAAAATGCACAACTTTGATGGTAGAAGTCTATGATAAGGTTGTTCAAGTTGGAGTTTGTGTTCCTTCTTGGTTTACTTATTCTATGAGAAGATTCAATACTTGATTTCGATTGCAAATATATTTGATTTTTCTCATTATAACTTATATATGTTGTATTTATTCATTCTGCTATAGCACGTTTTTATCACGTCTGCTGCATCAGTTGTCCTGCTATGGTATCTTTACTTGTTTTACTAGTTATTTTGTTGTAGCACCTTTTTATTATATTTACCGTGTTAGCTATTATACTAGATAAACATTTTCTGCCAAAACTTTCTTATTTCTTTGTTATTACGTGTTTTCCTTTTGACACGAACTAATTATTATCCTGCCATAAGTATATATACATATACATTGTAGCTTATGTTCTGCCATATATTTTATATATGTATATGTGAATACATATAAGTATATATACTCATATATGTATGTATATATATTTGAGAATATGCTAACCCATTTAAACTAACATTTGTTTGATGGGTATTTTCTTTGGGTTTTAGATTTGTTTATGTGCAGGAAGTAGAAAAGTATTTCTGCGGTAAGAAAAATGAAGAGTAGTCATTCACGTTGCAGAAAGTTTTACTTACTACTCAGCAAACAATTTTACTACGCGGCAGACAGCTTTACTGCACAACAGAAGGCTTTACTGCACAGCAAACGGTTTTACTGCACAGCAGAAAGTTTTTGCTGCATAGCAGAAAGTTTTTGCTGCATCTAAGTCAGACATGTGGCAGAAACAAGAGAAAAATTCCTTCTGCGGTAGAAACAAAGGACAAGCCCACTTTGCAGTGTCTTTCCTTGGACTTGGACTTGGACTTGGACTCAACTTTTGCGCACAAACTGACAGCGGCAAAATGGTACTTTGGAGCCCATTCCACAGAGCGCTAGGCCTAACTTCCTTCTTAGAAAAAACCTAGACTAAGCGTTGTCCAATAACATCAAGACGCATGTCTAAGGTACAAGAAACGTAAAAATAACCCTCGACAATGCTTAAGAAACATGCAAACTTGTTTGCAAAAAACTTAACCAGTGAGTGAAAAGGCAAAGACAAAGCTGCAATTTCAATTCAAGTATCTGATTGCCCTCACTCCAACTTCTCAGTATTGGCTTAGACAATTGAGGTATGCTTATTAGTATAGTATGTTACTCTGCTTGGGATATTCTTGAATTAAACAAATGAAACTCTACAATTATAATTTGCCTTCTTGCAATTTGAACTAAAACCTCTTTTGAGCTTTAGGTTGTAGAGTAGTCACCTTACACAAGTCCTGTCAAAGGTGATTTGTCTATGGACAAAATTTAACTACAAAATTGGTTGTAGTCTAAGGCTACAATCTTAATAAAATAAACATTACTACATATTTTGAATCTAACTTTTGAATTGCATGTTCTTTACGCTCTTAATACACATGTCAACTTTTGTGTCAATCGAATATTATTTATTATATGATCTATAAGCTTATATTTTATGCATAATTTTAAATTACAAAAACTTTCAATTTAAATAATTTGTTGGTGACAGAGCTATTGATCTTTAATTTTCTAGAAATTTTGCAAGCATAGAGGATATAAGAATAAGATGTAATCCAATGGTGAATTTGTCAAAATTTACCTACAATAAAAAGATATTGAGTAAGGCTACAACCAATTTTGTAGTTAAACTTTGTCCTTTTCAACAAGTTGGCTTGTCAGTGGCTTGGATGGAACTATATGCAGCCTGGTCACAAGATTGTTAGTGCCTAGGCCAGGGCAGGTATATCTTAGCGGAAGCCGGGTACCCAAAATTTAAGACATTAACTTCTATATGTCTACAGTGGAATAATTTTATAAAAGGTTGATGATACATTCTTAAATTACCCTCTTCTTGGTTAGTTGCCTTATTGAGGCCAATTTTATGCATATTGCCTACCTCTCTAATGAATAAACTTTTTTTTTTCTTGTTTTTGTTTATAATATAACCTAGGGTCTTTTTTTAGGGGGACGATAACTTCTTTATTTGAAGGAAAATATATGCATATTTTAAATAAGGTATGTCTATAAATATATTTTATAAGGAAAGCAAAATTCTCTAATAAAGACCAATAATTTTTCTATTGTATTATTGATTTTATGTTAATACTATCAAAACCTGTGACTTTTGAATGGAATTAAGTGTTTGTAATTTTATAAAAAAAAAAATGTGTTTGTGATATCTACAAAAACTAAGGGGACCATTGTATTAAATTAGAAGAATTGGGGTGTACAACACAAAGGATTGTCTATAAACATATAAGAAATATGAAAAACTTCAATCCCATGGGAGGCAACAGCCACCTTGGCCTCCCTTTGCTTAGCTTGTATTGCCCTTGCTGCCTCAGATAAGGTGTTCAAGATAGGACACGTGTAATTTCAATTTTTTTTAATATCCTACTTAGGAAGAAATAAATCTTCTTCTTCCTTTTGGGGTACTGTTGTTCTCTTCCCAAATACTATTCTACCTAGATGTAATATGACCTGGGCATTATTACAAAACGTTGGAAACTGAGAACTCTGGTAATTTATTCTTGTTGAAGCAAATTAAATTTACAGTTTGGTTTATTAACAATCAATCATCTTTCTATACCAATTATGCAACTGATGAAAAGATGGCAAACAATTTCCTATGCAATAAAATAATGTGTTTCTTGTAAGTTTTGCATGTAACTATTTAGTGTGTGTTTTCCCTAAATTTTGGTAATTGTTGATATTGTAATTTGGTTTCGATCAATATGGGAGTAATCATGTGGTCACTTTGCTCCGAGTTTGGTTTACATTTTCTTCATTATGATTTTAGTTAGTATGATTTAAGGCTTTCCATATTGCTAATTTGTTACATATGACAACATATAAGTATGATCAAATGTTGACTAATATTCTGGTTAGTCAAGGTGGAGGAAGTTCTCTGATTTTCTAAAGTTTGAGTTTTGTAATGAACTTCTCAAACTAATGATATTTATTACTTCTTGTCTAGTTGAATCTATGAATTTTATACTCGATCGTGTTTGTCATTTATTTCTCCAATTGTATGCCTAAGAAAGTTCAAGAAAGAATGACTTTACCTTTGAACTTTAGTATCACTTTCTCATACTTGGTAAAAAAAATAATTTCTTCGGAGTAGGTAATTAATTTGTCACTTTCCCAAGAGCCTATCATACAGGGTTCAGTTGTGGTGAGAAACCTTTCAGTTTTAATAGGGTAGTTTGAGGTTGGAATTGTAATGGTGACTCTTGTTACTGTTCTTGAATTAGACATTGTGGAAAGGTGTGTAGATATATTTGCTGGGAAATTAACAAACTTTTGGTATTCTGTTTCAATTTGGACATGGACCACCATTGAAAACCAAGAATTCTAATATATGTATGTTGTATATTGCATTAGTCTATCAACAAATGCTCTCTTTGATTGCAAAACATAGAACTTTCAAGTGCTACTATTTATTTTTAATGGGTATGCACTTATATGGTTGGAGAACTATGCTTATTTAAGAATCCTAATATTGAGTAGTTGAATATGAAACAAGTTACTTGTTATGCACTTTGTTTAGAAATTTAGAGGATGGTTTGGAGTAGGAATGGGTGTCTCTGGTATAGGATGCCATGATTACTATGCTTGTTTTAAGATCTATGTTATGGCCCTTTATTAGTTTATATAGGTCTAAGCTTATTTATTGGATGATTTGGTATCTCACTAGTTTTGGTTCTGCTAAAGTTTGTTCCTTCTTTTAGGTTATTCTTCATGTGTTTCTTTTGGTGTTCCTTACATGTTTCAATTTCATAATCTGTATCAATCTCTCTTTTTCAGAAACTTGAGGGCACCTATAATGGCTGAAATGTTCAATTGCACTAGCTGATAACTTCTTACTTCGGAGATCATGATGAAGAATAAAATGTATCAAAACTTTTAACTCTTCGATAGATTTGGTCTTTGTACAGTGTGGTTGTTGATATTTTTTTCTCTTAAACAATAATTGACATATCACTTTTGAGACCATTGATATCACTTTTGCTATACATCAATATCATAGCATATTATCTCAACAATTGTGAATTTTTTTATGTGCGTATGCGTATATATATATTGTGCATGATTGTGCTTTTTTTAAAAGATAAATAAAATAAAATCTTATTTTGAGGGTCAAGAGACCCCTTAAATAACCTTATTTATCAAGGGTTGTAAATGTAAATATTTTAAACCTTGGTAAAAGGTTATTTAAGAGTCTCTTGACCCTTAAAATAATATTAGAGCACTTGTTTTGAGTGTCTCAGAAAATACAAGTCTAAAAGTTATTTGAATTCTCTTATGATGACTATTGGAAAAGATCTCAGTTTGGCTAAGAAGAAACTAGACTGTCTCAGAATGAAAATGTGCAAAGGAGTTCGTCTGAGAAGAGTGAAAGTTAAAGGCTTAGCTCATAAAAGCTAGTTGAGAGAAAGTACCATTCCCACTGATTTGTCATCTAAGCACGAAGTGTGTTTCATGATGAAGTCCGCATTCAAAGTGATGGACACATGTTTGTGGTACCTTAATAGTGGTTGCTCAAGACACATGACTGGAGACCGATCTCTCTTCAAGGTTTTCGAGTCTAAGAAAGGTGGCAATGTCACTTTTAGTGATGGGAGCAAGTCACAGATTAAAGGGAAAGGAATCATATCTCTACTTGGACTGCTGGACATTGAAAATGTTCTTTATGTAGAAGGTCTAAGGGTGAACCTGTTGAGCATAAGTTAGATATGTGATCAAGACTTCATGGTACTATTCTTAAAGGGAAAGTGTCTTGTCATGGATGAGTCTGGAAAGAAGCTCATTAGTGGTGTTCGCACTTTAGACAACTGTTATGGATTGGTTCCTGATGCTGATATTGTGTGTAATAGCATTCGTTTGCCTAATGAAGATTTATGGCATCAACGAATGAGACATGCTAGTTACAAGCATCTTTCTATTGTATCTAAGCATGAATTAGTCTTGGGGATACCAAAGCTTAGTAGAATGAGCAATGTGGTGTGTGGACCGTGTTAGCTTGGAAAACAGACAAAAGCTAAGCATCCAGGTACTCAGACATCAGCTACGTCTAGGCCATTGGAGCTTCTACATTTAGATCTTATGGGTCTAACCAGAACTGAGTCTCTTGTGGTAAGAGATACATCATGGTTGTGGTAGACGACTTCACTAAATACACTTGGGTCATTCTCCTACGATTCAAGTCTAATGCTCCTAAGCACATTGAGGCTTTGTGCACAAGACTGCAGAATGAAAAGAGCCTAAAGATTGACCGAATTCGAAGTGACCATGGTAAAGAATTCGAGAACTCATATATGGAGTCCTTTTGCACAAGATCAGGTATATCTTAAGAATTCTCTGCTCCTATTACGCCTCAACAGAATGGTGTGGTAGAAAGGAAGAATAAGGTTATTCAAGAGATGGCCAGAGCCATGTTCCATAACAAAGATGTGGCTAGAAACTTGTGGGAAGAAGCCGTAAACACTGCACGTCATACGGTTAATAGGGTGTACTTCAGACCCGGTATCGAAAAGACTCTCTATGAGTTATGGAAAGGAAGGAAGCCAAATGTGAAGAATTTCTGAATCTTTGGAAGTACTTGTTTCATTCTCAAGGATAGAGAGAATGTGGGAAAGTTTGACTCTCGGAGCAATGAAGGTATATTTCTGGGTTACTCTTCTACAAGCAAGGCTTATCGGGTATACAATAAAAGAACTATAAAGGTAATAGAGACAGTAAATGTTGCCATTGATAAGTCTTCAGATTCCAGTTCTGAGAAAGGCATTGAGGAACTCCCCAAAGAAATTATTCCTCATGAGCCTAAGGAAGTTCAAGACATTTTTAAACAAGAACTTGCATCTCCAAGTACTCCTAGTACTCCTAGTGTTGTGGAAGACTCTGCAGACATACCCACTTCACCAGATTCTGAATCTCATGAAGAGAAAGGACCTTCCTCTAGGATTAAATTAAATCATCCTCTAGAAGTTATTGTGGGAAACATGAATGAACTCACATTAAGGAAATGTACAGTTGATAAATGTGTTGCTAACTTTGTGTCTTATTCTTGTTATTTGTCACAGGCTGAACCCACAAAAGTTGAGGAAGCTCTTCAGGATGAAAGTTGGGTCGAAGCAATGCATGATGAACTGCTTCAGTTTCAAAGAAATGATGTCTGGACCTTAGTACCTAGACCAAAGGGTAAGCACATCATTGGCACAAAGTGGATATTCCGTAACAAGACTGATGAGGAGGGCAATGTGATTTGCAACAAGGCTTGGCTTGTAGCTCAAGGATACTCACAAATGGAAAGAGTGGACTATGATGAAACATTTACCCCAGTTGCTCGAATGGAGTCGATCAAAATTCTCCTTGCCCTAGCATGTCATCTGAAGTTCAAACTTTATCAGATGGATGTGAAGACTGCTTTCTTGAATGGGCTACTTAAAGAGGATGTCTATGTGGCTCAACCAAAAGGATTCATTGACCCACACTTTCCGGATCATGTGTTGTACCTCAAGAAGGCACTTTATGGGTTAAAGTAAGCCCCTAAAGCTTGGTATGATAGACTCACACAATATCTGGAGTCACATGGGTTCACAAGAGGAAAGGTTGATCAAACTCTCTTCATCAAAAAGGAAGATGATGAGTTGATAGTTGCTTAAGTCTATGTTGATGATATCATCTTTGGGTCTACTAAGGATGAACTTGCTCATGGCTTCTCAAAACTCATGTAAGCCGAGTTTGAGATGAGCATGATTAAAGAGCTGACTCACTTCCTTGGACTACAGATTCATCAACAGGATTCAGGCATATTTCTATCTCAATCTAAATATGCTAAGAATCTTGTGAAAAAGTTTGGTTTGGAATCTGCTAGTTCCGTTAGAACCCCTATGAGCCCAAATGTTAAACTCACTGTGGACTTATTAGGCAAGAGTGTTGATCCTTCTCTTTATAGAAGCATGATAGGTAGTCTTCTTTACCTTACTGCTAGTATACCCAACATTAGTTACAGTGTTGGTGTGTGTGCCAGATATCAGGCTATCCCCAAAGAATCAAACATGACTACTTTAAAAAGAATTATAAAGTATGTCAAAACCATTGCTGACTTTGGTGTGTGGTATAGCAAGGACACAAATGATGTCTTAGCTGCGTACTCTGATGCTGATTGGGCTAGCAATGCTGATGATAGAAAAAGTACTTCGGGGGGTTGTTTTTATGTGGGTAACAATCTTGTCTCCTGGATGAGCAAAAAACAGAACTCCATCTCTTTATCCACTGCAGAAGCTGAGTACATTGCTGCCTGTAGCTGTTGCACCCAACTCCTCTGGATGCAAAAACTCCTTCATGATTATGGTATTTGTCAAGAGTATCTCACTATTTACTGTGACAATACCAGTGCCATCAATATCTCTATGAACCCAGCTCAACATTCTCGAACCAAACACATAGAGATTCGACATCACTTCATTAGGGAGCTTGTCGAAGATGGTACTCTCACTCTTGAGTTTATCCATACTGATGATCAAAAGGCTGACTCGTTTACCAAACCTCTTGATAGCAAACGTTTTTAATTCCTTCGTCAAAACATTGGTGTCATCTCCATGGATTGATCTCCTTTTCTCGTCCTTCTCCCTCATGCATTTGCATCTAGTTTTATGCTTTGTTTTGTTTAACATGTTTTTGTTTGTTTGTTTTCAGTTTTGTTTGTTTTGTTTTTAAAATTAAAATTAAATTTTTTTTTTTTGAAAAATCAAAAAAATACAAAAACAGTGTGTGTTTTGTGTACTTTGGTACTTGTGTACCTTGGATGGCTATTGAAACAAAGTTTTCTAAACTTTGTATCATCTGTAGCTTAGATGAGCATTCTTATGCATAACTAAGCAAGTGAGCTTTGTGGCTCTTGTTTGTGATAGTAAGATTAAGTTATCTCTTGAACTTAACATTCATATCACTCTTTTTGACAGAAATGACTAGAAAATCCTAAGAGAAATGCATAAATAACCATCTCACCACTGTTGCCCACCAATCATAATATGACACCGGTATGCTTCGGCATAGCAAAAGTGCAGTGTCAAAGACACCCGTATGCTTCGGCATAGCAAAAATGCAATGTCAAATGCTTAACAACTTGCGTATTTCTTTTCTCTCTCTTATATGCCCATGCATGATATGCTAAAATAAAAGAAAATAAAAAGTAAAAAGATCAAAAATGCTTTAAATATGATTGCAAGCATGTACTCTAGGAGATGTGGGAGTTATAGGATGTACCTCGAAGGTGATAGTCCCCATCAAACATTTATGATTGTGTGTGAGTTAAAGTGATTTTCTCATATCTCAAATCATCATAACATGTATACACTTATGCAATCTTGCGATGTTTTTCACACACAACACGCAATATTCTTTGCTACTTTTGATACATGTGCAAGTACAATGTGATTTGGCCATCACAAGATTTTACATGTGCTAATGTATACTCACTAAACTATCTTGACTTGTTTTTGAAATATAAAATTGGTTAGACTTGTTGTGTGTGTGTGTGTGTATTTTTGAGGATCCATGTGCTTAAAATTGTTGTTGAGAGATATTTTTGAGAGCTTAATATGTTGTTTGGATCATTGGTTGAGTTGTATGTTGGATTGCGTTCATGTCTGTGTTTTTCTCTTCTCGAAAAATTGTTTTGAAAAGCTGTCTCGACACCTCCTTGACACCTCCTCAATACCTAGCTATCTGTCGAGATTCTCAAGTTTTTTCTTATCGCAATCTCGACACCTCCTCGACACCTGGTGGATCGATCGAGAAAGTTCCTGCCTTCTCGATAGTTTCTCGACACCTGGTGGATCGATCGAGCTTCTGTTCTTTGTCAGGTGCTTCTTGTTCCTCGATACCTCTCGACACCTGCAGCTGTTGACGTTCATCTTGCTCGACACCTTCCTCGACAGAATCCTCGACACCTTAGCTGTCGAGATTTACTGAGTTTCCTATATAAACCCCTCGTGCGATCCGCCTCTCATTTCTCTCGATAGCACTCTCTTTTCTCTCCCAAACACTCTCATCTCACTTCAATCTTGTTCCTCAAAGGTTTCCTCAAGCTTTTTCAAGTTTTTCTACACTTGGTAAGCTTCTTATCTCTTCATTCTTCATGCATTTCATGTTTTGAAACCTAGGTTATGGGGTTTTTGAAAAATTTTGGGGTTTTTCAAAATTGATGAGTGTTTATTGAAAATTTGGGATGGATTTTCACTTACATGTGTTTAAAATCTCATGCATTGCATCACATTAGCATTATAATAGTATTTTCATGCATTTAGATGTGTGTAATATGATTGTGTGCTGGTAGGATTGAATTGGGCTGAGCCCATGATGTATTTTCTTTTGCATGTCACATGTTCATGCATTTTCCATGCATACATACTCTCTTTCAATATATTTGATATATTTGAATTGCTTGGGACGTTTCTGATTGTCTTTATTTCTCTCCCTCTCTTTCTGTTTACGTTAGTTGTGTCTATGGCACCTAAACGTAAGTCTGCTCCGTCCTAGAACCCTCTGCGTTCTAGGACATCTTCATCTTCTGATCCTACTCCTTCTAACATTCGGTTCCGTGATGAGGATGCTCGTAAGGCTTTCTCGGAGAACTTCTCTAGATGAGGTGTTCATTCAGAACGCCACGTCATTTTGGCGGACTTCGCCAACACTGACCTGCCCTCCGTCATTCACAGTCGGGGATGGGAGTTACTGTGTGACGTCCCGGTCACTTGTCCTTATTCAGGAGTTCTACTATAACATGCATGGGATTGATCGTTCAGTACCTCTTTTCTTCACTCGCATTCAAGGTACGCGCATTCCTGTAGCATCGCAGCTTGTTGCGGATGTGCTTCAGGTTCCTAAGATAGAGTTTCTTGACTATCCTAGTTGTGACCATCTGCGGACTATATCCAAAGATGAGATCATGGCTACTTTTGTGAGCGCCCTGCTGACTAGGGTAAGCATTAGTATACACCATGTAAGGCTTTTGCTAAAGACCCTCACTTCATGAACATGATGATGACCTTTGTACTCCATCCACTTTCTCACTACAACTCCATCACAGAGCCTCGTGCTCGGTTTTTGTTGTCTCTTCTTGAGCATCTTACCATAGACTTTCCTTCTCATTTCATTCTCTCTATCATTGATGTTCATTTAGATTCAGCATCCCGTGATAAGCTCATCTTTCCTTCTGCTATCACCAGGATCTTACGCCATTTTTCTGTCCTTTTTCCTATGTCTAGCCACTTCACACATATTTGTGCCATAGACACCGTTACCGTAAAACATAGTGAGGTGCAGTTTAGGTCGCAACAGCTAGATTCCACTCCTCCCTCCTGTCCGGCTCCATCTCGTTCAGCTCCATCCACATCCACTCCCTCCTCTTCCATGGGCAATGTATCACTTGAAGACATCATGGCGCAGTTGCAGCGCATGGATGCTCGCCTTGATACACTCTCTACTGAGTTGTATCAGGTAAACATTTGTGTCAGTCGTATTGTACGACGGCAGGCGACTATAGGTGGCTTTGCTCTTGAGGCTTCTCCTTCACCACCTCCTCCAGTGGCTTCTGATTCTGATGCTGAGGATGATGATGATGATGGTGATGACGATGACGCTTCGGATGATAATGGAGATGCTAACTCTATCGATGAGATGTCTACTTGACACTCTTACCCTTTGTCACTTGTGACAAAAAGGAGGAGTAGTTTTGGATATTGAGAGTAGTCATACTTAGGGGGAGAGTTAGAGTAGGACATTTTTTTTGTTAGGGGGAGAGTGCTGATATGAGGGATGTAGTGAGGATATGATGTATCTTTTTCTTTTCTACTTTTTTAGATACATTGTTCTTGTACATTAGGTCTTGTGACCAGTTTTTACATACATTGTACTTATTTTCTCTATATGTGGATGTATGTTTCTTTCACCTACCTTTACATGTGTTGTTTCTTTTCTATCTTTATACACATGTTTCATATACTTGTATGCAATCTATTATTTTTGTTTCATACTAAGATGCCTTGATGAGTTTTGTTTAAAGTGTTTTAGAAATACAGGTTGTCAAAGTCTACTTGCCATAAACTCTCTTCTTGCAAAGTTTTTCTAGAGTTTGTATTAGGATAGATTTTATTGTATTCAACAAGTGAATATGAGTTGAGTGATTTATGACTTCTCTCATATGTTCATTTGTTTGTTGTAGTTTTGTCACGGATTGCCAAAGGAGGAGATTGTTAGGACATATATGTTTCACTTGTTAAGAACATATGTCATTCTTTTATGTAATTGGCTAATCCTTTGACAAAATGCACTCAACTTGTAATTGGGTAGTTTTAGGTATTTTTAATACTTCAAGAAACAAGGTTTCAAGATCAAGTGTTGAAATCATCAAGTCTGTCCAAGAAACAAGCTGAAGAAGTGCACCATCATTAAATCTCGACACTTGCTCGACACCTTGCTATCTGTCGAGGTTTATAAAATCAGAATTTCTAATATGATTTCTTGGGATCCGTGAATGTGTCTTTGGGCCTTCTTTTCTTCTAACCCTAGACATATAAAATGATTGTTTTAAGGGTCGTCAAAGTGTTCACAAGTTGCATAAGCATTGAGCAAACTCTGTTCAAGCAAATTGTGACCGGAAACAAAGTTTTGTCCTTGTTCATATCTTCTGAAGAAGTTACTGTGTATGTGCACCTTTGGGTTTTGTGACCAAGCATCTTCTTGATCTTCATCGTGGATGAACTGAAGAACTTTGTAGCCAACAACTCTTTCTAGTTGGTGATTGAAGTCACGTACTGGGATTCGCGCAATTGGTTAGTCACGTACTTGGGAGTCGTGCATCAAAAAGCGAAACTGTCACTACAGAATAAGTCCAATTGGGTATTGGGGTAAGGGTTCAACTGTAGGTTGGTAAGGTACTTCAGATTCCTTTACTTGTAACCGCTTGTTGTGATAATAGTGGAATTTCGGGAGTGGTAACCTGAAAATCACCCGGTGGGGTTTTTGCCATCAGGTTTTCCCCATTCGTAAACAAATCACCGTGTTATTTATTTTTCGCTGCATAATTAGTTTATTGGTGATTTGTTTGTGCTACCACGCGTTTGCATGTTAAATTGATTAATTAATAAATTGGCTAATTAATTAATTAATTTAATTACAAGGGGTCAATACGTTTTTGGCCTATCAGTTTTGACCCTTGAAAAAAGTCAGATTTGTTGTATGTATATTATATTTTGGTGAAAATATTTCACGCATTGCATTTGCAGGTATTTGCGACTAGTTTTTGCTCAAAAGTGGAGAGTTTAGCTAGTCAATTATTTCTATGGATAGAAATTAATTCAAAGTTCATCTACATAGTACATATAGAGTCTAAAGCAATATATCAGATTTTGAACATGCTATCCATGTTGGTGTCTTTAGGTGGTGGTAAGGTTCTGGCTTCTGGGTTAGGATCGGTTTATGTTTAGTGATGAATATGACATTATCACTCGATGGGAATTTTTATGTGATGAATATTTCACGTAAGACAAAGCCTATTTAATGCAACCAGGGCGCAAAACAAAATAGTCATAATAAATGGGTTGTACAGGGCCCACGCTTTATTGACTAAAGTCAAGCCCATGGTTTTGTCCTAACTCCTAACTATAATTTTATAATTGACGAAGAGGCAAATGCCCTTGTGAGTTAGTTACTTGTGCGTTTACACTTTATTGACTTAAGTCAAGCACTGTTTCTCAACCCAAAAAAAAAAAAAAAAAACCCCTCCGTCAAGCACTAATTTAGGCTTTATTAACTTAAGTGGAGCACTAATAAAAAAAAATTAGTAACACGTACTATTACACAACTTTTTTATCATAATTATGATATGGCAAAGCGTGAGTAATGAGAAAAAAAAAAGTCAATATTTATGTAAATGATAGGTAAACACTAATAATTCATTGTATTGAAATTATGGCAAAAAATTGGAAAATAGCTTGTGGTCGTAGAACCGTTCATTTTTACTGACATAAATGTATAATATAAAGAACGGTTAATCTTCTTCACTTTTTAAATATTCAGCACTATCTACTCCTCAGTGATATCTCCAATAGTCTCTCTAAATTTTTGTATAGTTTGGAGAATGAACAATTACTTTTAACTGCCAACGGGAGCTTGGCTCAGCTGGCAAAGTTCGGACGTTTCGTGCAACACACCTAGGTTCAAATCCTGCTACCAGCAGGAGTCTGTTGGTGGGCATCCTTAGTAGGGTAACCCCCACATGGGTGTGTAATGGGCCGGCCGGCTACGAAAGGGCCTGCTAACCCAACTGCCACCTGGCGCCCTGCTCGGGGGAATAATATAACCATAAAATTCCCCACTTTTCATCCTCAAAAAAAAAAAAAAAAAAAAATACTTTTAGCTTTTGCCTACCAGGGCTAGCAAGGCCCCAGTAGAAAGGCCCCAAATTAAAATAGGGCCTGTAAGTTTTTTTTTTTTCCCCAATTTAAAAAAAAAAGTGTGTAACTTGTACTTTTTTTTTTATCACATAGGTCTTATAGATTAATATGTCCAATCACAATAAGCAATTCAATATTTATTTATTCTTTTCTTGAAATGTCACATCAATTTATAAGTTTTTTACAGTAAAATTTATAATACTTTAGAATTTTCTTCATACAAAAAAGAAAAAATATATATATATATATATGAGAACTAATAGAAATACAACACCAAAAAAAAAAAAAAAAAAAAAAATTGTTGCCAGGGTTGCATATTCTAGGTAGGATCATGTTTTGTGTTGAATCTTGTGGTATTTTAGGATATAGTCATGTATATTGAGTGCATTTTTTCTTCGGAGTGTACCATCAGCAATTTTTTTTTTTTTTTTCTTTTTAAATTAGAGGCTTAAATATGATATAAGTTTGGGTAATTTGATTGGATATTTTTTGTTTTGGGTATATAAGTAGAGAGAATATTTGGTGCGCAATGTAAAGCCATATTCTACCATGATTTTAAAAAATCTATAAGACACATGCATATGCACTTGCCCATACCATGTCTCAATGTTGCATTATTGATGAGTGGAAGATGGTGAGAAAGTTAGGCATATTTTCATTTCGTGGTACACAATCTGTGAACACAACACAAATTATTTGATTTTCATACTTTTGTTGCTCTTTTGCATTTATTTTGGTTTCTTGAGTTTTTTTTTTTTTTTTTTTTTTTTTTTTTTTTTAAGAAATTAATCTTACCTTAAGAATGCTACAAATGTGCATTGAAGCTACTAAGCTAATTTTTAATATCTAAAAATGTATATTTTTTTTACTTTAATTTACTTTACTTTTTCATTATAATATATATACAAAATTCTCCAAAATTTTCTTACATAAAATATCACAAAATTATTCGTGTATCACACGATTAACTTACAGGTTCAGTTAAGGTTCATCAAAACACGCTATCAATGTTGGGGTCTTTAGGTGGAAAATTAAGCCGAAGCCTATTTGACACGTCCATGGCGCCAAACAAAATAGTCACTATAGGGAGAAATTATCAGGTCCACCCGGAGGACTGTTGATGTGGTCCTCCTTAGCCTCCCAACCAATAAAATGCTGTTATTTATACAAATGTGACATTATCTGGTAATTTTTATTTTTTATTTCTTATGTTGATAAGGAAGTTCATATATACATTTACATAAATGACATCATCTCATTAGTCAGGGAGGACAACATAAGCAATTCTCCCGGTATAAATAATAATTTCTCCACTATAGGGCCCAGGCTTTGTTGACTTAAGTTAAGCTCATGGTTATTAATAGCAACTAGCGGCATAAAATATATTTTTTGAAGACCCCTATCACGATAATTGATAAAAGAGGTCATGGTCATGGCTACTTAAGGTCAAGCTTTAATTTAATTTCCCCGCAATTTCAGGCTTTATTGACATAATGTCAAGCTTTAATACTTTGGCTTTATTGACATAACGATTCCCCTTTTCCCTTTATTCATAGGAATGAGTGATATGAATGTAGATAATAATTGAAAGATGAAAATGTATAATTGAGGGGAAATGTTGGAAAATCCAAAAAGGCGTAACAATAATTTGGGAATTAATAATAATAAAAGAGAGAGTTGAAAATAGGTGGATGATATAATTTTTGATGTGACTCAATAGAAGTATAGTAAAAATAAAAGAGAAAACACCATTTTCATCTCTACATTTTTGGGTCACAGTCAATTTGGTCCCTATATTTTGGGATTCATTTGGGACCCACTTATTTTGTAAAAACTGAAAACTTTTCGCTGAAAGTACTGTAAATAAATGTAAAAGTTAGTTGAAATTACAATGGACTTATGAATAGTACCAAAAAGTGCAGTAGGACCCATGAATAGTATCAAAAATAAGCTGAATAGTAAAATAAATTGGCAAAATTAATCATGCCAAACAGACACTCACTAGGCATACATTCTAGCCATGACTTAATTTTTGAAGATTTTTTTTCTTATGTGTCTCTTTACAATACTTAAGGTACCATTAGAATTTAGAAGTAATTTTCCAAAAAAATAATAATTTAAAAGTATTTGTAAAGGGGAAAGCATTAATTTTCCTAAAAGTCATGAATATAATAAGAGTATTCACATCAGTTTTCTCAAAAGGATTTTCAAAAAGTTAGGGCCATGACCCCCAATCTACAAGTGGTTCCACCCTTGGGTGCAACTTATTTTTTAATCTAATGAATGTAAACTATCACAAGCCACTAAGCAAACTGGTACAAAAAAATAATTTGATTTAAAATAATAGCTATCACAAGCCATCACTAAGAAATATGCTTATATGCTACAAAAATTAGGCGAAATAGGTGGTAGAAATAGAATTTATTTAACTATGTTGGTCGAGGTTTTGTTTGTTTGTATGTTTCTTCTTTTCTCCCTTTTCAATTTTCAAAAATCATATGGCACCTCCTCATTTACATAATGTTTGGGGATTTAAAAGGAAAAATGTTAAAACTGCAGGTTAACAACATATTATAATTATTTCTATAAAAAAAAAAAAACCTTTATACACCACTAATAATACATTGTTGCATATTCATTTTTCTATTTTTTAATAAAATAATTAAAGTTAAAAAAAAAAAAAAAATCATTCGGACGACATACAGTAATTATATTACACCTGGCAAAAACAAATAAAATTACGTTAAAGCCCTCAAAGGATTCTCCTAATTAATGTGGAGAATGTCTATATATACTACTTCATGCACCTACTGACCTACATAACCATAAAGCCATTTGTTCCCTGATCACCCAATTCCTTTCTGCCGTCTACCAACAACCTATATCCTTGCACGCAGTGGTGGAGCTAGGATTTGAGTTGAGGGGGGGCAAAATTTATATATGATACATTCAATTACATACATTATGCGAATATATAATATTTGAGACCAATTTGAAAAATTAAAATCTATTCATTTAAATACAAAGTGATATTTAATGTAATTATACCCAAAAAAAAAAAAAAATTCCTACAAAAAAAGCTTATTCATGAGTGATCTATTTTTAAATTTTTTTTAGAGCCAAAACTCAAGTTATGAATAAAACTAATAGTATTTACATAAATATTGAGTGCAATATATGTGAATTTCTATTATTTTGGTTAATATGGACCCATAAAAGGTTCAAATTATAATATGGTTGGGACAAACTAAAAATTAAGTGCTAGGCACGCTAGTGGAGGGCTTTAGGTTCCTCAATGGTTCATTTAGAAGTTGCGCTCTATTTCAAGACCAAAGTAACATAGTGGCATTTAATAAACCCAAAAACAAAAAGTTGACAGGGGTATTTAATAATAACTAAGGGTATTTTTTGGGCAGGCCAGGGGGGGGCAACTGCCCCCCCTCAACCACCCCTAGCTCCACCCCTGCTCGCATGCAACTTATAAAAGTCATGATATCCTTAATATATAGAGAGACTGATTTCACATTGCTTATTCACCGCGGCTTTCATTATCATTCTTGCCTTGGCTTCTTCTTTCCAAGTTGCTATTTCTTCTTCCTCTGCAACTTCACCTTCCAATATAGTAACAATGATGGGATGAGAAGCAGAGGCTCTTTTGGAATGGAAAGCCAGCCTTGACAACCAAAGCCAGTTTCGGTTGTCTTCTGGGGTTGGAAACATCACTTGCCATTTGGTTGGAATTTCTTGCAACAACTTTAGCAGCATCTCTCATGTCAATCTATAATATCTTATTCTTTCAGCCAACAATTTAACTAGATCAATTCCTAAACAAATAGAAGGGTGCTCAATATTGTTGAACTTAAGTTTAAGCAAAAATAAACTTAAGGGGGCTATTCCCTCTGAGATTGGAAACTTAGACTCTCTTGAAATGCTAGATTTAAGTGAAAATTCACTTATCGGGAAAATACCACCTCAACTTGGAGATATGCGAAGGTTAGAAACATTGAATCTCTCCCGCAATGATCTGTCTGGGTCCATTCCCTACACTTTCAGTGAAATGTCCGAAATGTCAAGCTTGATCAGTGTTGATATATCATACAATCGATCGGAGGGTCCTCTTCCCAATTATAAAGCCTTTTGTAAGGCTCCGTTTGGAGCATTAACAAATAATTGTGGTTTGAAGGCTTGCCTCTCTTCTATTACTTGGAGCAAGAATTATGGAGAGAAAAGGCAAAATAAAGTTATGATTTTCTTTATTGTTGATAGGCCAAAAACGTATTGACCCTTTGTGATAAATTAATTGATTAATTAGTCAAGTTTATTAATTAATCAAATTAACATGCAAAGCACTTGGTAGCACAAACAAATCACCAATTAAACTAAGTATGCAGCGGAAAATAAATTGACATGGTGTTTTTTTACGAATGAGAAAAACCTACACGGCAAAAACCCCACCGGGTGATTTTAAGGTCACTACTCCTGAGAATCCACTATTATCATAACAAGTTGTTACAAGTAAAGGAATCCTAGTACCTTATACCAACCTACAGTTGAAACCTTACCCCAATACCCAATTGGACTTGTTCTGTAGTGACAATCTCTCATTTTCAATGCACGACTCCCAGTACATGACTAACCAATTGCGCGGATCTCGGTACGCAACTTGATCACCAACTTGAGAAGGATGTTGGCTGCAAAGTTCTTCAATTCATCTAGACGATGAAGATCATGAAGTTGCTTGGTCATAAAACCCTACGATGTACAAACATAGCAGCTTCTTAAAGAACTAGGGCAAAACTAGGTCTCCGGTCACACTCTTCTTCATACTTGTGAAATTTTCTCTTGTGCAACTTATGTCACCTTTGACGACTCTTAAAATAATCCTTATATATGTTTAGGGTTATGAGAAAAGAAAGCCCAAACATACATTCACAGATTGGATGAAAAACAATCCTGAAAACAGAATTTCATAAACGTTGATAGATAGCCATCTATTGAGCTAGCCGTTGAGCCTTGGGCTGAAACAACTCTCTTTAAATCTCAATAGATGCTAGCAAGTTTTAATGAACAGCACTTTCTGACTTGATTCTTGGACAGACTTGCATGGCTTTAACACTTAAACTTGAGATAAGGTTTCTTGAAGTATCAAACACATCCTAGATCTACCCAATTACAAGTAAAGTGCGTTTTGTTAAAGGATTAGCCAATTACATAAAATAGTAACATATGTTCCTAACATGCGAAACACATATGTCCTAACAATCTCCTCCTTTGGCAATCCGTGACAAAACCACAACAAATGAACGAGATATAAGAGAAGTCATAAATCACACAACTCATATTCACTTGTTGAATACAATAAAATCTATCCTATCACAAACTCTTCAAAAACTTTACAAGAAGAGAGTTTATGGCAAGTAGACTTTGACAACCTGTATCTCTAAAACACTTTAAACAAAACTCATCAAGGCATCTTAGTGTGAAACAAAAATAATAGATTGCATACAAGTAATAAGAGACATGTGCATAAAGAGAGAAAAGAAATAACACATGTAAGGGTACGTGAAAAACATACATCTATATATAAAGAATATAACTACAATGTATGTCAAAATGGTCACAAGACCCATGTACAAGACATAATGTATCTAAAAAGGAGAGAAAATAAGAAGATACATAAAAACCTCACTACATCCCTCAATATCAACACTCCCCCTAACAAAATCTCCTATACTAACCCTCCCCCTATGAGAATGACTACTCTCATATCCAAAACTACTACCACTTTTTGTCACGAGTGACAAAAGGTAAGAGTATCAAGTAGACATCTCGTCATCGCAAGGTGAGCTAACATCTCCATCTCCATCATCATCATTGATAGGCCAAAAACGTATTGACTCATTGTGATTAATTAATCAAGTTTAATTAATTAATCAAATTAACATGCAAACGCGTGGTAGCACAAACAAATCACCAATTAAATTATGTATGCAACGGAAAATAAATTGACACAGTGATTTGTTTACGAATGGGGAAAACCAACACGGCAAAAACCCCACCAAGTGATTTTAAGGTCACCACTCTCGAGAATCCACTATTATCACAATACCTTATACCAATCTACAGTTGAACCCTTACCCCAATACCCAATTGGACTTATTCTGTAGTGACAATCTCTCTTTGTAATGCATGACTCCCAGTACGTGACTAACCAATTAAGTAGATCCCAGTACGCGACTCCAATCACCAACTAGAGAAGATTGTTGGCTGCAAAGTTCTTCAATTCATCCACAAGATGAAGATTCAGAAGATGCTTGGTCACAAAACCCTACGACGCACAAACACAACAACTTCTTCACAAGAATGATGAACTAGGGCAAATTCTGTCTCCGGTCACAATTTGCTTGAACAAACTTTGCTCAACACTTGTGCAACTTGTGTCCACTTTGACGGCCCTTAAAATAATCCTTTTATATGTCTAGGGTTGTGAGAAAAGAAAGCCCAAACACATAATCACGGATTAGAGTCAAAACATAACTAAAAATCAGTTTTTCATAAACCTCGACAGATAGCCATCTGTCGAGCAACTGTCGAGTAGCTGTCGAGCCACGGGGTTGGAATAGCTCTTCAAGCTTGATAGATGCTAGCTGTCGAGCTTTAATGACCTTGCACTTTTCAACTTGAATCTTGGATAGACTTGCATGGCTTCAACACTTAATTTTGAAACAAAGTTTCTTGAAGTATTAAACACATTCTAGATCTACCAAAATACAAGTAAAGTGCGTTTTGTTAAAGGATTAGACAATTACATAAAATAGTGACATATGTTCCTAACAAGTGAATCACATATGTCCTAACAATCTCCCGCTTTGGAAATCTGTGACAAAACCACAATAAACAAATGAACATATGAGAGAAGTTATAAATCACTCAACTCATATTCACTTGTTGAATACAATAAAATCTATCCTAACACAAACTTTTGAAAAACTTTGCAAGAAGAGAGTTTATGGCAAGTAGACTTTGACAACCTGTACTTCTGAAAAACTTTAAACAAAACTCATCAAGGCATCTTTGTGTGAAACAGAAATAATGGATTGCATACACGTAATAAGAAGCATGTGCATTAAGAGAGAAAAGAAACAATACATGTAAGGGTAGGTGAAAGAAACATACATCAACATATAAAGAAGATAAGTACAATGTATGTCAATAATGGTCACAAGACTTAAGGTACAAGAATAAACGTATCTAAAATAGAGAAAAGAAAAAGATACAAATAATCCTCACTACATCCCTCAGACATCAACACTCTCCCTATCAAAACGGTCCTATACTAACTCTCTCCCTAAGTATAAAAAGCACCATGGGCTCAGCCCAATCCAATCCTACTAGCACACAATCAATTTGCACACATCTAAATGCATGATACTACTGTTATAATGCTTATGTGATGCAATGTATGAGATTTTAAACTCATTTAAGCAAAAACCCATCCCAAAATTTCAACAAAAACTCAAAATGGTCTTATACTAACTCTCCCCCTAAGTATAAAAAGTATCATGGGCTCAGCCCAATCTAATCCTACCAGCACACAATCAATTTGTACACATCTAAATGCATGATAATACTATTATAATACTTATGTGATGCAATGTATGAGATTTTAAACTCATTTAAGCAAAAACCCATCCCAAAATTTCAACAAAAACTCAACAATTTTGAAAAACCCCAAAACCTAAATCTAAATGCATGAAATGCATGAAGATTGAAAAGAAAAGAGAGCATACCAAGTGATTTGAAGCAAGCAGAGTTTGAAAATCACGTGGGTTGAAGGTTTGGAGAGAGAAAAGAGTGTTTAGGAGGTGAAAAGATGGATCTGTCAAGAGAGAGATCGAGAAAAGTGAGAAACGGATCGCGCTAAACATATATATAGGAGTTCAGTAAATCTCAACAAATAGAGGTGTCGAGAGGTGTCGAGACAGGTGTCAAGGAAAATGTTGAGCAAATAGACGTCGACAGATGCAGCTGTCGAGGATTTGTTGAGGAACAACTCAACAGAAAAGATAAAAGAAGCTCGATCGATCCACCAATTGTTGAGAAGCTATCGAGAGGACAGGAACTTTCTCGATCGATCCACCTAGCTATCGAGGTGTCAAGATTGCGATAAGAAACAGCTTAAGGGCTCGACAGATAAGCTAGCTGTCGAGATTGCTTAAAAATAGTTATTCAAGAAGAGAAAAACATAGATACGAATGCAATCAAGCATGCAACTCAACCAATGATCCAATCAACATTTTAGACTCTCAAACTCATCTTTCAACAACAAATTTTAAGCACATGGATTCCAAAAACACACACACACACACACACACTAAACAAGTCTAACCAATTTTATATTTCAAAAACAAGTCAAGACAGTTTAGTGAGCATACATTAACACATGTAAACCTTGTGATGGCCAAATCACATTGTACCTGCACATGTATCAAGAGTAGCAAAGAATATTGCGTATTGTGTGTGAAAAATATCGCAAGATTGCATAAGTGTCAACTAGCTATGACGATTTGGGATATGAGAAAACCACTTTAACTCGCACACAATCATAACTGTTTGATGGAGACTATCACCTTCGAGGTACATCCTATAACTCCCACATCTCCTAGAATACACGCTTGCAATTATATATAAAAGCATTTTGATCTTTTTCCTTTTGATTTTTCTTTGCATATTTTTCTTTTTGAGCAAATCATGCATGGGCAAATAATAGATAGAAAAGAAATACCCAATTATGTTAAGCATTTGACATTCCAATTTTGCTATGCCGAAGCACACAAATGTCATTCATGATTGGCGGGCAACAGTGGTGAGATGGTTATTTATGCCTTTCTCTTAGGATATTTTAGTCCTTCCCATCAAAAAGAGTGATATGAGTATTAAGTACAAGAAATTACTTAATCTTACTCATCACAAACATGAGCCACAAAGCTTACTTGCTTAGTTGTGCATAGAGATGCTCATCTAAGCTACAAAAGATACAAAGTTTAGAAAACTTTGTTTTAATGGTCATCCAAGGAACACAAGTACCAATGTGCACAAAACACACACTGTTTTTGTATTTTTATGATTTTTCAATTTTATTTTGATTTTTTTGAGAACCAAAAATAAACAAAACTGAAAATAAGCAAACAAAAACATGTTATGCAAAACAAAGCATAAAACTAGACTGACTCAAAATAATAGCAAAACACACAATTTATGCAAAAAAAAAAAAAAAAAAAAAAGAAGAAANTGTTTAATGGAGACTATTACCTTCGAGGTACATCTTATAACTCCTACATCTCCTAGAATACACGCTTGCAACCATATTTAAAAGCATTTCTGATCTTTTTGCTTTTTATTTTCTTTGCATTTTTTCTTTTATTTAGCATATCATGCATAAGCATATAACAGAGAGAATTATATTTGACATTCCAATTTTGCTATGCCGAAGCACACAAATGTCATTGACATCACACTTTTGCTATGCCGAAGCATACAAATGTCTTTCATGATTAACGAGCAACAATGGTGAGATGGTTATTTATGCATTTCTCTTAGGATTTTCTAGTCTTTCTTGTCAAAAAGAGCGTTACGAGTGTTAATTCCAAGAGATAACTTAATCTTACTCATCACAAACAAGAGCCACAAAGCTCACTTGCTTAGTTGTGCATAAAAATGCTCATCTAAGTTACGAAAGATACAAAGTTTAGAAAATTTTGTTTCAATGGCCATCCAAGGTACACTAGTACCAATGTACACCAAACACACACTGTTTTTGTATTTTTCAATTTGTATTTTTTTTTTATGAAAAACAAAATAAATCAAAACTGAAAATAAATAAACAAAAACATGTTAAACAAAACAAAGCAATGCATAAAACTAAATGCAAATGCATGAAAACATTATTCCAAAAACAAATAAGAAATCAAGAAAGAAAGTCCAACTTTAGATAGAAAGAATTAACGCAAAGGACAAACAGAAAGACAATTAAGTTTTAGGATCCTTTATCACCCACACAGCACGAGTCTTTAGCTGTGAAGATGAAAAGGTATGTGTCCTAGTATGACTACTAAAGGATATAGAGGAATTAGAATTCCCCTGAAATTGAGTCAAAAAGCTCAAAACTTTTAATAACTCACCAAGAATAGGTACAGAGCCTTTAGACAAAGGATGAGACCTATTGGACACTCACTTATGAGGAAACAACTTGAAACAATTAGGACGAGTGTGACCAGAACCACCATAATGGTGACAAACATGAGTAGTTTTAAAGCTACTCAACTTCCTAGAAGGAGGTCTAACATTAGAGGTTAACAAAGACTTTAATTTAGGACAATTTGGCCTAATATGACCAACAATATGACAATGATGACAAGTGGGGACAAATTCAAAATTTTTATTCTTCCTAGGAGGAGTTTTAGACATAGGTTTAGAAATTTCAGCGTTAACATCAGAATTTTTACCTTTGTCTATCCTAGCAATATTAGCCTTCAACTCTTCATTATTCCTTTTAAATGGAGGAATATAAAAATCCTTTTCTTTTGAGTTAGGCTCAACAACAAGTTTGGCACTAGTTAATTTTTCAACTTCAGTTTTAAATTCAACTAGTTGCTCTTCCAAACTTTTAATTTTGTCCACCTGAGATGAAATTTGATTTTTAAAATTTTCATTCAAATTATTGGCTTCATCCAATTTTGCAATCAAATCATCTTTTTCAAGCTTGACCTTTTTAAATTTAGCCTTTAATTTGTAGAATATTCAAGAGATTTCATACAAAAATTATAAAGCTTGCAATAGGCATCTTGAATATCATCATCATCATTCAACATAAGATCATGTAATCAAAACAATCAAGAGTTTCCATGACAACAGGGGTCAATGGATCTCACAACAAAGATTAACCCTAATCAGAGTGTGTCTGCTTTGATACCACTTGATAGGCCAAAAACGTATTGACCCATTGTGATTAATTGGTTAATTAGCCAAGTTATTAATTAATCAAATTAACATGCAAAGTGCATGGTAGCACAAACAAATCACCAATTAAACTAAGTGCAACAGAAAATAAATTTGATACAGTGATTTGTTTACGAATAGGGAAAACCTAACGGCAAAAACCCCATCGGGTGATTTTCAGGTTATCACTCTCGAAATTCTACTATTATTACAATAAGTGGTTACAAGTAGAGAAATCCCAGTACCTTATACCAACATACAGTTGAACCCTTACCCCAATATCCAATTGGACTTGTTTTGTAGTAACAGTTTCTCATTTTGGTGCATGACTCCCAAGTACGTGAATAACCAATTTGATGCGCGGATCCCAGTACGCGGCTTACTTCTTTGCACGAATCCCAGTACATGACTAACTCTACAGCAACCCTTTGATTGTTGTAATTGATTTACAGCAACTTCACATAGAAACACCAATAAGATCTTCAATGTTGGTGCAAGAGACTTTGCTTGGTTACAGAACCTAAATGCGTACAAGAAACGCAGCAAGAACTCTTTCTTCTGTAGGAGGAGGCTAAGGTTTCAAAAAGAAAACCTTATGAAGCTCTCTAGGGTTAGGTTTTCCTTTTTCCACCTCCTTTAAATAGGAGCTTAATGGGTTCTCCTATTCCAAATAGGTTTACACAAACCTTGGGTTTTTCCTTGTCCAATAAGGATTATACAAATCTACAAATAAATAGCATTTTAAAATAAAAACGTTGCTGGCTATAATCTGAAAACCCGAAAGCTTGATCAATCGAGATATCTGTCGAGCTTTAATGAATCTCAACAGATTGAGCTTCTGTCGAGGAGGTATCGAGACCTGCAGATTGCACTTTTTTTGAGCAGTTTTTGAGTAATCTTCATGTTTTCAATTTAACCACTTGTAATGATCATCTTGAACCTACTTAGATTTACCCAAATACAAGTAAATTGCGTTTTATCAAAGAATATGCCAATTACATAAAAATATGTCCCTAACACGGACTAACCATTTCATCAGCAGCTCTCACATAGTCCCACTACCAGTTGAGAAGACCGACAACTTTCTAATAGTACTCTAGCTTAGAAAGAAATAAAATTTCCCAATGTAGGACTTCTAGGCGCAACAAAGAAAATGCATGTGAATTAAGTTTAGGCTGCATTTGGTCTTAAGGATTTAGAATCAATGGATGTGAAAAAGGTAATTGTTGGTACTAATTGCTTTAATTGAATTTAAGAACACATTCAATATTTGTGTCTGACTGTTTTTAGTATATTATCTGGATAATGTTGTGCTTATAATATATGGGGAGACATTTGAATAATAAATTTTGTGTACTCCCTATGTTTGCTTAATATGGAAACAAAATCATAGCATAGTAACAAAACCCATGCATACGTAATTGTGATGATATGAGGTGTAACATTTGAAAGTTAGTGAGTCATAAATATTCCCATCTTGGCTTAAGCCTATACAAACTCACATTTGCAAACCATTTCTTGCATGTTGAAAAGGAAAGGAGGAAAAAAAAGTGTACAATGTTTCATTCTTAGATCATGTGATCAAAATGGTGGATGGTCATCTATATATACTGGCAGATATTTGTGCGCAAGGATTTCTGTCTTGATGGCTAGAGGTGGAGCGTTGTTGTTCTTGGTATATACAATAAATACTTTATTGAAAATATTATAATAAATTTCGAATGAACTCTTGCTCAAATGTTAACCTCTCCTTATGAGTAAGTGAGTGTTGAGTTTATGATAAAGTTATTCTTAATATTCATTTTCCTTCTTTTAAATTTGTGGCACTAAATAGTCTACACCTTTTCTAATGTTTTATTGCAGCTCTCTACTGTTTCTTCTTTGTTTTTGGTTTTATTACACCTCGAAAACACTGTTTTGTTTTGCCATGTCAATTACTTTATGAGTGATCCGGATCCCATAGCACAAATTTAGAATCCATTGAAAAACAATCATTTATGAGTTTCAAGAATCAAACTGCCAAAATCTTGTGCGATAAGAGCTTATAGCACCAAGGCTGAGATCATGATCTCATTGTGAGGAAGATTTGCCAAAATGCGTCTTTTTTTTTGTTTGACTAATCTTTTTGTTCTTTAGTCATATTTCAAGAGATGCTATAATGATCACCATATAAATATATGATAAAAATAAATAAATCATATAATTACTTCTCTGCATTACATGAAATCCATGCAATAGCAGTAAATGATTTTCCAATCTAGTAACAAATAAAGAAAGAAAAGGTAAGACAAAAAGGAAAAAACATAAATCAACATACAATCGTTTATCTCCACTATTTTATATCTATGTTCACAATTAATATAAAAATGTACATATATTAATATATGAAAGTGGACATAAAAACAAACACTTCTTTTATTTCAACAGCAGACCTACACTCTTTAAACAGCGACATTACCAATCTCATCCACAAAATCTTTGAGGTTGTTATAGGAAGAACCACCTTCGTTGGCAGCCTCCATCGCCAACTCCTTCCATTTCTTGGCATTCCTTCTTATTGCTTCTCCTCTCTCTCCATCTCCCACAACCAATTCCAAGCATCTCTTAATCTCATCACCTTCAACAATCCCATCCTTATTCACTATCATCCTTACTCCTGTCTTCCATACATCTTCAATTAGCTTCGCATTCGTCGCTTGATCAGACCACTGTGGAAATGCTACCATTGGCACCCCTGAAACCAAACTCTCCAAAGTTGAATTCCACCCACAATGTGTCACAAAGCATCCTAGTGAAGGATGTGACAAAACCTCCACTTGGGAACACCACGGCACTATCATTCCCATTTGTTCCAATGCCTCTCTGCAACTCAACTTCTCTTCTTCTCCATTTTCCTTAGCTCTTATGACCCACAAGAAGGGCCGCCCACAACCCAACAATCCGCGTGCAATTTCCTCCATTTGTTGCTTCATTAAGACCGCTAAGCTCCCAAATGAAACATAAATAACCGATGACTCAGGCTTAGAGTTGAGCCATTCGATGTAGTCTTTGGAAACATCCCCTCCAAATGACTTATCTGATGGAAGTAGTGGCCCAACTGCAACCAAATTAAACCTTTCAATCGCCTTCAAGGCCTCAGGCTCTAGTGCATCAAAGGTATTCACTAGAACTCTAGGATTGTTCTCTTTTTCAAGCGCTTCAAAGTGGGCTTGAATTATTGGGAGAGCAAAAGTGTGAGTGTTGGAAGCAAGCAAAAAGGAGGGAAGGTCACGGCTAGTGAGTAATGGTAGTCCCGGTAACTTTATCGAAGATGAGGGGTAGTCATTGTTGTCGTTTCTGATAACATCGGCAAAACCGTTGAAGTAGTAGTAATATATGTCCAAAACCATGGCAGGTTGAATCCAAAGAAGCGTGGAAGGAAGGTGAACTTCACGCGCCACGTCAGCAGCCCAAGGTAGAAGCAGAGTGTAGACTAAGCAAGTAATGGGACGACCCTGGTTAGCGCTGGACACAATAAGGTGAGTGAGAGTTTTGGAGCCATTGCACTTGAACTGATCGAAGTGGTTCTGGGCATCATCCAGGGAAAATCCGTCGTCGTAGCCATCAGAGAAGGTGACAAACGACAAGCCGTCGGGAGGAGGACTCTTGATCATGCGACGGTGGGCACTAATGGTGATGGCAAAGGTGACCTGCGCTCCCAAGTGAATGAGGCGCTTAGCGAATTGGAGGGAAGGGTTGACATGGCCTTGCGCTGGGAATGTAACGAGAAGGATGTGAGCCATGATATATTCTATTGGATTTTGGTCCGAGAGTTGAGGTGTTGTGGGTTGTGACTTGTGAATATAATTAGCTTAAAAGGGTATAGTTTTGTGTTCTTGGAAATGGAGATTACATGTGACCTGACATGAGTCATTGAGTTGTACTCTGTAAATTGACGTTTGCGGCAACAATTTAAAGGACCCTATTATGTTCGAAATGATAAGGGAAGCTGGCCAAGGAATATTCCTTGAAGTTTCTACAATCTAATTCAATTTTACTACTTAAAAAATGGTTGGTTAATGAAGTAACGGTTAACTCCATTGTCCGACAAGAAGAGGACGGTGTTGGTAGAATTTCATTGTCCTCAATTAATAAAGTCTGACTTTAAGATAGTTATCCACCAAGGACCGTTACCACTAGCGGCTCTACATGCAAGTCAAGAATTAAGGTTGTGTTTGTTTCGTGTAAAATATTTTTCGAAAAATACATATTTTTTAGAAATGTTATTTTTCGGAAAAGAAAAATATTTTTAAGTGTTTGGTTAAATTATAAAAATTATTGTGGAAAATATTTTCATGTGTTTGGATGTATTCTAAAAATGCTATTTTCCGGAAATTTTTTCACATTTTCTCAGCATCCAAACAAATTTTATTACAAAAAATTTCAACATCACACCCAATTCAACAACAAATTCCGGCAACAAAAACACAACACAACAACAACAACAACAACAACAACAAATTCCGGCAACAACAATCAGTTCATCCAAAAAAACAACAACAATAACAACACAACGCAAATTCTGGCAACAACAACGCAAATTCCAGCAACAATCCTTGCGGTCAAGCCACTGGGTTCGATTGGATCGTTGCGGTGCGACTCGCTTGGTCTCGCCGGCCACTGGGTTCGATCGGATCGTTGCGGTGCGACTCGCTTGGTCTCGCCGGCGCGGTGCGACTCGTGGGTCTAGACCGAAGCTTGGAGGTCGTCGGTCTGGACCGGAGCTTGGAGCTTGGAGCTTCCTCGTCAGTATGATCCTTACCTTAAGCTGTCGGTCTGGACTGGATCGGAGCTTGTGTGGACCGGAGCTTGGAGCATGGAGCTTGGAGACTTGCTGCTGAGTGCGTGTGAGAGAGCTTGGGGAGTTGCTGTGTGAGAGAGACTTGCTGTGTGAGAGAGCTTGGAGAGTTGAGAGAGCTTGGAGAGTTGCTGTGTGAGAGGGCTCTCTTTTTCGGAAATTGGTTTAAGGGAAAATAAAAGGTGAAATGGTTTTCCGCTTAGGGAGGGGTTATTTTCGGTCAAGGCTGTAATTATTTTCCGTTGACTCAATTTTCCTAAGTAGCCAAACACCCAAATTTTACGAAAATTGTTTTTCGGAAGTAGTTTGAAGTCAAAACAAACACAGCCTAAAACCACCTTGACTTGCAAAAATGGCATATCATTAAGGACTGACATCACTGGCGGCTTTTGGACTGATTCAAGCTTTGACGTTAGAGTAGCGTAGCTTATTGCCAACTTTACTGATTGAAGATGTAAAAATGTTTTCTAACAATTTTGTAAAATTGTTGTATTTTCACATTAAGAGAAACGACAATAGGGTTGTTCATAATCTGACTAAATATGCATTATACATACCAGATTTTCAAGTATGAATTGAAGATGTTCCATCACATATTGTTTCGATTTTACAATTAGATGTAGTTGAATTACATTAATAAAATCCATTAATTTCTTTCTAAAAAAACAATATTTTCATAATAATTTTACAACAAATCTAATGCAGTAAGTTGTTACTGATTTTAATTTGGGCTCAATACTAATATTATTTTTTTACCAACTCATAACAATTTTTTACATAAGATTTATTGTAAAAATATTATGAAAATAGCATTACTCTAAAATTAATTCTATCCCCTAAACAAAATCCTTAATCCTTTCTATAAATTAAAAAAAAAAAAAACTTAAATAACAACAATAAATATTAGCCCATATAACAACAAACATAAACCAAACAAAAACAAGATAAAACTGAACAACGACAAGTGATCTAATTATTCAACAAAAAGCTTACTATAAAACAAAAAGATAAAAATCGCTAAACATTCAAATTTGTATTTTGTTTAACCTATTTAATAAAAATAATCTCTAATTTATTTTTTCCAAAAAAATGGCACCTAAAAAAATATTGTGATTGTGAATACATTACTGTGAATATCGAGAAAAATATTTTCTGCGGAAATTACATTACTGTGAAATTCAAATTGTGAATACCGAGGGGCCAAAGTCCAAGGCGTTAAAAGATGAAACTTAAAAGTGAAAGAACAAGAGAAGTTGAGAGATCACCGAGAGAGTCTATAAACTAATAATGCATAGAGCTATTTGAGGCTACCGCGAGATAGGGAATTCTATATGAGAGCTGGCCACCACTCGATAAGTTTTTTTTTTTTTGGTTAAAATACAAAACTGACTTTCTAATTTTTTTTAGATTTTATTTCAGTTTTCTAATTTTTTTTTTTTGTTAATTTCAATCCGCTAAGTTTCAGATTTATACAATTAAGGCATTTTTGTTAATTTTTGTTAAAATTTTTTGAAAAAAAAATTGAAAAATATTTTTCAATCATTAATTGAATTTTTTGAATTTAAAAAATATTGAAGAAAAATTTATAAAGTTGAAAAATTAATCACAACTTATAAAAATTTTGATGTAAAAGACTTAATTGAATAAATTTGAAAGTTAGAGGACTGAAATGAATAAAAGCAAAGTTAGAGGACTGAAATCTGAAGAAACTTAGAGGGTCAGTTTTGCATTTTACCTTTTTTTTTTTTTTTTTTTTTTTTTTTTTTTTTTTTTTTTTTTTTTTTTTTTTTTTTTTTTTTTTTTTTTCCTTTTTTGATTTGATTTGATTGGTTTTGATGTTAGAAGTTTGGATATAGGTTTTATTTTATTTTATTTTTTTTATATGGGGGTGTGGATATGGATTTGTTCGTTCTTCATTGCTAGGTCTCATTACACTCTTAACTATTTTAGTAATTGACAAACATATAAATCTTACTTATTTTACACAAAAATCTCGAACTAGGATGAGTATAAAATTTTGAAATTAATAATAATAATAATAATAATAATAATAATAATAATAATAATTGTAGGGTGATAGGTCCAGTAGTATATATATATATATATATTAGGCCAGGGGCTCGGTCCGAAGATACCTAGTAGTCCGAGGGCAGGTAAACGCTATCATGGAAGTTCGCATTAGTGAATAAAGAAAGGGGTCTGGTCATGATGGTTCAGAAAGGTGGTCCGAGGAGGAATGCCTCATCGGCTAAGCAAAGCAGAGGTCAGAAGGTGTGATCTGCCTTCCAGAGCAACGTTCCAAGAGGTTCTATTGAGAAAGATATACATCATGAAAGCACAAGACAAAAGGAAGCTATGAAATATCTAAGATAAAGGTGCTACCATCGCATTGAATGCTATGCAGCTAACTCTTTGACTGCATTAATATAGAAGTGATACTTGAACAGTAATTTTCATCCTTACAGCTACTCCCAGAGATTTCAAGAAGGTGCTGATGGGACAAGAATCAATGCCAGTAACCTGGTCTACATGTGGAGAGTGGAGATGAAAGAAGAAGATAGTATAAAAGAGAAAGAATACCTTGAGGGAGAGGGATCAGAGAATTAAGAGAAAAACATTGTAGGAACAAGAATTGGACTTGTAACCAAATTTAAAAAGAGATATATACAAGAACTGATCTCCTTAGATTGTGCCGAGGACGATTTTCTTTGAATAAAACTAGTTTATCTTTACTTTCTTGTCATCTAGGCCAACTATAATTGTTGTCTAACTAATTAGAGCTTAGTTTTCTAACCCATTCTCTACAAATTTATTGTATTGTGCTCGTTGGGCCTAAATCCCTTAACCCTTTGAGCTCAGGGATCAAAATCGTGCCCTTACAATAATAATAATAATAATAATAATAATAATAATAATAATAATAATAATAATAATAATAAGCTATTGCATAACAAATCCAGCTTCTTGAGGTATCTACATAGGATTGGTGGTTATAATAAACCATTATTTCTTCTTTCAAAATAGTCTTTTGAGTTGTTTAGAGAGTGTTTAGATTGGGTGAAAACTGTTACAACCCATGGGTAGAACTCACCCTTGAAAATCGACTTACAAGAGGAGGGTGCCCAAGAGCTTATAAACACATGGTTAAGCTTATTCTTAATATATGTGGGATACTAGGATCATAACATACCACCACGTTCTGCAGCCGATGTCCACGATGGCTCATTCTAGCAACACTGACTCGAGGGTAGCCCTTTCTCTTTTTGGTAGCTCCACTTAACTATCAGTAATTTTAATCTAGTCTTTAACCCCTTCCAAGATCTGACTACAAAGCCGCAACTCATTTGATCACATACTCAATGAGCTACTTAGTTGCATGTTACAATGACATGTATTCATATTATAAATAGTTTTTATTTTTTATTTTTTTTATGGGTTAGATCAAAGACTATTTTTTGTAGAGGAGGAATTGGAAGAAGAATTCCTACGAATAAGAAGAAGATGAGAAGGTTGATTATCCACAACATATAGAATACGTTCATTTTAACATAGTCCTAATGGTTTTAGTATAGTCTATCTTTAGGCGCACATATGTAGTAATAAAAAAAAAAAAAAGAATTAAATTTTGATATGTCCAAATTACAAGATGGTAAATTAGAATTTACTCATCTCTATTTAAGAGTTTAAACCTCTCTTTATATTTGCAAATCAACAGCCTTAGCAATAGTTTGGAAAGTAAATTCCAAAAATGGACGGGTTTGTTATTGATAGATGCATGTTACAATGACACGTATTCATATGTATCAAAATTTTTTTTTTTTGACACGTATTCATTTTCAAAGCATACTACAATAACAAATAGCAACTTACTATATTTAATCTGTATGATATGGATAAACAATGTCACATGTCAACAAATTATTTGTATATATCAATATGTTTGCTATAATATACTAGATACGTGGCATAAAATTTAAAATTTTGAGTGAAGTAAATGCATTTCTTTAGTATGGTATTTAAGTTAACATTTTTATTCTTATTTATGACCATTAAATCTTAATTTGTCATTTTCTTTTCTTTTTATTTTCCTAAGCATTCCTCTTCTAAAGGTTATTCCAGTATTTCACTATTTTGTTGTAAAAAAAAGTATTTCGTTTAAAAGTACTTTAATTGAGTAATATATTTGTAATCTAATTATCATAGCTAGATATTAGATATTATAAAAGTTGGATTCCAAAATTGGAGAAGGTATTTAGTATCAAACTAGCCTCTAAGCACTTCTGAGCACGTGCTCAGAGGCTCTTCTATTTTTTGGGTAAGAGTTAATTTAAAGCATTTATTATAATTTGAAATTACTATATTTTCTAATCACAAAAAAAATTTAGAAGTGTGATGAGTATCATGTGCGGAGAAATTATTTTTCATCACACTCCTAGATATATATATATATATATATATTGTGATTAGAAAATGTAGTAATCCCAAATTATAATAAATGCTCTAAATTAACTCTTATCCTAAAAATAGAAGAGTCTTTACGCGCGTGCTCAGAGGCTAGTATTTTATAAGGTACGTAACATTTTCTATAGAGTAGTAAATTAATAAGATTTTTGGTAAATGAAATGCTCTTTAAAAGAACTCAAGACATTTAGTAACTACACGTCCAGTTTTTTTTTTTTTTTTCTTTTTTTTCTTTCCTTTTTGTGCTGTTGATGTTGTTATTTTTTTCAAATTTTATATATGGCAGTTATCATTTTTTGTCTGATCCTAAAATGTAGTTTTTTAATCTTAAAATTTAGCCATTTACTACATATCAATAACAGAAGTAAATAAAAGCTTAAATTTTAAATTTTATGGTAGGAGATATATGTTATTTTTGGTTTTTTTTTTTAATGTAATAACATTTATCAATTTTTGTTTAATCCAAAAATTTAGTTTTTTAGTCCTAAAAGTGAGCCACTTACTACACATCTATAACAAAAGTTAAAAAGAGTTTAACATATCAACAACATCAACAACCTTCAAAACTGAGAAAAAGGTACGTGACATTTTTTATGGAGTAATAAATTAATACTTATGGAAAAAATTTTAAATTGAATTTGACATAAAATTAGACAAATAATAAATATAGTTTCTGCTACAAAAGGAATTTTCAGTTTGCTAGACATAGACAAATACATGGGGTGAAATTATGATTTATATGAGACTTTTTTTCCTTTATATATATATATATATATATAAAACTGAGATTCTGGTCCAACACCGTGTGCCATTCCACACCAATCATATAGATCACGTCCCAAGAATCAACGGTTTGAAATGCCTTAGTGTAAAGTGGCAAAATCTAAAAACTTTAGGAGTGATAGTAAATCTTTATATAGAAAAGTTTAGGCCGAATGTGTTAATAAAGTGGGTAGGAATTCAAACTCAGCTGATTCAAATTTTATTACAGGAGATACATGTTATATTTTTGGTGTTGTTGATCTTTAAAAAAAAATTAATAATATTTATCAATTTTTTTTAATCCAAAATTTTAGTTTTTTAGTCTCAAAAGTTATTCACTTACTACAAATCCATAACAAAAGTTAAAAAGAGTTTAAATTTCAAATATATCAACAACATCAACAACCTTTAAAACTGAGAAAAAAGTACGTAACATTTTTTATGGAGTAGTAAATTAATACTTATAGAAAAAAAATTTAAATTGAATTTGACTTAGAATTGTACAAATGATAAATATAGTTTCTATTACAAACGAAATTTTTTTACAACAATTTCTTAGATAACAACAACTTTATGTGAGGTTTAAATCATATAATAATCCTTGTAAAGTCTCTCACCCAAACTTATCTAATATTTCATTCCAATGACTCCTCAATGCAATCCAAAAAACTTGTGCGTACGTGAACCCGAGAGAGATAAAAGAATTAGGGTTAAACCAAGTTTAAAAAAAAAATATAAATAAATAAAACTTTATTCAACAACCCAAAGTTAGCATGTGTGGAAATTAAAGATAATAGTATAATTTTGTTAGAGTTTGTGTTTGATTTAAATTTTGATGAAATCATTTTTCCTGAAAATCCTATTAAAATTGTTCAGAATAAAGATAAAGATTTTTTAGAATTTAAGTCTATCATGGACTCTTTAAAATCTTATCACCACATCATCAACTATTTAAGTAAATAACTAATGGAGATCTAAAAAAGAAAAGAAAAGAAAAGAAAAGGGGGTTAACATGTCAAAATTACATTTAAAAAAAGAAAAAAGAAAAAAAAAGGAGTTAACATTTCAAAATTACATTAAAAAAAGAAAAAGAAAAAAAAAAGGAGTTAACATTTCAAAATTACATTTTAAAAAAAGGGGAGTTAACGTGATACATATAAAATAAAAAATAAAAAAAAGTAGAACTCAAGGTTGCTATATACCTAAATTAAAAAAAAAAAAATTTAATCAACAAACCAAAATTAGCGTGCATGTTATTAAAGATAATAGCATAAGTTTGTTAGAGTTTGGGTTCGATTTAAATTTTGATGAGATTATTTTTCCTGAAAATCCTATCAAAATTGTTCAGAATAAAGATAAAGATTTTTTAGAATTTAACTCTATTATGGACTCTTTAAAATCTTACCACCACAACATCAACTATTTAAATAAATAACTAATGGAGATCTAGAAAAAAAGGGAGTTAACGTGTCAAAATAACTAATGTAGATCTAAAAAAAAAAAGAGTTAACGTGTGAAAATTACATTTAAAAAAGAAAAAAGAAAAAAAAAAGGGAGTTAACATGATACATAAAAAAAATAAAAAATAAAAAGAAGTAGAACTCAAGGTTGCTACGTACCTAAATAAAAAAAAATAAAAAAATTTAACGCCAAAAACATAGAACTCAAGGTTGCTATGTACCTAAATAAAAAAAATAAAAAAATTTAACGCCAAAAACATATACAATGATGGTAAAAATAAAACTTTCTTAATATTTTGATAATGAGAATCAATATACATATAAGCAATATACCAATCAAATAGTAAAACTGCAGGATGGAAATTAAAGAAAACAAAAATTGACCTTGTTCAGTTGCAGCAAGAAACCCAAAAACCGTGAGCCAAAAAAAGAAAGTAACCTAGAACGTACCAAAATATATGGTTGCTTTTATTTTCTTTTTCCTTGTTTTCAAAGTTGGGTACTTTTGAAGTTTGAACGTTGAAACTTGAAACCAACTGCTGGGATTATGGTAACTATTTTTATTTCAATTCAGAATTTTTAAATAAAATGTAAACAAAGGCTACTAAAAGAGGTAAGAAAAGCCATACTGTTTAACTGTTCATGAATGATTTTGAATGCTTCTTTTGTAGCATAAAGCAGCTCTGTGTTTGGATCACAATACCTACAACATTAAATTACAATTCATTAAGAAGTATAGTGGTAGAGTATATGAAAGAACTATTCATTTCAAAATTGCATATAAAAAAAGAAAAAGAGAGTCAACGTGATACACATAAAAAAGAAAAAAAAAAGTAGAACTCAAAGAAATTCAATCATAAACAAAAGAAAAGAAGAACTTGCAAAAGATAGAACCTGAAAATTTGTTGGAGCCTTTGATAGTAAGTATCTTTAATCTAAAGAAAAAGAAAGGAGGATGTAGAGATAAAGTAAATGTCTTCAATTAAGAAGAATGAGTGAGATAGAAACTGCAAAGCGTACGTGAGTTTGTGGGTCTTAAAGTGTAAGAGTTTTAATTTACATATTTATTCCTGGTAGTTGAAAACTTGTAAGTGGGTATGATGAAAGTATTTTAGGTATAAAAAAATGAGGAATCCAAATATGGGAAGCCCCTAAATAGTAGTATAGATGATACTATATTAACAGTTTCAAAATCTAATAAGTGTGAAATGTCAGTAAAAAATAACTACCTCACTAACAAATGAAAGACATGTGTTAGTGAGTAGTTATTTTTGTACACATGTCTCTTGGCTATTAGATTTTGATACAGATAATGTGGTATTATTTGATACAAAATACTTTTTCCAAAACTTGTGAATGCACAAAGTGATGACACGTGTCCCTTTACCAATGCATATAAATATGACAAGTAGGATTTGCTTAATCTTTTATTTTATTTTTAAATTTTTGGGATAGAAACAAGTTGTGCTTAGTCTTAATTAGTAAAGTACAAGAAATTTCATTAAAATGTAATTGGCTAATTGCTACCGATCGACCAATTTTATATTACAGAATGTGAGGTCCACAAAGATTTTTAGAAGACCTAATATGCATATAGCTACCGGACAAACCAAACCATAATTATATATTTTCTAAACTACTTAGTTTTTATTTATTTATTTTGACTAATAAGTAATAACTACTTAGTTGATTTGCCGCAACCTAGTAACAAATAAAGAATGACAAGATAAGGCAAAGGCAAAAAACATAAATCAACCGCCCATGGAAAATAACTCGTTACACTCATTTATCTCTACTATTTTATGTTGAATTCCACCCACAATGCGTCACAAAGCATCCTAGTGAAGGATGTGACAAAACTTCCACTTGGGAACACCATGGCACTATCATTCCCCTTTGTTCTAATTCCTCTCTACAACTCAACTTCTCTTCTTCTCCATTTTCCTTAGCTCTTATGACCCACAAGAAGGGCCTCCCACAATCCAACAATCCGCATGCAATTTCCTCCATTTGTTGCTTTTTTAACACCAATAAGCTTCCAAATGAAATGTAAATGACCGATGATTCGGACTTCGAGTTGAGCCATTTGATGTAATTTTTGGAGCCATTAGACGGATCTCTTCCATCCAAAATAGCATATGGAACTAGTGGTCCAACTGAAACCAAGTTAAGTTTTTTGAGCGCTTTTAAAGCCTGTAATGAAGCTCAAGTGGTTTGTCTCCACTCTCCACTAATAGAGTATTAGTTAGTTAGTAGTGGGGTTAATTGTACAGCTGGACTATTGGGAAATTAGTTACCAAATCTGGCTCCCTATTGGCAGTTGTAAAGGTGAGCCTAGCTTAAATTCTTGTGATTGACCATTTAGAGAGGAATGAGAAATAAGACTACAATTTGTTTCCTCTTCTTCTCCATGTTCCTTCTCTACGTTCTTGGAGGGTGACTCCCTCGAACCAGTCAACATTCTTCTTCACTTTCTCCATTAATTCCCTTTCAATTTCTGTTCTACGGCATTATTTTACTGCACTATTACCAGAAGGTTCACTGCAAAGCCTCGGGCTCTAATGCATCAAAGGTATTCACTAAAACTCTAGGATTGCTCTCCTTTTCAAGCGCTTCAAGTTGGGCTTGGAATTTAGGGCGTACAAGAGCATATGGGTTTGAAGCAAGCAAGAAGGAGGGAAGGTCACGAGTAGCGAGTAATGGCAAACCCGGTAATTGTATCGAACAGGAGGGCTGGTCATCGCTGTCGTTCCCAATAACATCGGCAAAACCATTGTAATAGTAGTAGTATATGTCGAAACCAATTGCAGGCTGAATCCAAAGAAGGGCGGAAGGAAGATGAAGCTCACGAGCCACGTCAACAACCCAAGGTAGAAGCATTGTGTAGACCATGCACTATTTATTGGCGGTGGAGACAATGAGTTCAGTGAGAGCTTTGGAGCCATTGCACTTGAGCTGATCCCATTGTTTTTCAGCATCGTCCATATGTATAACTCCGTCATCATAGCCGTCAGAGAAGGTGGCGAACGACAACCCGTCAGGAGGAGGGCTTTTGATCATGCCTCGACGGTGGGCGCCAACGGTGGTGAAGAAGGTGACATGCACTCCCAAGCGAATTAGGCGTTCTGCGAATTGGAAGGCAGGGTTTATATGGCCTTGTGCAGGAAATGTGACTATGACAAATTGGCTATGCTGCTGCTTCAACATGATTGATTATTTGATATTTGATATGGGTTGTGAATAGTCTAAACAAAAACAGAATATATGGTTGTTTTGTACTTTAGATCTGTGAGACTTATATAGAAGGACCAATGCATATGGGGATGGGCAAGGCTTAAAAATGGAGCAAAATTTTTTAGCTTTTTTAAGTCACAACTTTTGCCACAATAGTACATATAATAAATTATAAGCGATGAAAAAAAAAGTAATTGATGAATTTATAAGAAAGTGATAGATAATCAATCATAAGGTAAAATAATTATAACAAAAATTATGAAATTTTTTGTGATATTAGAAATCAGTACTGTAGGGTTCAAATTCTTTACGTAAACCCAAAGACAATTAATTTATAGAGTATGGGTCAAAGAACTAGAGTTGGCAAGGGATTAATAACAAAGGATTATCACTCTTTCAACTATTCATTGATTAGTTTCCATACATTCCATGGTTTGTTTCAAACCCTCTCCCTCTATTATATAGCCACTCTCACCCTCATCTCTACCGTCCACGTGCTCCCCATCCATGAACTTGCTCAAGTACCTGTCACGTCAGGCAGCTTCTTTTCATCTCTGTGTGAGTGGCGGTAGGTTAGGAAGCACTGTTTAGAGGTCTTCTCCACATAAATGCGGCCAGAAAAGCTGTTGCAATGCATTAAATACGGTGGCAGCAGCCTTTCCCTCAGATATTTCCTCATCCTTATCGTTCCTGAATATGTTTTGAGCTTATCTTGATCAGGTGGAGTCCTCGGACAATCAATCAGGCTTTTCCCCTACTCAGTTAGTCTCCGATATCATATCAAAGTAATACATCTTCCTCGGACAGGTGATGTCCTCCTCGGACTGGAGATATCCTCCTCGGACAGCGATGATTCTTTACCAGGAGGATTCCACTTCACTCTGGGCCCTTCCTTATCGTTCCTGGGTATGTTTTGAGCTTATCTTGATCAGGTGAAGTCCTCGGACAATCAATTAGACTTTTCCTCTACTCCTTTAGTCTCCAATATCACATCAAAGTAAGACATCTTCCTCGGACAGGTGATGTCCTCCTCGGACTGGAGATATCCTCTTCGGACAGAGATGATTCTCCACAGGAGGATCCCACTTCACTCTGGGCCCTGCATTCTCCGCATCTTTCTCTTCGGATGTGAAACAGTCCTCTCCTGGGTGTTCGGCCCATCAACTTGGGCCTAATGCCCTTATCCCCCACAGTTAGTTTTGCATTTTTACCTTTTTTATTTTTTATTTTTTATTTTTTTATTTATTTGATTTGATTGGTTTTGATTTAGATATTTGGATATGGGTTTTTATTTTTATTTTTTTATTTTTTTTATATGGGGGTGTGGATATGGATTTGTTCATTCTTCATTGCTAGGTCTCATTACACTCTTAACTATTTTAGTAATTGACAAACATATAAATCTTACTTATTATACACAAAAATCTCGAACTAGGATGGGTATAAAATTTTGAAATTAATAATAATAATAATAATAATAATAATAATAATAATTGTAGGGTGATAAGTCCAGTAGTGTATATATATATATATATATATTAGGCTAGGGGCCCGGTCCGAAGATACCTAGTAGTCTGAGGACGGGTAAACACTGTCATGGAAGTTCGCATTAGTGAATAAAGAAAGGGATCTGGTCATGATGGTTCAGAAAGGTGGTCCGAGGAGGAATGCCTCCTCGGCTAAGCAAAGCAGAGATCAGAAGGTGTGATCTACCTTCCAGAGCAACGTTCCAAGAGGTTCTATTGAGAAAGATATACATCATGAAAGCACATGACAAAAGGAAGCTATGAAATATCTAAGATAAAGCTGCTACCATCTCATTGAATGCTGTGCAGCTAACTCTTTGGCCGCATTAATGTAGAAGTGATACTTGAACAGTAATTTTCAGCCTTACAGCTACTCCTAGAAATTTCAGGAAGGTGCTGATGGGACAGGAATCAGCGCCAGTAACCTGGTCTACACGTGGAGAGTGGAGATGAAAGAAGAATATAGTATAAAAGAGAAAGAATACCTTGAGGGAGAGGGATCAGAGAATTAAGAGAAAAACATTGTAGGAACAAGAATTGGACTTATAACTTAATTTAAAAAGAGATATATACAAGAACTGATCTCCTTGGATTGTGCCGAGGACGATTTTCTTTGAATAAAACTAGTTTATCTTTGCTTTCTTGTCATCTAGGCCAACTATAATTGTTGTCTAACTAATTAGAGCCTAGTTTTCTAACACATTCTCTACAAATTCATTATATTGTGCTCGTTGGGCCTAAATCCCTTAACCCTTTGAGCTCAGGGATCAAAATCGTGCCCTTACAATAATAATAATACTAATAATAATAATAAGCTATTGCATAGCAAATCCAACTTCTTGAGGTATCTACATAGGATTGGTGGTTATAATAAACCATTATTTCTTCTTTCAAAATAGTCTTTTGAGTTGTTTAGAGAGTGTTTAGATTGTGTGAAAACTGTTACAACCCATGGGTAGAACTCACCCTTGAAAACCGGCTTACAAGAGGAGGGTGCCCAAGAGCTTATAAACACATGGTTAAACTTATTCTTAATTCATGTGAGATACTAGGATCATAACATACCACCACGCTCTGCAACTGACGTCCACGACGGCTCATTCTAGCAAACACTGACTCGAGGGTAGCCCTTTCTCTTTTTGGTAGCTCCACTTAACTATCAATAATTTTAATTTAGTCTCTAGGTCGCCCCTTCCAAGATCCGACTACAAAGCCGCAACTCATTTGATCCCATACTCAATGAGCTATGCCTGATTAATTGGGGTGATGATTGGCTCTGATACTAAATGTTACAACCCATGGGTAGAACTTACCCTTGAAAATCAGCTTGCAAGGGAAGGGTGTCCAAGAGTTTATAAACACATGGTTAAGCTTATTCTTAATCCATGTGGGACACTAGGATAATAACAAAACTAAGTTATATAACTCAGTTTTCATCACCCATAATTCAAAACACGTGGGCCCAACATCATTTCTACTTGTTCGGCTTGGTTTTCTTTCTCACTTTCCATCACTCATAATTCAAAAAAATGAGTTAGAAGGAGTGAAAATGAGAACAAATTTTTGGTATTTCCGGATCATGGATTATGAGCTACAGTGGCAATGTCGTAATTCTTTAGAGCCAAGTGGGTCTCACCCGTAAGTCAAGTCACCATCATGTGCCAAAGCAATAATACTCACCAACGGTAGAAGTACTATTCACTACCAATTTTTTGTTTTTCCCTCGTTTCTCTCTGTCACTCCCATTTCTCTCCACTTTCACTCTAGTCTCCCTGTTCTTGTTTCACTTTTCATAGTTCATACACCAAAAATGTGAAAAAGGAAAAAAGAAAAAAAAAAGAATTTGAATAAACAAAAGAGAAATCTTATCTCGACAATATTTTTACAAAAAAAAAATCATAATTAACAGGTTGTTACGGGTTGTTATTGGTAGGCAAAAAAGTAATTTTAATAGTAGGTTTAACTTAGAGTTAATAATAACTTACCACATATAATTTATTATGAAATTTGTTGTAATAAAGTTGTGGACATAACACTCTAAACATAAGCAATCTATGCAATTAATTATCTACTGTGCCCTATGTCATACAACCAAAAGACTTTTGAAGGTATGGCATTTTTTTTTTTTTTTTTTGGGGTAGAAACCGCTGCTTATATAGAAGAGGAAATTCAATTACAAAGTTCAGAGGGCATACCCTCTCATAATACAACCCAGTACAATCATAAAGGAGAAGTAAAGATAAGTCTACAGGAGGACTATGAAGTAGACAAAAGTCTTGGTTAGTGCTCAATCCCTTCCTGCCAGTAAGTCCGCACACTTATTGGCTTCACAAAAGCAGTGCTTCATCTTCACTTAAGGAATCCGGTTGATGAGGGTTCTGCAATCTATGATAAGAGAAGCATGATGCAAATTATAATTATACTCTTCCATCACCCACCCAAGACTAACTCTAGCATCAACTTCAATTTCAACAGCCAACAGGTTTAAATTTACACAAAGCATAAGCCCATCCCTTAAAGCCCATAGTTTTGCTTCTACATTGGTTGTTATCCATATGGAGTGGGTAAAGCCTTTCACCCAATTCCCTTTGTCATCCTGGATTAATCCACCACCACCTGCCATACCGGGTTGCTTAGGGAGGACCCATCTGTATTAAGCTTATACCAGCCGGGGTCAGGTTTGCTCCAACTTACATTAACAGAGTGCTTCCCTTTTCCCATGACAGATCTAGCAGCACAGAATAGGAATTCAGTAGAGCAGCAGCTTGGGCTTCCTTAAGAAGCTCATGATTACGGCGCGAACTCTTAAAAACTATTTTGTTTCTGCGGAGCCAAAGACTCAAAACTGCGAATGGGAAGAAGGTCTTCCAAGGGCTAGGTATGGCATTTAAACCCGCCTGTTCTTGTTAATTCTTTCAATTGCTTTTGTGCAATTGGTGCTTATTTTGTTTTCTTATGTTAGAAGTGACATTTTTACCATAAAATAAAATAAAATAAAAAATGTTCACAAGCAGGTTTCACTTAGTCATAGACAACGAATTACTAGCAATTTTATTAAGATGTAATGGCTATTGAACTATTTTATTTTAGATAGAATGACTCTTACATTGAATCATGAAACTCGTTAGAGTGAGTTAGGGCCAAATATTTTCTGAGAATTATCTCACGGTATGTGGGGTTCACTTCACAGATGTCAGACAGGGACTACATGACTACAAACAAACCCGTCCATTTTTGGTATTTACTTTCCAAACTATTGCTAAGGCTGTTGATTTGCAAATATAAAGAGAGGTTTAAACTCTTAAATAGAGATGAGTAAATTCTAATTTACCATCTTGTAATTTGGACATATCACAATTTAATTCAATTTTTTTTTTTATTACTACATATGTGCCCCTAAAGATAGACTATACTAAAACCATTAGGACTATGTTAAAATGAACATATTCTATATGTTGTGGATAATAAACCTTCTCATCTTCTTCTTATTCGTAGGAATTCTTCTTCCAATTCCTCTTCTACAAAAAATAGTCTTTGATCTAACCCATAAAAAAAAAAAAAAAAAAATCTATTTATAATATATATTATAAAATTTGGATCATAAAATTGATAGATGCATGTTACAATGATACGTATTCATATACATAAAAAAAAAAAAAAAAAAAAAATAACACGTATTCATTTTCAAAGCATACTACAATAACAAATAGCAACTTCCTATATTTAATATGTATGATATGGATAAACAATGTCACATGTCAACAAATTATTTGTATATATCAATATGTTTGCTATAATATACTAGATACGTGGCATAAAATTTAAAATTTTGAGTGAAGTAAATGCATTTCTTTAGCATGGTATTTAAGTTAACATTTTTATTCTTATTTATGACCATTAAATCTTAATTTGTCATTT
>NW_027069617.1:1098418-1099760 GCF_002906115.3 Quercus suber
CTTTCTAAATTACTAATAGTAATTTTATCATGTTAAATTGGTAGTTGTATTTGTATATTAATCAGCTACAATGTTGTAATGTTTTTTAATTTTTTCTTCTAATTTGTGAGGTTTTAATTCAAATAATTTTGAATCAGTCCTCTAAAATCAAATTCAATACAAAAGAAATTTTGTTAGGACTCTGTAAGGCTAAGGGGAGCTTGAAGATAATATAAGTTTTGACCTTAATTATATAATATACTTATATTGTGAGCTTTAGTGGCTGCAAGTAGTATTGTAGTAACTTAGATATGAAACTCTAGATACAACACAAACAGCTAAGGATAATGACATTTACTAATATTTGTCTTTTAATTTAAATAGTATTCTGCATAATTGTTTTGCATTCATTAGATTTCATTTTTAGTAATTTTCCCGTGCATCGCACGGGTTAGCGACTAGTTAAATTAAAAGCTGTGCCTATGATAGAAAATATGACCAAGTTTTATTTTTTTTTTGGTAGAAAGGGTATGCATTAAAAACTAAAGAGTTTTGGGATAAAGTTTATTACATAACACATCATTCAGATTGGAAAGATAACCTAACAAGTGCTACAATACAAAATCAAAGGTTTGATTGACTCCCAATCTTGCCAACCATAAGCACGTTTGTTAATTTCACAGTAATAATGCCTAACAAGTACCTAGTAAAGTTGGGAAACCAACAACCTGTGATTAAGTTATTTACTTCAACCTTATGTTTAATTAGTTCAAGCTTTTGATTTATCAGATTCTATGTGGCTGTGGAGGTGGAACCTTATGAAAATGGAGGTGGAAGAATAATGGAGGAGAGAGAAACGTGTAGTGGATGAGAGATATGTATGGAATGTTATAAATAAGTATAATAAATGAGATCCTTATCAGAATATCAGCATTAATGAGTACATTTTTTTACCGTTGGATCTACTTAAATCCAATAGTTTAGAAAATGTGTAACTCTTTAGAGTTATACCAAGTGTAACTTGAACCCATCTCTTAGAAAATATCTTATTTTATCATTTTAAAAACTACTTTATCTATTATACTATATTATTTTACAATTCACTTAACATCCTAATTTTTATTTTACTATATAACACATTAAAATAATATATTTGCACAATAAAATAATATAACCCAATATCCAAACGAAACCCAATAAAACATTATTTAAAAAAAATACCAACTTGCTATAGTACCATCTTATTTATAAGATGGTACTGTAGCACAATTGTAAATTTTTTTTCCAAGTAGAATAATGCACACTTTTAAGGTTTGAATGCTATAAATTTACAATATTGAGGGGGGGGGGGGGGGGTTCCAAA
>NW_027069617.1:1100708-1119489 GCF_002906115.3 Quercus suber
GGGGGGGGGGAGTTTACAATCCCCAAGAAGGACCTAGAAGAAAAACAAATACCTCAGAAGAAAATTGCCATTATTAATGTTTTTTATTTTTTTATTATTATTATTTTTTATTTTTTATTTTAATCTTTGAAGCTTATTAATTAACCATTTTTGTCATTATGGACCGTATGCCCTATGATTATTACAAAGGCACTCCTAACTTTTCATAATTTTTTTGTTGAAATATACTATTAATTCATGAAGTTTATCTACTGAACATTTTGGTTTTTTTTTTTTTTTTTAATCTTTGAAGCTTATTAATTAACCATTTTTGTCATTTTGATTTCTAACGTTTCACCGAAGCATTATTGATTTCTAAACTTTTAAAAATGAGCGCTATTAGTCTCTTGTAAATTTCGGTTGTATATGGAATTCTCAGCAGCAACTGCATAACTTAGCAACGTATCAATTAGGCTAGTTAGGGGCAATGTGAAGGCAGCAATTTCATGCTTCAAAATCCAAATGAGGAAGTCCCGTCCTTGATATTACCTTTACAAAGAAGACTTTAACCGAAGTGTGATAATGTATTCCTATTTAGACGTAATCAAGCATGATTAAATTAACTGTAACTGAATGCTAAACTGAACTAACTTAAACAAAAGGTAACAATACTTAAAACTAAATTGAACAAGGAATTAAAGCAATTAATAGAATTAAAATTACTGGCATTAACGAAATAGAACCGCACAACAAGCAAGGCTAAGTTAACCTACAGGGAGACTACAAAGGATAAACAAGCAAAGTTTTGACATGAAGTTGAATTGTTTTCCCTCTGTTCAAATGCAATCTCTGTTTAGAAGATTTTCTAGTGTTTTGGTTGATTAACAAATAGTAAATATTACAAGTCTTTTTGTGCATATAAAAATCTTAACTAACATACATTATCAGCCGAATAGAAACAACCACCATGGAAGAAAACACAGTGAAACTAGCAAGGTTTTGTTGCAGCAATTCCAATTGTCCTTGTATGGTCTTCAACACAACAATTGTATCTTAGTAACGCTTCCGTAGATTATTGTGCTTGAGTACATCACTACGTTAACATTAATTAGTTTGATGGTAGAATTCGCTCTATTCAATGTTAAAAACTAATTGATTAAATTATAAATTAACAATATATAGAACTATTTCTCTAGGAATATAAGGGGTGTTTCGGGATTTTACTGTTTCTCTAAATTTGAGCGGCCAATTATGTTTGGCTTCCAATCTTTCTCGTCTAATGATATTTTATGAAATTAATTATCAGCAATTGGTAAAACTCTGATCAATTTTCTTTAGTAGTGGTTATTTCCCATAGATTTATAGTCCATTTTCTATGAAATCAACCCCACTATCTTGGCTGATTGGTCTTAATAAACTTGATCTTACATCAAACTCCCACCCACTAATCTTGGGTTTACTAACTTTGCCTTGAATCTCATTTATTAGTTTCGAGATATTTCTTGCAATTCTTGTGATATTTGAAAAACTAGTCGCTAACCTGCGATGTTGGGGAAAGCTATTGCGGAGGAAGATTTAAATGATTCTTTGTTTCTTATTCTTTGATTATACATTAGGATTGAATCTATTTCACAATTTGCAACTCCTAATCCCTTTTTTGACCTTGATAAGTGCATCTCTTGATCTAACTTCAAAAAAAATATGCAAAATAGAAATATGCTTACATTAATCTCTATCACTCCCAAACCCTTTCACTGTCCTTTTCTTTTAAAGGGATAGATAATAGGTCATACATAATGGAACCTTAGCTTTGAAAATTAGTGGTGATATTAAGTTCCTTTTCTAGATTAGAAGGCTTTCTATATTTCAGATTACTAATGAGTAGGTGGAATATTGTTGCAACCTAACCACAAGAAATACTTTTGTTAGAGTCATATTTTCTATGTATTGACTTATCTTTTGACAAAATGCACTTTATTTGTAATTGAGTAGATCTAAGTTGGATTTAATGTATCAAGAAATATGTGAAGTCTACATTCTAAGTGGTATCATTAAAGATTTGAAGATTGATCCAAGAAACAAATGAAAAAAAGCTGTTTCAGTAAGTCTCAACACTAGTCTCGACACTAGCATCTATTGAGGTTTAATGAAGAGAAGCTAGACACAAGCTCGATCTATCGAAATCTATAATTTTAGAATTTACAGATTTGAAATTCGACCCATGATAACTTGGATTGCTAGGGTTTCTCTCTCTACAACCCTAGACCATATAAAAAGGTTTATTTTAAAGTCATCGAAGACATAAAAACTCAATTAGAGAACTCATACACTTTGTGAGAAGCTACGACGTATTGTGTGCCTTAAGGTTTTGTAACCAAGTGTTTCCAGATCTTTAACATGCTTTGAAATTAAGAATTTTGCAACCAACAACAATTTTTTAGTTGCTTAGAGTTGGTCACATACTAGGATCTGTGCATGCAAAGAAGTCTTCTACAAGAACAATTCCAATTGGGGATTAGTGGAAAGGTTTAACTATAAGTTGGTATTTTGGGATAGTCTAGGGGTTGGTGACCTGAAATTCACCTGATGGGGTTTTTGCCTTGTGATAAGTTTTCCCTATTCGTTAACAAATCACCATGTCCATTTAATTTTTGCTGCACTTAATTTATTTAGCGATTTGTTGGTGCCTCCACAATTTGCATGTAATTTGATTTAATTAATCAACTTGAGTAATTGAATTAATTAATCGGGTTCAATCTATGTCTCAACAACTTTTATGAGAAAACTACAAATATATGGTGGGAAAATCATGCCCTTATACGGCTGCAATATTATAATCTCACTTAGGAGTCAATGTAGGGGACATGTTTTTATAAGTAACTCTTTGATCATGCCTGTGATCAGATTCAGCGTTTATTTGACTTCCTTAATCTTTGTTTCACCATGAATATAATGTCCAATGCTCCATAGTACGCCAGGTACCTAAGTGATAAAATTGAAGAAAGACATATTTTAGAGAAAAAAAAATTGATACATTATATGTTCTTGGCATTTTCATCCATTTGAATACATGGGTGGCTTAATAGTAAAGCATCTGATGCCATTGCCTAAGGCTCCCAAGTGATAGAAGGCCCCCAAAATCAAGCCCCAGTTCAACAAAATTTAAAAATATGATCTAAAATATTAGTCAGTACTTATCCAATACTATATTTAAAAAACAAAGACCTCAGAAGAAAATTTTGGATTATTAATTATCTTGGAGAGTAGTATTAATTAAGCCCCAAAATTTAGCCAATACATCAAAATTTCAATCTCAATATGCATGTATTTTGTTTGACTCTCTCTGTCAAACGGTTAGAATTCTTCAGGATTTTAGACTAATTTGAGTCTCCTAGACCCACTAAAAAGTAAAAACATAGACCATACTCTCTCTATCTCTCCAAAACTCCTAAACTAAAATTGATTACCTAAAGAGGTTGAAATATTCTCCCAGACAATAAAAAATTGCCGTTAGATCTTCCATCTCTACCTAAAATGGTAGTCAGTTACAAGTAGCTCCCTTGGCAATCAATAGTCCCTTGAAGAGGTAAAACAAAGCCTTTCCTTTTCCAAAAAATTTTCTACCTTTATGTGACATAGCTTTCTTGTTTTACTTCCTCTAGGTTATTTAGAAAAGAATGGGAAAAAGAAGACAATATTTTTTTTCATTTTAAAGAACATGGTAGAGGTTCTCTGGGCTTTTGAGGCAAATGTTTGGTAAAGAGTAAAGACAGTGACTACACTCTTCTAGATTAATTGTTTTGTTCTTTATTTATTTTTTTTAATTCATAAATTCTTATTTAAAAATATGAATAAAAGTCTAACACTAGCTACATAATTCGTTGTTTCTTGGTCCAATTAGGCGTTATTTAATCTTTATTTTTTGAAAAGTATTTATTCTATTTGATTTTATTAAATAAATCTGTGAATTTGGTATAAATTTTTTTTAAATTGTTAAGGACATATTTTATATAATTGGCTAATCCTTTGACAAAATACACTTTACTTGTAATTGAGTAGATCTAGAATGAGTTTAGCACTTCAAGAAACAAGAGTTCAAGCCAAGTGTTAAAGCCATGAAGATCTAACCAAGAAACAAGTGAAGAAAGAGTTATTCTCTAAAGCTCGACAAAATCTTTTCTATCAAAATTTAATGTTGAAGTTCGACAGAAGCTCAATACAAGCTGTTTTTGTTGAGACTTATAGAATTAGAATTTCCAAATTTGATTTTCGGCCCAAGCTAATGTGTATGTGTTGGGTTTCTTTTCTCACAACCCTAGACATATATAAAGCTTATTTTAAAGGCCGTCACACATGTACTGAGTGAACTAATGCCTTATTCTCTCTGAAAAAAGCTACTGCGTTTTTACACCAAAAGATTTTGTAACCAAGGAGTTTCTTGATCTTCATTGTGCATAAAGTGAAGGACTTTGCAGCCAACAACCTTCTTCAAGTTGTTAGAGTAAGTCATATACTGGGATCTGTGCATCATTGGTTAGTCACGTACTGGGATTTATGCATTAAACAGAAAGAGTGCCACTACAAGATCAAGTCCAATTGGGTATTGGAGTGAAGATTCAACTAAAGGTTAGTAATTTGGGATAGGCCAAGGGTAGTTGGTAAGATTCCTTTTACTTGTAATCGCTTGATTATTGATTAATAGATTCTTGGGAGTGGTGACCTTAAAATCACCCGGTGGAGTTTTTGCCTTGGTGGTTTTTCCCATTCATAAACAAACCATCATGTCAAATTTAATTTTCACTGCATTTAGTTTAGTTGGTGATTTATTTGTGCTACCACACCATTGCATGTAATAGAACCTAATTAATTAACTTGGGTAATTAATTAATTTGCAAGGGGTCAATACATTTTTGCCCTGTCAAGTGGTATTAGAGCAGGCACACTATGATTAGGTTTTAATCATTGTTGTGAGATCCATTGACCCTTGTTGTCATGGCATTAATCAGTAAGAAAAGATCTTATGTTTCAAATACATCTTGCTTTTCTAACCTTTGTCTACTTAAGTGTTTCAGAAAATGCAAGTCTAAAAGTTATTTGAAAGCTTTTTTATTAAATATTGAAGAAGATCTTAATGTAACCCAGAAGAGACTAGACTATCTCAAATTGTACATGTGTAGAGGTGTTCATCTAAGAAAGGTGAAAATCAAAGGTCTTACAAGAAGATGGTAATTGAAGGAGAAAACCATTCCAAGTGATCTCTCAAATAAGCATAAAGTATGCTTAATGTTGAAATTGGCATTCAAAGTAATGGACACTTGTTTATGGTATCTTGACAGTGGATGCTCAAGGCATATGATTGGAGACCGATCTCTCTTTAAGGTTTTTGAGTCTAAGAAGGGTGGTAATGTTACTTTTGGTGATGGTAGCAAATCACCAATAAAAGGAAAAGGAACTGTCTCCTTGTTTGGACTGCCTAACATTACTAATGTATTGTATGTAGAAGGCCTGAGAGTAAATTTGTAGAGCATAAGTCAATTTTTTGATCAAGACTTCATGGTACTATTCTTCAAAGGGATGTGCATAGTACTAAATGAATCCAAAAAGCATATCATAAGTGGGGTTCACACTTTGGACAACTGCTACGGTTTGGTATCTGATGCAGATATTGTGTGCAACAGTATTCGACTAACTAATGAAGAATTGTGGCACCAAAAGATGGGACATGCTAGTTACAAGCATCTGTCAATTGTGTCCAAGCATGAATCAGGTCTAGGATTGCCGAAGCTCAACAGAGTAAGCAATGTTGTGTGTGGTCCATGTCAACTTGGGAAAAAGACCAAAGCCAAACATCCTAGTACTCAGACTTCAACCACATCTAGACCTCTAGAACTTCTACACATTGATCTCATAGGTTCGACTAGGACAGAATCTCTTGGAGGAAAGAGATACATCATGGTTGTTGTATATGACTTCACTAGATTCACTTGGGTAGTTCTTCTCAGATCCAAGTCTGATGCTCCCAAGCACATTGAAGCATTGTGTACGAGGTTGCAAAATGAGAAAGGTATGAAGATTGATCAAGCTCTGATAAAGGGTTTTCAACAAAAAGAACTATGAAGGTTATGGAAACAGCTAATGTTGTTATTGATGAAGCATCTTCATTGGATCTATCTAGAAGTGTTGAGGAGATACCAAGATAACTTTTACCTCGATCCACAAGTCAATCATGAAGAGTTGGCCAAGGAAGCTTCATCCCCTAGTACACGAGTACTCCAAGTGTTGTAGAAGTCTTAGATACTTCAAACTCCCTACTACTGCGGAAGCCCCTGTGGAGAACACCTTATCTCTGGAGCCAGAATCTGTTGAAGGAAAAGGACCATCTTCCAGAATCAAATTAAACCATCCTCTAGAAGTCATGGTTGGAAACATGAATGAGCTAACACTAAGAAAGTATATAGTTGATAAGTGTGTTACTAACTTTGTATCTTATTCTTGCTACTTGTCGTAGGTTGAGCCCACGAAGGTAGAGGAGGCCCTTTAGGATGAGAGCTGGGCAAAAGCCACGCATGATGAATTGCTCTAATTTCAAAAAACGATGTCTGGACCTTGGTACCTAGACCAGCAGGAGAGCACATTATAGGCACAAAGTGGATATTTCGCAACAAGACAGATGAGGAAGGAAATGTGATCCGCAACAAAGCACGATTGTGGCGCAAGGATATTCCTAAGTGGAAGGAGTGGATTTTGATGAGTCTTTTGCTCTAGTAGCTCGAATGGAATCCATTCAAGTTCTTCTAGCCCTAGCTTGTCACCTGAAATTCAAGTTATACCAAATGGATGTGAAGATTGCTTTTCTGAACGGATCCCTGAAAGAAGATTTCTATATTGCTCAGCCTAAAGGTTTCATTGATCCACACTATCCAGATCATGTGTTGTACTTTAAGAAGGCTTTATATGGACTGAAGCAAGCACCCAGAGCTTGGTATGACTGACTTACACAATACTTGATCTCACATGGATTCACAAGGGGACAAGCCAATCAAACGCTCTTCATCAAAAGGGAGGATGGAGAATTGATAATAGCACAAGTCTACGTTGATGATATCATCTTTGGTTCCATAAAGGATGATCTTGCTGACACCTTCTCAAAGCTGATGCAAGCTGAATTTGAGATGAGCATGATTGGAGAATTGACTCACTTTCTTGGGCTGCAGATTCGACAGCAAGAATCAGGTATATTCCTCTCTCAATCTAAATATACCAAAAAGCTTGTGAAAAAGTTTGGTTTGGAATTTGCTAGTTCTGTTAGAACTCCTATGAGCCCAAATGTTAAACTCACTGTAGACTTGTTAGGAAAAAGTGTTGATCCTTCTCTCTATGGAAGCATGATAGGTAGTCTTTTGTACCTTACTGCTAGGAGACCTGACATAAGTTACAGTGTTAGAGTGTGTGCTAGATATCAGGCTAATCCTAAAGAGTCTCATATGATTGTTTTAAAAAGAATCATAAAATATGTCAAGTCCACCGCTGATTTCGGGGTGTGGTACAGCAAGGACACAAATGATGCCCTAGTTGGATTTTTTGATGCCAACTTAACTAGGAATGCAAATGATAGAAAGAGCACATCAGGGAGTTGTTTCTATATAGGTAATAATCTCATCTCCTGGATGAGTAAGAAGTATAATTCCATATCTTTATCTACTGCTGAGGCTGAATATATTGCTACTAGTAGCTGTTGCACCCAACTTCTATGGATGCAAAAACTTCTCTCTGATTATGGTATTCATCAAGAACATCTCACCATTTATTATGACAATACCAGTGCCAACAATATCTCTAAAAATCCTATTCAACATTCTCAAACTAAACACATAGAGATTAGACATCATTTTATTCGTGAACTTGTTGACGATGGCACTCTCACCCTTGAATTCATTCATACTGATGATCAAAAGGCGGACTTATTCACTAAGACCTTGGATAGCAAACGGTTTGAATTCCTACTCTAAAACATTGGCGTAATCTCCTTGGAGTGATCTCTTTCTCTCACTCTCCTCCTCAAGCATATGCATCTAGTTTTATGCCTTGTGTATTTTCTTTCATGTTTTTGTTTTGGTTGTTTCCAGTTTTGCTTTATTTTTTTTTCATAAAATTAAAAGAAAAAATTGAAAAATCAGAAAAATACAAAAACAGTGTGTGATGTGTATATTGGTACTTGTGTACATTGGATGGCCTTTGAAGCAAAATTTCTTAACTTTGTATCTCTTGTAATTTAGATGAGTATCTCAATGTACAACTAAGCAAGTGAGCTTTGTGGCTCGTGTTTATAACGAGTACGATTAAGATTATTTCTTATATCTCATGCTCATATAACTCTTTTTGACATGAAGGATTAGAAAATCCTAAAGGCATAAATAACCATTTCATTACAAAAACCCGCTAATCATGAATAACATCTGAGTGCTTAGGCACAGTAAAATTTGGTGTTTTAGCTTCCATAAATGGGTATTTCTTCTCTCCCTTATATGCCCATGCATGCTATGATTAAAAGAAAAATATGTAAAGAAAATAATAGCAAAAAGAAACAAAATGCTTTTAAAATGGTTGCAAGCACATGTTTCTAGTAGATGTGGGANAAATGAGAAAGGTATGAAGATTGATCGAATTCGTAGTGACTATGGTAAAGAATTCGAAAACTCTTACATGGAGACATTTTGCACTAAGGCCAGTATATCTCAAGAATTTTCCACTCCCAATACTCCTTAACAAAATGGTGTGGTAGAAAGGAAAAAAAGAATTATTCAAGAGATGGCCAGAGCCATGCTGCACAACAAGGATGTTGCCAAAAATCTATGGGGCGGAGCATTCAACACAACTGTCATACAATTAATAGGGTATACTTCAGACCTGGCAAAAGAAGACTCCTTATGAGATGTGGAAAGGAAGAAAACCAAATGTGAAGTATTTAGGATATTTTGTAGTATATGCTTCATTCTCAAAGATAGAGAGAATGTGAGAAAGTTTGACTCCCGAAGTGATAAAGGGATATTTTTGGATACTCCTTTACAAGCAAAGCCTATAGGGTTTTCAACAAAAAGAACTATGAAGGTTATGGAAACAGCTAATGTTGTTATTGATGAAGCATCTTCATTGGATCTATCTAGAAGTGTTGAGGAGATACCAAGATAACTTTTACCTCGATCCACAAGTCAATCATGAAGAGTGGCCAAGGAGCTTCATCCCCTAGTACACGAGTACTCCAAGTGTTGTAGAAGTCTTAGATACTTCAAACTCCCTACTACTGCGGAAGCCCCTTGGAGAACACCTTATCTCTGGAGCCAGAATCTGTTGAAGGAAAAGGACCATCTTCCAGAATCAAATTAAACCATCCTCTAGAAGTCATGGTTGGAAACATGAATGAGCTAACACTAAGAAAGTATATAGTTGATAAGTGTGTTACTAACTTTGTATCTTATTCTTGCTACTTGTCGTAGGTTGAGCCCACGAAGGTAGAGAAGGCCCTTTAGGATGAGAGCTGGGCAAAAGCCACGCATGATGAATTGCTCTAATTTCAAAAAACGATGTCTGGACCTTGGTACCTAGACCAGCAGGAGAGCACATTATAGGCACAAAGTGGATATTTCGCAACAAGACAGATGAGGAAGGAAATGTGATCCGCAACAAAGCACGATTGTGGCGCAAGGATATTCCTAAGTGGAAGGAGTGGATTTTGATGAGTCTTTTGCTAGTTATAGGATGTATCTCGAAGGTGTAGTCCCTATCAACCAGTTATGATTGTGTGTGAGTGTATTTGATTTTCTCATGTGTTAAGGACATATTTATGTAATTGGCTAATCCTTTGACAAAACGCACTTTACTTGTATTTGGGTAGATTTAGGATGTGTTTAATACTTCAAGAAATTGTGTTTCAAGATCAAGTATTGAAGACATGAAAGTCTGTCCAAGAAACAAGTGAAGAAGTGCTGATTCATTAAAACTCGACAGCTGCTCGACAGATAGCTATCGAGGTATCTATTGAGGTTACGGAAATTCAGATTTTCAGATCTGATTTTTGGTACATGCTTTTATATTTGTGTAGGGTTTCTTTTCTCACAATCCTAGACCTATATAAGGCTTATTTTAGAGGCCATCACATAAGATAATACAAGGAGAACATATGAAAAAGGTGACCGATGCCTTATTCTCTCTGAAAGAAACTACTGCGTCTTTGTGCCTTAGGGTTTTGTAACCAATTGCTTCTTGATCTTCATTATTGATGAAGTGAAAAACTTTGCAACCAACATTCTTCTTCTTTAACTTGGTGAGTGAGTCAAGTACTGAGATTCATGTATCATTGGTTAGTTATATACTGGGATCCATGCATCAAAAAGGTTGGCATTCATATATTGAAGAGTTCAGAGGTTCTGAAGCGATAGAAGATTTTTGCTGTAAGTTCATCTACAAGGATTGTAAAGTCTAGGGACAAATATTTTGTACTAGATCTAAAACATCTCTTTACTATAGTGGATTGCTTTTCGGGAAGGTTTCCCCCCATATTTTTTTATTGTGAAACTAGTTTGTTTCATTGGTTTTCCTGGGTCATCATATCTTGTCTTATTTATTTTTCCACTGCATGATTTTAACATGATATTGATGTTTGGTTGTTTTAATAAGTTTTATTCATAATAAATCTAATTAAAAACTTGGGTTTAAAATTTGTTAATTCTATCGACTAGGGTCTAAATTTCCCAACATCATGTCTTAAATCTTCATAATATGAGACACTTATGCACTATTGCTATGTTTCACACATAACACGCAAATTCTTTGCTACTCTTGATACATGTGCAAGTACAATGTGATTTGGTCATCACGAAAAATACATGTATTGATAGATGCTTACTAAACTGTCTTAACTTGTTTTTAAAATAAAAAATTAGTTAGATTTGTTTAGTGTGTATGTGTTGGATGCATGAATGCCTTGCATATACGCTGAGAGATGTTTTGAGAGCTTAACATGTTGATTGGATCTTTGGTTTAGTTGCTTGCTTGTTGCTTTTATCTCCTTGTGTTTTTCCTCCTTGAAAAACTCATTTTCTTCAAGCTCGATAGCTTCTCGACAGATCCTCAACAAATTCCATTTCTATCAAGCTTCTTTCTTTAGCCTCGATAGAAACCTCGACAGATCTTCGATCCATCAAGGAATTTTCCTGTGCTCTCTGTCTTCTCGATAGAATCTCGACAAATCTTCGATCCATTGAGATTTCTAGGTCATTTCTCGATAGATGTTCTACAGTTTCTTGATTTAACAAGAATTTTGGGTTTTATCTCGACAGAAGCTCGACAGCTTCCTTGATCCATCGAGCCAAATTTCTTGCTCTCTTTCTGCTCGATAGATTCTCGACCCATCGAGACCTTTTTTTTTGCCGTCGATAGATCCTCGATAACCTTGGCAGATTCACTTCTGTTGAGATTTAAAGCTCGACAAATCCTCGATAAAAACTTTGATCCATCGAGTTGTGATTTTATTTTAAGGCGAGGCGTGATTCAGATTTCTTTTTTCACTCTTTTTCTCGATAGAAATCTCTCTCTCTCTCTCAACCCAAACTCTTCACTCTCACTCAAATCAAGCACACCTAAGTGATTTTCGGCCTAGAACATTCCCATGGGTACCTTTGCACATTGTGTTGTGGCATTTGATCTTAGGATTTAAAGGTTTATCTTTATAGGTGCTGCGCGCTTAGCATTTTTTACCTGTTATGATAACCAACTCATGAGGTATAGGATTCATATTATAAGGTTATTGCCTTTTGTAGTCTATTCAGCAAAAACAAGTCTTAGTAATCTCAATTGTTAAACAAAATCTAAGTAAAAATTATTATTATGGACTTTACATTTTTTAGCTACTGTTTCAAAAATGGAAGACAAGTCACACTGTTGAGACCGTTTAGCTAAATAATTTAAGCACAAGTTATATAAATAGCAACAATTAACAAATGAGAAGGGAATTGCATACATTAAAGCCAAGTGTTCCATTACAACAGTTCAAATATCTAAAAAAAAAAAAGAGAAGAGAAAGAAACAGAGGCAGCCTATTTCTTCAACTTTATGGTTAGTTTGTCCTTAGAGGGTTGTTGAGAGGCTGTGTTAGAAGCTGGAGGATCCTGGCTTGAGGGAGTGACTTCAGAGGGTGCAATAAAGGAGGCCAAGTCCGATGCCTTTTCAGCAGAAGGAGCTTGAGGGCCGACTGGAGGCTTCACCACCTTGTGCAGTGCTTCCTGGTTACTGGTTATCTCTTTCTCTGTAACGCCCCAGAAAGCTTACCTTCCTTAGCTAGCTCATCAGGAGTAGTCATCACCAGAGCAGCCTCAGGTCGAGTAGCCTCAGCCTTCTTAGGCAAGAGGGTAGTATACATTCTCTACCTTCCACAGGTCAGATGAAGCCTCAACCCCAGCTTGCTTAAGGGATTCATTCTAGACCTAGGAACAGTAGAGCCTACACACTCCAAGTACTTGAGCTTTGAGAAGGGCCTGGGTCTGAGCCACTCCCAAGTTAAAAGTCGCCTCCTTACCTTCTCCTTAAAGGTGGCCTCTGTCCTGGCGAACTCAAACTCTTTATTAGCCCTCAAGGCTTCATCCCTAGCCCACTCAGCGACGTTTTTGGCCCTCTCTGCCCCGGCCAACTTTGTTTTCAGATCAACAATCTGCTCTTTGGCAATCTTGTCTGGTCTTCAGCTTGTTTTTGAGCGCCAGCTAGGCTGGATACAGCGCTATCTCTGGCCCTCGTCATCTCCTTTAGATCCTCCCTTGCTTTTTGGAGATTGGCCTTAGAGTTCTTAAGGGTCCGCGTGGCATCCAGGTGCTTGTCACACTCGAGGTCCAAGGCCCTGCTCTGGTCATTGGCTGCCTCTTCCAACCTATAGGTGGCCCTGCTCTGGTTAAGGGCCTCTTCTAGGGCCCTGCTCTGGTCACGCTCGAGGTCCAACGCCCTGCTCTTGTCACCGTGTTTTGCTACGGTGATCTTGTGAAGCCGAGGATCTTTGGCTCTGATCATATACTTCGAAGCCGAGAACGATTTCTGGAGGGGATCGTACTCGAGAATCTTGTGAGCGGCTCTAATTTGATTGTCAGCTTTGTTCACAAAAACCTCCGCCCTAAGGATGGTTTCCAAATCCTTCCGGTTGACCAAGTGAAAGTGTCGTTTAAAGGTGTGTGGATCTGCAAAAAGAAAGAACTTTCATATTAGCTACCGAACAACGCAAATTGTGATAACACAAAAGATTAACCCTCTCCTACTCTGAATACCCCACCTGGTACCCCCTCCTCTATCAGACAATGAAGGTCGTCGTACCACTCCTCGAACACGATGAGAAAGTCCTTATTCATCCCCTTGTTGGACTTGGGGAGGCACTGAATAAGCCGAATCTTATCGTCCCTCATCTTCATGTAATAGGACTTACCCTTTAGGTGTTGGAGCTTGTAGCACCAGTTTACCTCGTGGTGGGTTAACTTCAACCCCATTTTCTTATTTGAAGTGTCCACACAACCCAGGATCTTAAACACATTGGTGGCGCATTGGGTGGGAGCTAATCAGAAATGCCTAAGGTAGTCCCTCATCACCGACCCTATAGGGATTCTTATACCACCTTCTAGGAAGGCTATTATGGGAATCACCACTTCCCCCTCTTGCCTCCTAAAATGCCACTCCCCTTCTTCACAGTATCTTAAACCTACATTACGAGGTATCCTATAATTGGTCATGAACTTCTTCATTGCCTCTTCAGACTCAACCAACTTTTTAAACCTACCCATCCCTAGGAATGACTAAAGGACTCAGGGAAGGACGAAAGAAAGAGAGAAAATGTGAATTAGAGGGAGAAGAAAACTTACAGAAATAAGGAAAAGCTCCTCGAACAGGCTTTTTATGCTGAAAAGAAACGTGAGTTTGGTTGGAGATTTGACCGAATTCAAGATATGTGCGCAAGAACTCTTTAGTGTAAAAGTAAGAAGGCAAATCGGTTCAAATGGGTATTTATACCTCCAATTAAAGAGGGTCGTGCAGGTTTCCCACCCAAAAAGAATCCCCACCATTAGATTGCCATCACACTATTGAACGTGGGGAGCACAGAGTCGCCAGAATTTAATGAGGGCGCGCTCCAAATACTGAAGCGCCAGGAACGTGCCTTGGACAGGTGAAGAGACTCTGGTACTGACGGAGGACAAAACTTGACAAGCCATGACAAAGGCCCGAGGACATCAAAATCCTCCTCTCCGTCCAAGGAGCCGGACAGTAGTATTTTGAGGGGCTATTGTGGGGCCAAAGAATTTGATAACCCCAACCCATTTTATATCAAGCCCAAGGCCCACGCCGAGGAAGAAGAAATGTCCGAGGACGAATGAAGGAAGTCCAAAGTGCCAAGAAACATCGTCGAGGACGATTCTGTCCTCGGCCAGTTGAAGTCACAGAAGGGAAGATCGGCATGCCATCAAAGGCAGCCTCCCAAAGCATCCCAAGAAAAAGGACAAGTACAATGGGTCAGCTATAGGAGCATGGTGGAGGAGCAATTTAAGGAGAAGCTATCACCTCTGCATTAAAAGCCCACAACTAACGTCATGACCGCATTAATGAGGAAATAACCCCTGAACAGTGCTACCTTGGTTGCTACAACTCATAGGAGGTTTGGGAAGGTGGCTAATAGGACAAATACTTGAGTGGTGACTTGCATGATCAACAAATGGAGGGCCAAGATCAACTGAAAAGGGGTATATAATGTAAGAAATCCTCCAGAAAAGGGGGGTGAAAAACGGAGAATACGGTAGCCATTTGTATAATCTATGAAACCTTAGTAATGAAGCACAAAAGAAACCATAAGAACAACCAACTCCTCAGATAAGGGCCAAGGACAGAATTTCACACTTTAGTCCACGTCCTTGTTGTTCAACCCACTCATAACCATGTCTTATTGTTGTATCCATCACTAAGGCCTAGTTCTTAAACCCATTCTCTATAAATTTATTGTATTGGGCCTGAGTTCACTCATCCAATAGTAGAAGTGCTCAAACCCAGTCCTTACAGTGATTATACTATGTGAGATAGGATAATGTGGTTTTGTTTTTTGGGAAAAAGAGATGATGAAAAAGAGATGATTGGGAGAGTTGAAGAAGAAGAGAAAAGAAGGGGAGCTGCGTTGAATGAAAAGAAGGAGATGGAAAATTGACTCGGGTTTGCGTTTGGAAGTTTTGGGGCTTTTACGTTTTTAGAATTTTATCATTTTTTTTGGAGAAAGAGATTTTTTTTTTTTTAATTTTTTTAAATATTGCTGATGTGAAAAATTGTAAAAGCTTTCAAATCCTACATGCCAAGCTATGAGAAAGTCAAAAAAAGTTTTAAAAATGTCAAAGACTTTGATTTTATAGTATATATAGATGAGGGAACTATTGGACCTCTTCTTAGGATCTAGACTAAGACAACAAAGCACCATTTCATGAAAGTTATTGGACAATTTCTTAGAATTCTTAATATATTTCTCATACCATAACCCAATCATTTCTCTAATAAGTTGAGTTCCTCCACGATGTGTAGTGTACATCGTTATTAATTTCCTCCAAAATTTCATAGATTTTTGCTAGAGTTTTATTGCTCAACTAGTTGGCATCTCCTAGTGTTTCCAATGAAAACATCTAGAGTTTAAATCCTCCACCCAGCCCCAACAATCTATTTATCAAACAAAGTATTTAATTATAATCTTTAGTGTTCTATTTCATAGACAAAATAGAAAGACATTAAAAGTGTTGTAGCGATTTGATCATACTATATGGGTTTACAAATTTCCAAAATGCATGATATAGTGATTGATATAGATAGGTATGATTCATGCCTATTCAAGAATGCAAACATTATTTTGATAAATAAAAATGCAAATATATTTTCTACATTCTTAATTGTGTGTTATTAAATTTATTTATTTCTTTTGTTAGACTTTGTTTCAATTTTTGCAAAAGCAACTAAATTTGAGGAACAATAACATATTTCAAAATCAATTGTTTCTCATATAAATCTTGGAAAAATGATGTCAAAATTTCATTGTATCTAATCTATTCTAATACTATATATAAAAGCAGAAGCCTTTAAGAAGGTGCTGCCACATTAGGAAAAAAAGGCCACTTAAAATGCTGCCACGTATACAATTTAATCTTAAAAATACCGTACGTGCACTGTTTGGAGAGTCTTCCTCTCACAGTGTTAAAACATAGTCTAATGGTCTAAGAGTATAAATATAAAACTAACCGAGTAAATTACATTCAAAAGGCTTGCACATATACGGTCGGAGAAAGAGAGAGAACAAAGTTGTTTGTCGGATCAATAGGCTGGGATAGAGGCAAAGTTCATAAGGCCTCAAGAGAAAGAGAGAAATATCAAAAGACGGCCGTTGGCCAGGTCCATTCCTTGGCCAAACTTAGACCATCGAAACAACAAGCACAAAAAGAAACCGTTATGTCATATATCGACCACCCAAATCATCGGAACCGGCACTGGTAAATTTTTTCTTTTTCCATTTTTTAGATTTGGGTATGAAATGTTACTTTTAATTGAGTTTTTTTTTTTTTTTTTTTTTTTGGTTGGATAGGTTTAGATTTGATTCGTTTTTGTTTTGGGTTTTAGGGTTTTCTATCAAAATGTTTGTAGATATTTCTCTTCCTTTGCAACAGTATTAGCCTAGACCCAGAGCGACAAGTCCGTCCAAAAAGGTTGCTCTTTCTCTGACTCTTTGACTAAATCCATTTTAGTACGAAGAAATGGAGTATTATGGTTTCTTAAACCTTCAATGCATCAAACATTTGTGAATCATTTTAACTTTATTTAGTTTTACTGATCCACTAATGTTGATAATTGCTTTAGTTTAAGTGTTGTTGGTTTCTAATCCGTTAATGTAAGTAAATTCTTTTTCCTTTCTTTAGTAAAATTTTTGTTCTTGAATAATTTTAATATTATTTTTCTATGATTAATGTTGCATGTTTGTTTTCTATTTGATAACAAGATAGCATTTTTTTTTTAAATCATTTTTTTAAAATCTTTTTTGGCTTGAGAACAAGTTGGTATCTTCATTTGATATCTGATTGCAGGGTCTTTTTTTCCTCCATTTTTTGAGGTTTGCATGTGAAATGGTTTCTGGGTTTGTGAGAGGGTTTGTGAAATTGAAGGGTTTTTATTTTATTTTGTCCCGTAACAAAAGATATATAGTGGTACTTCATGTTGGTGCTTTTGCTCCTAAGATTGGCCTTTTGATATAATTGAAAGGCACTCTTTAGGAACTTTGCTCTTCTCCTAATAATTTTTTTGTTGTGTGACATTCTTGCTAAGAAAATGGTCATATTATATTCCTTTCATACTTGGGATGTTTGCTATATTACCAATATGTTAATGTTCCTATTAAGAAGTTGGCACAGTTTGCAATTCATCTAAGTTAAACTTCTCCTAAAGGAAAGTAAGTGTTGTTGTCTCCAAGTTTCCAATTGTAAGTCACACCACCAAAGTCCTTTTTTTTTTTTTTTTTTTTTTTGCAAATGGGAATTGGGGGTTTCTTTTGGTGTTGGGATAATTTTAGAATTTAGAGATTTTAAAGATTGGTTCATTTAGGAAATTTTAGGGACTTCCTTTTTTTTTTGTTCATTCAGGATAATTTTCACAATTTAGGTCCATCAAATAGAGCTTTGATTGTCTTAATTAAATTCAAGATTATATTAATTTTCTTTTTCAAAAATATTTCTGGATATCAATTGGAGATGGGTGGAGAAGACAGTCCCATGGCGGGGGACGATCCCTAGAGATTCCTCGAATTCTACAGTGGTAATACTCTGTATAATTCCATAATCATTATTTTCGCTTCCCTCTCATTTGTCTCTTTATTTGTGTGTGTAATTTTCTTTGTTTTGTTGTTTTTCTTTTTCTTTTTCTTTTTCTTTTTTTTTGCTTGATGTAAAATTTAGAGGTACTCAGTAATGAAGGCAAGTGTAAATGTGAAAGAATTGGAAGCATTGATATAAATGACAAAGTAAATAATGTTTACTAGCATAATTTTGATCAACGTCCCTAATAGGTTTGCCTTTTCCTGTTTTTCTATAGAAAATACCAGTTCTGCCTTTTATTTTGTTTTCAAAAATACAACTTATCAATATAATAGGCACTATAAAATATTGTAATTGCACTTTTACTATTTTTGTAGCGTTTTTGAAGTAAAATCGTCTTCCTAATTGGATTTAGTTTTTTCTCTTTGAATTTGTTTGTTGTCTAGCTTTATATGCATTTGGATTTGTGTATTATATTTGGCAAGGTTTGGTGATGAAAAAGTGGTGGTGTTGGTTTTTGCAAATACAAGAACCAATCCAAGTTGCCAGAAATTATGTCATTGGTATAAGAACATAAATGATGAAAAAAAAAAAAAAACATGATTAAGAACATAACAGTAACTTTTGAAATAGCTTTATTTTGGTGTTGTGCTAGAATGCCTTCCAGTCTTCAATTTGTCCAGTAGTGTCTTACGTTATCTCAGTTTGTTATATAAACATATTAAGAAGAAAATAGACCAACTATTTCAATTCCAATTAGACATCCAGAGATGACTACAAAATCTTTCTGGAGTCTGTATTCCCTGTCAACTCTATTTTAGTAAGAATTGTTGGGAAATTTAGACCCCAGTTGATAGAATTAATAAGTTTTAAACCCAAGTTGATAATTAGATTAATTATGAATAAACCTTGTTAATAACAAACAAACATCAATATCATGTCAAAATAATGTAGCG
>NW_027069617.1:1120333-1261307 GCF_002906115.3 Quercus suber
TTACCTTTGCAGAGACAGGCCTTTATATAGCAGTAGAAATCAGTTACCTTTACCAATCGTTGTAGAGTTTGGAGGATTCAGTGTATAACTTCCATAACTGCCACAAGGGTTACCTCTTCAGAAACTGTGTTGAGACTTAAGCGATGCAGCTTTTGGCTGAAAGGGTGCTTAGTCCGTCTGTGAATTGACCTCGTCCGTCATTAATGATGGACGAGGTCTAGCTCTCTATTATCCATCTCGTCCGTCATTACTGAAGGACGAGATATGCAGCCCGCTCGTCCTACACTGGACGAGCTTAAACGGGCATTGGTGGTAACGGAGGGACGAGGGTATTAAGCACAGCTGAGCATTGAGGTGGACGACCATACGGACGAGTGTTTGGACTTGATGTTTTCTGGCACCATCAGAAGACATACATCATCATATCATATAACAAAGATAAGCATAATGTATGTAAATATGATCACAAGACCCAAGGTACAAGAAGAAAGAAATAAGCACTCCCCGTAACAAGATGAACACATCTCCCCCTAACAAAGGAATGTATTTCTCCCCCTAACATGTAGAATCTCCAAAAGAAACCACAAAGTCTCCACAATTTCTCTCCCTTTTTGTCATGATTGACAAAGGGTACAAGAAGCTAGAAAGCTTCACCCGAGAAACATAAAGATGATCAAAGATGATCAAGGAGGTACAAAGAATCCATATAAATGCATGAATGTAATGAAACAAGATGCTATGGATGACAAGATAAAAGAAGGATGCAAAACATGTAAAAAACACATTTCTCAACAAGAAAAATGTTAAACACATAGATCCCAAAACACATGCACACACTAAACAAGTCTAGCCAATTTTATATTTCAAAAACAAGTCAAGACAGTATAATGAGTATACAATAGCACATGTAAAACCTTGTGATGGCCAAATCACATTGTACCTGCACATGTATCAAGAGTAGCAAAGAATATTACGTGTTGTGTGTGAAAAATATCGCAAGATTGCATATATGTATACATGTTATGACGATCTGAGATATGAGAAAATAACTTTAACTCACACACAATCATAACTGTTTGATGGGGACTATCACCTTCGAGGTACATTCTATAACTCTCACATCTCCTAGAATACACGCTTGCAACTATATTTAAAGCATTTTTAATCTTTTTGCTTTTTATTTTCTTTGCATTTTTTCTTTTATTTTTAGCATATCATACATGGACATAAAAAGAGAGAAAAGAAATACCCAAGATGTTAAACATTTGACATCGCACTTTTGCTATGCCGAAGCATACATGTGTCATATTATGATTGGCGGGTAACAGTGGTGAGATGGTTATTTATGCCTTTCTCTTAGAATTTTCTAATCCTACCCGTCAAAAAGAGTGATACGAGTGTTAAGTTTAAGAGATAACTTAATCTTACTCATCACAAACAAGAGCCACAAAGCTCACTTGCTTAATTGTGCATAGAGATGCTCATCTAAGTTACAAGAGATACAAAGTTTAGAAAACTCTATTTCGTTGGCCATCCAAGGTACACAAGTACCAAAGTACACAAAATACACACTGTTTTTGTACTTTTCAATTTTTCAATTTTTTTTTAAATTTTTATCGAAAAAACAAAAATAAGTAAAATTGAAAATAAACAAACAAAAACATGTTAAGCAAAGCATGAAAGAAAGATGCATATGCATGAAGGCATGATAGAAGAGTGCAAATGCATGAAAACATGATTTCAAAAACAGATAAGAAATCAAGTAAAGAAAGTCCAACTTTAAATAGAAAGAATTAAATCAGAGGACAAATAGAAAAGACAATTAAGTCTTAGGCTCCTTTCTCACCCACACAGCATGAGTCTTTGGTCGTAAAGATGAAAAGGCACGTATCCTAGAATGTCTACTAAAGGACATAGAAAAATTAGAATTCTCCTGAAATTGAGTTAAAAAGCTCAAGACTTTTAATAACTCTCCAAATAAAGGTGTAGGTCCTTGAGAGGAAACCTGTGACCGTTTGGACAATTGCTTATAAGGATACAACTTAGAGCAATTAGGACGAATGTGTCCAGAAGCACCACAATGGTTACAAACATGAGGTCTAACAAAGGATTTAAAATTAGACAAATCAGTTTTGGATTTCATACCTTTATTACCTTTCTCAGATTGTGGCACAAAGACAGTCCTTGATCCAGAAGCCATGGAAGAGGAGGGGCTAGAGGAAACAACTTATCCTAAGTCGGTCTTATCAGAACTATACTTTTGAGCACTCAATACCTCATCAAGCTTTGCACTAGACATCCTCTCTATTTGAGTTCTAACTTGACTAAGCTCAACCTCAAGATTCTTGACCTTCTCTTCTAATGAGGCGTTCTTCATAACAAGAGTCTCAATTAACCTTGTAGTCTCATCCAGTTTGACTAACAGATCAGCTTTTTCAGTTTTTACCTCATTAAGTTCTTTTCTACCAAGATGAGAAGTCTTCTCAAATTTTATAAATTCAATGCATAGCTTATCATAGGCTTCCTGAATGGTCATCTTCTTGGGTACTTCATCATTAGAAGAATCCTCACTGTCACTGGCACTCTCCATAATCACCTTATCGGTTGAGCCAGCAAAGGCCATAACGTGACAACATTCATCCACAAACTCATCAGAAGAGTCATCCTTAGTGTCACACCAAGTAGCAACCAACCCTTTAATTTTTGACTTCTTGGTCTTTTCCTTTATGAGATAGTTTGGACACTCTATCCTCATATGGCCAAAACCTTTGCACTCATGACATTTGATAAGGGGTTTCTCATTCTTGCCATTCCTAGAAGATTTAGGTTTCCTAGGAGGTTTTCCCTTATCATATTTCCTAAACTGAAGAAGCTTGATAATCTCATCAGTTATGAAGGTTAGATCCTTATCCTCATCTTCACTTTCATCTTCATCTTCAGAGTCCTCAATTTCTTCCTCTATACCCTTAAGAGCAAAGTTTTTACTCTTTCCACCTTTTCCCATTGAGCTTAATCCCATCTCATAGGTTTGAAGGTTCCCTATAAGCTCAGTCAAAGGAATTTGATCAATGTCCTTTACTTCTTTAATGGCAGTGATCTTGGCATGGAATCTTTCAGGTAAGGACCTAAGGATTTTCCTAACAATTTTGGATTTTGCAATACATTCTCCAAGATTGAAAGCAGAATTCACAATATCCTTGAGTTTAGCATAAAACTCATCAAAGGTCTCATCCTCCTCCATCCTTATTTCTTCAAAACTACTAGTGAGTTGAAGCTTCACAGTCTTTACTGTTTTGGTACCTTCATAGTTGGTCTCAAGAATGGTCCATGCTTCCTTGGCAACTTCCGTGGATGATATTTTCTAGAATTCCTCATTGGTCACTCCACAGAACAAAGCATTCAAAGCCCTACTGTTGAAATTTACCGCAATGATTGTTGCATCATCCCAATCCACTAGCGATTCTTTTGGCTTAATCTAGCCAACTTCAACGGCTTGCCATACCTGTTCACCTAGAGCCTGCAAAAACACTTTCATACGAACTTTCTAGTATGCATAATTAGTTCCATCAAATAAAGGAGGAATCAAAAGAGATTGTCCATGATCCATGACAACGGGGGTCAAGGATCACACTCAGGAAATTAATCTAATCAGAGTGAACCCGCTCTGATACCACTTGTTGGGAAATTTAGACCTCGGTTGATAGAATTAACAAGTTTTAATCCCAAGTTGTTAATTAGATTAATTATGAATAAACCTTGTTAATAACAAACAAACATCAATATCATGTCAAAATTATGCAGCGGAAAAATAAAAGAAGACAAGATATGATGACCTAGGAAAACCAACGAAACCAACCAGTTTCACAGTAAAAAACCTGGGGAGAAACCTTCCTAAAAAGCAATCTACTATAGTAAAGAGAAGTTTCAGATCTAGTACAAAACCTTTGTCCCTAGACTATACAATCTCGTAGATAAACTCACAGCAGAAACCTTCTACCGCTTCAGAACCTCTGAACTCTTCAATATATGAATGCCACCCTTTGATGTTGCACGGATCTCAATACGTGACTAACTCCTTTGCACGAATCCTAGTACGTGACTTACTCATTAACTTAAGGAAAAAGATGTTGGCTACAAAGTTCTTCACTTCATCAACAATGAAGATCAAGAACCACTTGGTTACAAAACCTTAAGGCGCAAAGATGCAGTAGCTTCTTTCAGAGAGAATAAGGCATCAGTCACCTTTTGCATATGTTCTCCTTGTATTCTCTTATATGACGGCCTCTAAAATAAGCCTTATATAGGTTTAGGGTTGTGAGAAAAGAAACCCTACTCAAATATATAAGCTTGGCCCAAAAACAGAAATCTGAATTCCCGTAACCTCAACAGATAGTAGCTATTGAGGAGGTGTCGAGAAGGTGTTGAGGTTTAATGAATCTCAACAGATACGGCTATCGAGAAGGTATCGAGGGGACAGAAGCTTTCTTGATTGATCGACCAGCTATCGAGAAGCTATCGAGATTGCGATAAGAATCAGCTGAAGAGCTCGACAGATAGTCAGGTGTCGAAGAGGTATTGAGAAGCTATCGAGTTTTAAAATTCAGCACTTTCTCACTTGATTCTTAGACAGACTTGCATGGCTTTAACACTTGAACTTGAAACAAGGTTTCTTGAAGTATTAAACACATCCTAGATCTACCCAAATACAAGTAAGGTGTGTTTTGTCAAAGGATTAGCCAATTACATAAAATAGTGACATATGTTCCTAACATGTGAATCACATATGTCCTAACAACAATGAAGATCAAGAAGCACTTGGTTATAAAACCCTGAGGCGCAAAGACATCAGTAGCTTCTTTAAGAGAGAATAAGGCATCGGTCACCTTTTGCATATGTTCTCCTTGTATTCTCTTATGTGACTGCCTCTAAAATAAGCTTTATATAGGTCTAGGGTTGTGAAAAAAGAAACCATACACAAATACAAAAGCCTAGCCCAAAAATTAGATCTGAAAATTCTAATTTTCCATAACCTCGATCAATCGGGAGGTGTCGAGGAGGTATCGAGCTTTAAACCTCGATAGATAGGTAGGTGTCGATGAGGTGTCAAGAAGCTCTCGAGGGAACATGAGCTTTCTTGATCGATCCACTAGCTGTTGAGATTGCGATAACAGTCAATTGAAGAGCTTGATAGATAGCCAGCTGTCAAGAGGTGTCGAGCAATCTGTCCAGCTTTAATGAACAGCTTTTCTTTACTTGTTTCTTGGTCCAATCTTCATGGCTTTAATACTAGACTTGAACAATATGTTCATTCAAGTATTAAACACATCCTAGATCTACCCAATTACAAGTAAAGTGCGTTTTGTCAAAGAATTAGCTAACTACATAAAAGAATGACATATGTTCTTAGCAAGTGAACCACATATGTCCTAACAATCGCCCCCTTTATCAATCCGTGACAAAACCATAACAAACAAATGAACATATGAGAGAAGTCATAAATCACTTAACTCATACTCACTTGTTGAATACAATAAAATCTATCCTAACACAAACTCTTGAAAAACTTTGCAAGAAGAGAGTTTATGGTAAGCAGACTTTGACAACCTGTATTTCTGAAACACTTTAAACAAAACTCATCAAAGCATCTTAGTGTGAAACAGAAATAATAGATTGAATACAAGTTATGAGAAACATGTGTATAAAGAAAGAAAAGAAACAACACATGTAAAGGTATGTGAAAGAAATATACATCAGCATATAAAGAAGATAAGCATAATGTATGTAAACATGGTCACAAGACCCAAGGTACAAGAAGAAGGAGGTGTACTCCCCCTAACAAGATGAAACACATCTCCCTATTACAGAGGCATGTATTTCTCCCCCTAACATGTAGAATCTTAAAAAGTAATCACAAAGTCTCCACAATTTCTCCCCCTTTTTGTTATGATTGACAAATGGTACAAAAAGTTAGAAAGTTTCACCCGAGAAACATAAAGATGATCAAGGATAATCAAGGGGGCACAAAGAAATCCATATAAATGCATGAATGTAATGAAACAAGATGCTATGGATGACAAGATAATAGAAAGATGCAAAACATGTGAAAAACAAATCTCTTAACAAAAAAAAATGTTAAGCACATAGATTCCAAAACATACATACACACACAACTAACTAATTTTATATTTCAAAAACAAGTCAAGACAGTTTAGTGAGTATACAATAGCACATGTAAAACCTTTGTGATGGCCAAATCACATTGCACTTGCACAGAGTAGCAAAGAATATTACGTGTTGTGTGTGAAAAATATCACAAGATTGCACATGTGTATACAAGTTATGACGATCTGAGATATGAGAAAATAACTTTAACTCACACACAATCATAACTGTTTGATGGGGATTATCACTTTTGAGGTACATCCTATAACTCCCACATCTCCTAGAATACACGCTTGCAATTATATTTAAAGCATTTTTAATCTTTTTTCCTTTTGTTTTCTTTGCATATTTTCTTTTATTTAGCATATCATGCATGGGTATATTAGAGAGAGAAAAGAAATACCCATGATGGTAAGCATTTGACACTGCATTTTTGCTATGCCGAAGCATATGGGTGTCTTTGACACTGCACTTTTACTATGCCGAAGCATATAGGTGTCATATTATGATTAGCGGGCAACAATGGTGAGATGGTTATTTATGCCTTTCTCTTAGGATTTTCTAGTCCTACCCGTCAAAAAGAGTGGTACGAGTATTAAGTCCAAGAGACAACTTAATCTTTCTCATCACAAACAAGAGCTACAAAGCTCACTTACTTAGTTGTGCATAGGAATGTTCATCTAAGTTACAAAAGATACAAAGTTTAGAAAACTTTGTTTCAATGGTCATCCAAGGTACATAAGTACCAAAGTACACAAAACACACATTGTTTTTGTATTTTTCTAATTTTTCCTTTTTATTTTTATTTTGAAAACAAAACAAAATAAAACTAAACAACCAAACAAAAACAAACAAACAATATGAGAGTATGAAAGAATGATGCATATGCATGAAGGCATGATGGAAAAATGCAGATGCATGAAAACATGGTTCCAAAAGTAGATAAGAAATCAAGTAAAGAGAGTCCTACTTTAGATAGAAAGAATTAAAGGATCGGACAAACAAAAAAGACAATTAAGTCTTAGGCTTCTTTCTCACCCACACAGCAATAGTCTTTGGCCGTGAAGATGAAAAGGCACGTGTCCTAGTATGTTTACTAAAGGACATAGAAGAATTAAAATTCTCTTGAAATTGAGTTAAAAATGTCAAAACTTTTAATAACTCTCCAAACAAAGGTGTAGGCCCTTGAGAGGAAACCTGTGACCGTTTGGACAATTACTTATGATGATACAACTTAAAGCAATTAGGACGAATGTATCCAGAAACACCACAATGGTGACAAATATGAGGTCTAACAAAGGATTTAGATTTCATACCTTTATTACCTTTCTCAGATTGGGACATAAAGACAGTCCTTGAACAAGAAGCCGTGGAAGAGGAGGGGCCGGAGGAAACAACATATGCTAAGCTAGTCTTATCAGAATTAGGCTTTTGAGTACTCAATTCCTCATCAAGCTTTGTACTAGACATCCTCTCTATTTGAGTTCTAGCTTGACTAAGCTCAACCTCAAGATTCTTGACCTTTTCTTCTAATGAAGTGTTCTCCATAATAAGAGTCTCAACTAACCTTGTAGTCTCATCCAGTTTGACTAACAGATCAGCTTTTTTAGTTTTTACCTCATTAAGTTCTTTTCTACAAAGATGAGAAATCTTTTCAGATTTTATGAATTCAGTGCATAGCTTACCATAGACTTTTTGAAGGGTCATCTTCTTGGGTACTTCATCATCAGAAGAATCTTTACTGTCACTAGCACTCTCCACAATCACCTTATTGGTTGTGGTAGCAAAGGCCATAACATGGCGACATTCATCCACAAACTCATCAGAAGAGTCATCCTCAGTGTCACTCTAAGTAGCAACCAACCCTTTATCCTCTGACTTCTTGGTCTTTTCCTTCATGAGGTAGTTTGGACACTCTATCCTTATATGACCAAAACCTTTGCACTAATGGCATTTGATGAGGGGTTTCTCATTCTTGCCCTTCCTTGAGGATTTAGATTTTTTAGGAGGGTTTCCTTTATCCTTTTTCCTAAATTGAAGAAGCTTGATAATCTCATCAGTTATGAATGATAGATCCTCATCCTCATCATCATCTTCATCTTCATCTTCACTTTCAGAGTCCTTAATCTCTTCCTCTATACCCTTGAGAGCCAAGTTTTTACTCTTTCCACCTTTTCCCATTGAGCCTAATCCTATCTCATGGGTTTGAAGGTTCCCTACAAGCTCAGTCAAAGGAATTTGATCAATGTCCTTTGCTTCTTCAATGACAGTGATCTTGGCATGAAATCTTCCAAGTAAGGACCTAAGGGTTTTCCTAATAATTTTGGATTCTGCAATACATTCTCCAAGGTTGAAGGTAGAATTCACAATATCCTTGAGTTTAGCATAGAACTCATCAAAGGTCTCATCCTCCTCCATCCTTATTTCTTCAAAACTACTAGTGAGTTGTTGAAGCTTCACAGTCTTTACTGCCTTGGTACCTTCATAGGTGGTCTCAAGAATAGTCCAAGCTTCTTTGGCAACTTCCGTGGATGATATTTTCTTGAATTCCTCATTAGTCACCCCACAGAACAAAGCATTCAAGGCCCTACTGTTCAAATTTACCGCTATGATTGCTGCATCATCCCAATCCATCGGCGTCTCCTTTGGCTTAATCCAGCTAACTTCAACAGCTTGCCATACCTATTCACCTAGAGCCTGCAAAAAAACTTTCATACAAACTTTCCAGTATGCATAACTAGTTCCATTAAATAAAGGAGGAATCAAAAGAGATTGTCCACGATCCATGACAACAGGGGTCAAGAATCACACTCAAGAAATTAATCCAATCAGAGTGAATCCGCTCTGATACCACTTGTTGGAAAATTTAGACCTCGGTTGATAGAATTGACAAGTTTTAAACTCAAGTTGTTAATTAGATTTATTACGAATAAAACTTGTTAAAACAAACAAATATCATTATCATGTCAAAATCATGCAGCGAAAATAATAAATAAGACAAGATATGATGACTCAAGAAAACCAATGAAACTAATCAGTTTCACAGTAAAAAACCTAGGGGGAAACCTTCCTGAAAAGCAATCTACTATAGTAAAGAGAAGTTTCAAATCTAGTATAAAACTTTTGTCCCTAGACTCTACAATCCCTGTAGATGAACTCACAGCAGAAACCTTCTACCACTTTAGAACCTCTGAACTCTTCAATATATGAACACCACCCTTTGATATTGCACGGATCCCAGTACGTGACTAACTCCTTTGCACGAATCCCAGTACGTGACTCACTCCTTTGCACGAATCCCAGTACGTGACTCACTCACCAACTTGAGGAAGAATAATGTTGGCTGTAAAGTTCTTCACTTCATCAACAATGAAGATATAGAAGCACTTGGTTACAAAATCCTAAAGCGTAAAGACACAGTAGCTTCTTTCAGAGAGAATAAGACATCGGTCACCTTTTGCATATGTTCTTCTTGTATTCTCTTATGTTACGGCCTCTAAAATAAGCCTTATATAGGTCTAAGGTTGTGAAAAAAGAAACCCTACACAAATATAAAAGCCTGGCCCAAAAATCAGATTTGAAAATTCTGATTTCCCGTAACCTCGATCGATCGGGAGGTGTCGAGCTTTAAACCTTGATAAATAGCTAGGTGTCGAGGAGGTGTCGAGGGGACAGGAGCTTTCTTGATCAATCCACCAGCTGTCGAGAAGGTGTCAAGATTGTGATAATAGTCAACTAAAGAGCTCGATAGATAGCCAGCTGTCGAGAGGTGTCGAGCAGCTGTCGAGCTATCTGTCCAGTTTTAATGAATAACTTTTCTTCACTTGTTTCTTGGTCCAATCTTCGTGGCTTTAATACTAGACTTGAACAACATGTTCCTTCAAGTATTAAACACATCCTAGATCTACCAAATTACAAGTAAAGTGCGTTTTGTCAAAGGATTAGCCAACTACATAAAAGAATGACATATGTTCTTAGCAAGTGAACCACATATGTCTTAACAAGAAGTACTTTCCCGTTCATCAGCATTCCCAGCCCAGTTCGCATAAGAATATTCAGTTAAGACATCATTAGTATCTTTATCATACCATACTCCAAAGTTACTGGTCGTCTTAACATATTTGATAATACGTTTTACTCAGTACTATAAGATTCTTTAGGATTAGCTTGATATCTAGCACACACTCCAATACTGTAGCTAATGTCAAGCCTACTGGCAATAAGGTAAAGAAGACTACTTATCATGCTTCTATACAATGAGGGATCAACACTTTTTCCTAACAAGTCAACGGTGGGTTTAACATTTGGACTCATAGGTGTTCTGATAGAGCTAGTAGACTCTAAACCAAATTTCTTCACAAGATTTTTAGCATATTTAGATTGAGAGATGAAAATACCAGAGTCACTTTGACGAACCTGCAATCCAAGGAAGTAGTTCAATTCTCTAATTATGCTTATCTCGAATTTAGTTCACATCATGCTTGAGAAGGAGTGAGCCAAGTCATCTTTTGTAGATCTAAAAATGATGCCATCTACATAAACTTGAGCTATGACCAGTTCTCCATCAACTTTCTTGATGAACAAGGTTTGATCAGCTTGTCCTCTTGTGAAGCCATTTGACACCAAATATTTAGTGAGGTGATCATGCCACACTTTCGGTGCCTGTTTTAATCCATAAAGTGTCTTTTTAAGGTAAAACACATGATCTGGAAAGTATGGGTCAATAAACCCTTTAGGCTAAGCTACATAGATTTCCTCTTTGAGAAAATCATTCAGAAAAGCACTCTTCACATCCATTTGATATAACTTGAACTTCAAGTGACAGGCCAATGCAAGTAAGACTCTTATGGATTCAATGCAAGCAACAGGTGCAAAAGTTTTATCAAAGTCCACTCCTTGTACTTGAGTCTAGCTTTGCTGCATATGACATTTCCTTCCTCATCAGTCTTGTTGCGGAATATCCATTTTGTGCCAATGATGTTCACTTCATGCTTATTTGTTAAGTTATCAGGTATGATATTTTCTTTGATTTGATAGCCATGTGATTTTACCCTTGCCTTTACCTTTCTAACGCGTATGCCCTTGTAAAGGAAAAATTTGAGATAGTCTAGTCTTCTTCTACTCACAAATAGACCTTTGCCAATAATCATCAATAGAGCTTTCAAATAACTTTTAGATTTTCATGTTTTGAAAAACTTAAGCATATAAAGGTTAGAAATGAAAGAGATATTTGAAGAGAAAGATCTTTTCATGCAATTTGATTCCATGACAACAAGGGTCAATGGATCACACATCAAATATTAAAACCTAATCAGATTGTGTCTGCTCTGATACCACTTGTTGGGTTAAGATAACTTGACCCTGATTAATTAATTCATTTACCCAAGTTGGTTAATTAGGTTTAAATGCATGCAAATCATGGAGACACCAACAAATCACCAAAAATACTAAATGCAGTGGAAAATAAATCTGACATGGTGATTTGTTGACAAATAGGGAAAACCAAGACAAAAACTCTACTGGGTGATTTTAAGGTCACAACTCCCAAGAATCCACTGATCAACAATCAAGTGGTTACAAGTATAAGGAATCTTATCAACTACTTTTGCTCCAGTACTCAATTAGACTTGATCTTGTAGTAGCCTTCTTTCCCTTGATGCACAAAACTTCAATTTATGAGTAACTCCTTTGCACAAATCCTAATACGTGACTAACTCTAGCAACTTGAATGGTTATTGTTGGCTGCAAAATTCTTCACTTCATCAATAATGAAGATCAAGAAGCATTTGGTTACAAAACCCAATGGTGTACAAATGCATTAGCTTCTTATAGAGAAATTAAGCACTTGGTCATTGTATCTGCATATGAAGGCTTTTAAAATAAGCTTTATATATGTCTAGGAATGTGAGAAAAGAAACCCTACACATACACATAAGCTTGGGCCAGATTTCAGATCCAGAAATTCTGAAATTGTAATTTTCAATAGATTGAGCTAGTGTCGAGCTATCTATCAAGTCTTAAATTAAGTCTCGATAGCAGCTATCTGTCGAGCTATCTATCGAGAATTAATGAGCAGCTTCCCCACACATAACCAAACTTCCGAGTCTAAGATCTTTTGGTTCAAAGACTTTTGGTTTACCTTAATTAATGACTCTTTAAAATTTGGTTTAGTTAATTAGGTAACTTAAAATAAATTAGACATCTAGGTAACCAATCACACCTAATACAAAACCAATGGTTAGTGGTGACTCTTAAAATAAAAATAAGAAAAAGGAACTCCCTTTCTCTCTTTCTCTCACACACACACACACACACACACACACACACACCTCACCCTAGATACACAAGCACACAATAGTCACGTTGCCAAGGACCCAATGTGCGATGAGCCCCAGGGAGGAAAAATCGGGCATCCACACTTTCTGTCGTTACAAATAAAAGAACAAATAATAAAGTATTCAAAGATAAAAATTAAATAATACATAAATTCTTATTTTTAGTATACACAATCCAAAGTTTTCTAATTATGTCTTCACAATAAAAAATTACTAAATGTTGTGGATCATATCATGTTATCAACTTTCTTAAGTGCACTTGCTCATGTCGTCTGCATAATAATAATAAAGTTAAATTACCTAAAAAATAATTGATTAAAAAAATTTAAAAATAAAACATAACACATCAAGTAAAGAATAATAAGTAAATATTTAATATGAATTCTACCTTAATCTACTCAATATTAGTTATATATCAAGCACTGCAAATCTTCATACTTGAGAATTGAGATCTAAGAGTGAGATTGAAAAGCAAAGACAAAAACAAGGACTTTCCATACATTTAAGCTTATGTTTAAGGTTTTTTTTTTTTTTTTTTTTTTAAATAATAATGTCGCGGTGCACTAAATTATTAGGTTATTGTGTGAAAAAGAAATCACCTTCATGAGTTTGACATGAATGCAATGAATTGTCTAATTTGGCCATTTGGTCCATTTTAGAGAGAGAGAGAGAGAGAGAGAGAGAGAGAGAGAGAGAGAGAGAGAGAGAGAGAGAGAGAGAGAGAAAAGGGGTTAACCTGTTTGATTCGCAGGTTGACCTGATTGACTCAAAAATTTAATAACTAGGTCGATTCAACCTATTTTACTCCATATCAAAAAATGTTCAGTCTGGTTAGATATTTTATTTTGGGTTTGGGTTGGGTTGACAAGTCTAATTTTGCCAGGCAATTTATTTGTTTTTGTTGTCAGCATCCATATAAGTGAAGCTAAAATTTTGGCTATTTAGCACCTATAAAAGTCACTTTATCTATTTTATCTTTTCACTTTACAATGCACCCAACATTAATGGATCTATATTTTTAGCTATTTGATTAAAATAAAACAAAGAACCCATTTGAATAATAATAAAACATCTACCACAAACTTTAGGAACCAACCACAATCACCTCCACCACCAGCCACAACCACACCCATAACCACCACCACAATCCATAGAAGAAAAAAAAATCAAAAAACAAAAAGAAAGCAACCAACCACAACCACAACCACCACCACCATCACAGCCCACAGCAGGAAAAAAAAAAAAAAATCAAGCAGCCTGATCTACCTACACAACCACAACCACACCACAGCCTACAACAAGAGAGAAGGAAAAAAAAAAGCGCAACCAAGCAAGGCACCCAACCATCGAACCAACCACACCACACCACAGCCTATGAACTACCCACTCCATAGTCCACCGACATTGATGAACCCAGCCGACGCCGACGAACCTAACCACCCAGCCACCTTCAAGACTGACCTACCCACCACAACAATCCCACCCACGAGAGGGAGATGAGGAAGGCGCTAGAGAGAGAGAGAGAGAGAGAGAGAGAGAGAGAGAGAGAGAGAGAGAGAGAGATAGAAAAGAAAGAAAAAGAGAAAATCTTTTTTTAATGAGAGAAGAGAGAGAAAAGAATAAACAATAATTTTTTTATGCCTTCTTGCTACAGTAAATAGCTACTCTTGGCTGTTAACTTTAGCAAGGAGCCAAAAAAATTTACCTTTGGCTCCACCAATGTTGAGCACTAATTGGAGTTTGTGGTGCTAAAAATAGCAATTTAACTTTTTAGCACCACCAATACTAATGCTCTTGACTCTCATGGCAAGCAATTTACTTTTTGTTGTCTACTTTATAAGGTCCATTTTGCATGCGCTGTGCTATTAGACAAGGCAAATGAGCGGGTTGGATGGGGTCAGTTATGTTGCGGGTCAAAATGGGTTAGGTCAAAACAGGGTCATTTTAAGTGGCTTAAAAGCTGGTCATGTTAATTAGGTTGCGGGTCAAGTTAACCTGTATTTTTTCACATGAATTTTTTTTTTAATATAGAAAAATGTATTTTTCATTTGGAAAGTCATGTAGCAAATTACTTGATGTAAAATGCATTACTTTAAATTTATCACTTATATAAAAAATGAGTAAACAAAACAATACTTGTTCAATAATTTTAAAATTATATAAATCCCAAAATTACTAACCAAAACAAAATAGCAAAAAGGATAATTAAAATAAATACACAAGTTTCATTTCTACACAATAACAACATCTCAAAATATAAAACTGTAGGGACAAAAGCCCAAAATTGTATATTGGGCCTTGGGCCTCATCTGAAGACATGAGTATGTCTGAGGAGAGGTAAATAACTGTGAGAAGTTCCAAGTTTAAAGTCTCGAAAGGAAGGAACAGACAGATAGTAGTCCGAGGAGTAACTCTGTAAGGTTGAATTTAATCAACCATCTTGTTCGCTTTATTCCGTGCCAATTTACTTGTATTTCAGCACTTAGAAACCATGTATTTAGGTAGGATTCATGTAAGGGTAGTGAGTGAGTGAGTGTGAAGAAATGCTCAAGATTGTGTAAGGATGCAGGACTTCACGGCTAGGACTTGCGAGTGACTCATGACTAGCAAGGCACCAAATTTAGCATAGGAGTGAAGCGTGCGAGAAGATGAACAGTCACGTCAGCTGGAGCACTACAGGACAAAAAGTCCATCCTTGCTATTCTGTTATCTCGTGGCTTGAACTCGCGACTCAGCCAAGTTGCAAGGCCAAGCCACCAACTAGCTCTGTTTTGAAAAACCTGACTCTTCGCATTCCTATCTCACCCTAGTATAAATACTCCTCATATCCACGAAATGTAGAGAGCTTCTAGAGAGAATTTTGAGAGAGAAACCCTAGAGAAAAACAAGATTGATTCATCCACAATCTTTACATAGACTCTTTAAATTCTTTTACTCTTACCCTCTCTATTGATACATCCTTGAGAGGTTCTTGACCAAATTCTTTTCTCACCATACCCACGTTTGTGAGAAGGTCTTTTGGTGTTAAGGGAATCAGTTTGGAAGGGACCAATAGTTATTGGTTGATACTATGGTTTATAGTGGAATCCGGCAAGCTAGAAAAAACAAAGGTTCGGCGTAACCTCGTTGGAGCAAAAAGCTTGGAGGGCTTAGGTACCTAGGTAGATTAGGCTTGGAGAGTCTATTGCTGTTCATGTATCCCAACTATATTTTCTAGTGGATTATTGACCTCTTGGAGGGGCGGAGAGGTTTACGCCGAGAGCTTCAGTTTCCTCTTCGATAACACATTGCCGTGTTGTCTTTGTGTTTGCATCTCTCTTCCCTTAATCTTTACCATTTAATTACTGCTGTGGATGTGATTTTATATTGGTTTAGATTGTTTATCAATTCTGTCATTAGCTTATGTTCATGTTCTGCACTTTTATTGTTTGATAATAAACTTGAATTGATATTTTGTAATTTAGGGGTCTAAATGTTTATAGTGTTTTCAACGCTATTTGAACTTTCAATTGTTATTAGAGCAGGTGCACTTGTTGTGGTTTAAACACCTAAGTGCGATCCTAGACCCCTTTGGTTATGGATGTTGCTATGGAAAAAGCCATGTTGAATTGTGGTTTAAATGTTTATGACAATGACTCTATGAGTATGTTTGAAGGGTGTCCTAACAATGAACTCTTAGAGTTATTAAAAACTAAGAAACATACGAGGATGTTTGCTCACATGCTGAAATATTTTGAAAATAAGTATTACATCTTACACAATAGTCTATGTGAGTCTAACTCTTTGATTAAAAAGTACAAAAGAAGAAATAGAATATTGTGTGAAAAGGTTAATAATCTGAAAAAGAAGATTCAATCTAACAGATGCATGGATAATGAAAATAAATTTATGTTTGATAGTCAAGAATGCTTGTCTCATGCTTGTTTATTTGTGCACACCTCATTGAAGGTATTTAACTCATGCTTATGGTATTTTGATAGCGGTTGTTCATGTCACATGACAGAAGATAAATCACTATTTAAGACTCTCAAAGAGAAAGTTGGTGACTATGTGACATTCAGTGATGGGAGTCATGCTTAAGTTCTCGGTAAAGGGACTGTTGAAATACCGGGATTACCTTTATTGAAAGATGTGTTATACATCAAAGGGTTGAAGGCAAATCTCTTAAGCATCACTCAAATATCTGATGAGGATTTTCTTGTCCAGTTCTCAAAGAAGGGGTGCTTAATCATTAACGAAGAAGGGATTCAAGTCTTTGAGGGAAATAAGACTATCGATAATTGCTATGGAGTAGTTCCTATATCACCTATTTCGTGTAGAAGTGCTCGTGTTGACGTGCTGGAACTTTGGCATCACAGAGTTGGGCATGCAAATTTCAAACAAGTAGCTAAAGTCTCTAAACTCGAAGCAGTTGAGGGACTTCCAAAGTTTGGAAAGGTGGAGAAGACTATTTGTGGAGCATGCCAAATAGGAAAACAAACAAAGGCAAGTCATCACAAGGTGAATGTGATTGCTACCTCACGGTGTTTAGAGCTTCTTCATGTTGATCTAATGGGGCCTACAAGAACGGAAAGTCTAGGAGGAAAGAGGTACATTATGGTCATTGTTGATGATTTCTCAAGATACACTTGGATTGAATTTCTTAGAGAAAAATCAGAATCATGTGAAAAATTGGAAATTCTTTACAAGAGGTTACAAAACGAGAAAGGAGTTCCTGTTGTCAAGATAAGGAGTGATCATGGCAAGGAGTTTGAGAATGCAAGATTTGAGTCATTTTGTGAAAAGAACGGAATCAAAAGGGAATTTTCAACTCCCAAAACTCCTCAGCAAAATAGAGTGGTTGAAAGGAAGAATAAAGTGATTTAAGAAATGGCTAGAGTGATGCTACTCAACAAGCAAATTCCTCAAAATTTTTGGAGAGAAGCCGTGAACACTTCATGCCACATTGGTAATAGAATATTCTTCCAAGTAGGAACAAGAAGACCGCTTATGAGATTTGGAATGGAAAGAAGCCGAAAGTAAAGTACTTCCGAGTGTTTGGAAGCAAGTGCTACATTTTAAATGATCGGGAGAACCTTGGAAAATTTGATGCTAAAAGTGATGAAGGTATTTTTCTTGGATATTCTACTACTAGCTGAGCATATAGGGTCATCAACAAGAGAACTAAGATGGTAATGGAGTCCATCAATGTGAAAATTGATGATGCCATAACCAAGGTAGAAATGGTTGACGATGGGGAAGGACCACACACCAAAGAACCCACTGTTGAGGCTGAAGCTCTTGATATAGAAGCTGGAGGAACTACACTAGAAAAGGAATCAACTCCCTTGAACACAAGAATGGAAACGAGATCTATGTCTAGAACATCAAGTCCTCTTACTCCTCTAGAAGTTCATTCTCCCATCTCCCGAAATGATGAAGTCTCTACATCAAAGAAGCCATCATCAAGAGTGATTAAGAACCATCCTGATAGCAACATTATTGGATCTTTAGATGAAGATCTTCATCTTAGAAAAGGAAACATACTCTTGGCCAATCATGTAACATATCATTGCTACCTTGCCCAATTTGAGCCAAACAGGGTAGAAGAAGCTCTCTAGGATGAAAATTGGGTAGAATCAATGCATGAAGAGCTATGAGAAATGATGTATGGGAACTTGTTCCAAGGCCTGAAAATGTTCATGTCATCGGCACTAAATGGATATTCAAAAACAAAACAGATGAAGATGGAGAGATAATCATGAATAAATCTCGATTGGTGGCTCAAGGATACACTAAAGTAGAAAGAGTAGATTTTGATGAATCTTTCGCTCTTGTGACAAGACTTGAGTCTATTCGAATTCTTATGTCCATCGCATGCACCATGAACTTCAAACTCTACCAAATGGATGTCAAATATGCGTTTCTAAATGGATATCTGAATGAAGAAGTGTTTGTTGAACAACCTAAAGACTTTGAGGATCTTCACTTTCCTGATCATGTGTTAAGATTGAAGAAAGCCCTTTATGGTTTAAAACAAGCCTCTGAAGCTTGGTATGATCGGCTTACCCATTATCTCCTAGAAAGAGGATTCAAAAGAGGTTATACTGATCGAACTTTGTTTGTTAAGAATAATGAAGATTACCTTCTAGTGGCTCAAGTATATGTTGATAACATAGTATTTGGAGCTACAAATCGATGATCGGGCTATAGAATTTTCTAAGGAGATGAAGAAAGAATTTGAGATGAGTATGGTGGGGGAGCTTACATTTTTCTTGGGCCCTTCAAGTCAAACAAAAGAAGAAAGGCATATTTGTTTCACAAGAAAAGTATGCTAGGAATATTGTCAAGAAGTTTGGACTAGACTCCAAAAAGCATGCCTCCACTCCCATGAGTTCTTCCACAAAGCTGAATGCTGATTCTTCTGGGGTGGAAGTGAGCCCAACCTTGTATAGGAGCATTATTAGGAGTTTACTCTATCTTACTGCAAGTAGATCGAATGCATTTAGTGTTGGTGTATGTGCTAGATATCAAGCTGCTCCAAAGCAATCTCACCTGACTGCGGTAAAGAGAATTATACGGTATATCAATGGTACTCTAGATTATGGGTTGTGGTATTCCAAGGATTCAAATGCATGCCTTGCTGGTTATTCAGATGCAGACTGGGCTGGTAGTGTGGATGATCGAAAGAGTACCTCAGGAGGTTGTTTCTACCTTGGTAACAATCTTGTCTCTTGGATGAGCAAGAAACAAAACTCTGTGTCTCTCTCTACAGCTGAAGCTGAATACATAGCCGGTGGAAGTTGTTGCACACAACTCCTTTGGATGAAGAAACTACTTCATGATTACAGGATTCCTCAAGATACAATGTGTGTCTTCCGTGATAACACCAGTGCCATAAATCTCTCTAAGAATCCAGTTTAGCATTTGAAGTCAAAACACATAGAGATATGTTACCATTTCATTCGGGACTTGGTGGAAGAAAAAATTGTATGTCTTGAATTCATTCACACAGATAATCAAAAGGCAGACATCTTCACCAAGCCTCTCGATGGTCCACGGTTTGAATCTCTTCGTAAGACCATTGGTGTTGGTACAATCCCTTGAATCTCATGTGTGCTGTGTGCTTTCCCTTTTTATACTGTATCATCTTGGTTGTAGGGCACACATTACTTTGTTGGTTAATTGCATAGCATTTTTTTTTTGTTTTAAAATGTTTTTACATTGTTTTTGATCAATCTTTTCTTGCTTTTATGTCAAAAATCTAAAAACACATAAAAAGTAGAAAATTCAAAAAGTTTGATCGACTTTGTTGAGCTTTGTCTCAAAGCATGTTTTGCCTTGTACCTTTGTACTAATGGCTTTGTGCATTTACGAGCTTAGCTTGTCTCATATGCACTCATATCATTGTGGGAGAAATCTTGATTTCTATGTGACTATTGTAAATAGATCTTCAATCTTGTCATAAATAATTTGTGAATGATTTTTTTGATCTTGAGACATGCATAGACCTGTACCTATATATCTTCCCACTCTTTATTTTGTTGTTTTTGCTTAAAGAGCTCACCAAATGTAAATCTCCAAATGAAAAGAGATATTGAGCTGCAAAAGCCTATCGCACATACTAGTATTTGACTAGGAAAAAGGGAAAGCGACCAAAATAAAAAGTATGATGCCTAAAAAGCCAAAGGCTAACTCATCAAATTGAAATATTAAAAATTTCAGGCATCGATTTCATAATGAGATGTATTGATTCAAAATGATCAAATAATATAATGTATATGGAGCCAAATGAAAAGTTTCAAAGATATGTACTCAAATTTATGTGAGAGGTCATATATGCATACTTCAATAATTGAGATGGATCACATTATCTAGTGCTAGTTGTGTATGCCTTGGTTGAATTGATCATTGAAGCTTCACATTAGACTAAGGACTATCCCATCTTTGATACCCACACATATCACACAAGTCTATGTTCAATGAATGCCAAATTCATTTGTGTGATTGTACTTGTTTAAATGTGTTTTCACAAGCTCAATCTTTGTTGATCAAACACAAAAATATTTTTGAGTGTTTTAGCTTGTTTTTGGAAAGTATTTTGTTTTTACAAAAGTGTTAAAATTTCAAAAACAGTGTTGCCCTGTTTTGGTGACTCAGTCGCAGGTTGGTCTAGTCGCATGCCTCAGTCGCGAACTTTACTCAGAAGGTTTTCTGGCTCATTGGTGACTCACTGGTGGGTAAATGCCTTAGTCGCAAAAAATACTTAGAATATTTTTCAAAATTTGAGTTTTTATGCCTCTCGCGGCTCAGTGAGGTGACTCGTTCGTGGGTGGAAGGTCCAGTCGCGCGGGGTACACAGAGATTTTCGCAGCTCACCTGGCGACTGTCTTGCGAGTAGACTTTCTAGTCGCGAAAAACACTTAGAAAATTTTTCAGGAATCTTAATTTCAAAGTGTTTCGTGACTTACCCTGGCGATTGATTGGCAACTTGACTCAGTCGTGAAAAACGCGTGTTTTGCATTTTAAAGACAATTTTAAAAATCATTTTACTTTTCCCTCGATCTATTGTGACTGTTCATTATCCTTATCATTTGAACTTTTCTCAAACTCACCATGTGTTTGCATACATCACCATTGTTGTCCATCATTTCTGATTCAATCCTCAAGAAAAGGTATGGGTTTTGTCTCTTACATGGTATTCTTCACATTTATTACTTATTCCTCTTGATTTGTATGGTTTACTGATATTTGTATATCTCTTGTTTGATCTTGTATCTGATCTCATGATTGAAATTGTTGTGTTTTTGTTGGTGGTTATGTATGGATCTACTCTATCTTGAGTACACATTGTGATGTTTGTGGCTCACACACACTCATTTTCATGTTTGGAACCTAAATCCCAATTTTTTAGAGTTTCCTTCATTAACCATGTTTTTGGAACTTTCCCATTGCTAATATTGTTTGGTGTCTTGTTTGGTTTTCTCTTTTGATAAAACATGACAGAAGGCGAAAATGTCTCTATTCAAGAGAGTAGCTGTAAAAGGGAGCAACAACAAAGGGAAGGAACATGTCATTGATGTTGATGAACTCTCACCTAGAGCAAAGAGGACCCGCTCATCATCTAGAGTGTTCGATCCCAACAAGTTCAAATCCTATGCTGCCTTTTAGAATCATGAGAATTTTTTCAAAAATGCTACACCGTTACTTGAAAGGGTCGTTGATCAACCTTCTCTTTTTGACACCGCCATTCCTAAATGGTTTGCTCACAAAGATTAGAATTACCTTCTCTCCGATCTTGATGAAGCATATGAGGACTTGGTCAAAAAGTTTTATGCCAATGCAATTGTTGGAGGTGAAGAACTTAAATGCTGGGTTAGACGAAAGAGTTTCTCAGTCTCTCCAGCACATCTGGCTGAGATTCTTCACATCAATCTACCGATGTTTAAAAAATCACCAGTTTACGATGATTTATGTCTAGATAAGGACCTACTTCGGGATGCTCTTGGAAAAAACTTGGAATTCTCATCAAATGGGAACTCAGTCAGTGTTTCCTCTCTTCCACCGAAATTGAGGGTGTTTACAATCATCATGTTTCACAACTTGTATCCATTATCTAGCACCGGGTACATAAACCTTGGTCGTGCCCTGTTTCTTCACGATTTGATCTTTAATGTTGAGATTGACATTTGTGCACACATCTTTCATGTCTTGCGCAAAATGGTTCTTCGAATTGAATCACAGATATGCATTCCGTTTTGCTGCTCTATTTCTAGGATATTAAAGCTTAAAGGTATTCATCCTTCAACAGATGAGTCTCCTTGAACAAAACTAGCACCAATCAACATGCGTACGTATAACGCTAGCATTGGTCATAGTCGAAAGGGAATCAAAATAGAGACTTCAGCCTCTTACAGTGGTTCGCACTCTAGCTCATCCACATCTGATAAGAAACTAGACAACATTGTGAAATCTGTCCACGAATTGAGTGCCAAGATGTTCGGCCTTACATCTATCTTGCACCATCTCAACATTCAATGGGATATGAAGTTCACCTCTATCCAAACTCAATTTGATCAAATTCAAAGAAAGTTAGAAGATGATGAGGACTAGCTATTCCTTGACAAAAAGGGGGAGATGATGTTGGCAATTGGCAGGGGAAGTACAATGATAGGGGGAGAAACAGCTGGATCAATGGGGGAGATTTCAGCAAGAAGGACTATGTTTATTTTCTGTTTCATATTAACTTTGTTTCGTGTTTATTTATTGTGTTTATACCTGTGGCTTTTGTAAGCTTTTAAGGTTTTTAGGTCTTTGTATCCATGTTACGTAGCTTTTGTACTTGATGGTAAATGTCATGCATTTTTCTTTCAGTACACCACTCTTGTGCTCTTGTAGGATCTTGTTCCTAGATGCATATATGTTTTGTGCATTGGTTGAGTGTTGGACATGCAAATGATACTTTGTGATAGGCCAAAAAAAAGTATTGACCCCTTGTGATTAAACTAATTAATTAACTAGCTAAGTTATTAATTAATCAATTTAATATACAAATGCGTGGTAGTACAAACAAATCACCAATAAACGGCTAAAACCCCACCGGGTGATTTTCATGTCACAACTCTTGAAACTCCACTATTATCACAACAAGCGATCACAAGTAAAGGAATCCCAAGTACCTTACCAACCTACAGTTGAACCCTTACCCCAATATCCAATTGGACTTGTTCTGTAGTGACAGTTCCCTTTTTCAATGCACGGCTCCCAAGTACGTGACTAACCAATTACACGGATCCTAGTTCACGACTTCAATCACCAACTAGAAAGAGTTGTTGGCTGCAAAGTTCTTCAGTTCATCCATGATGAAGATCAAGAAGATGCTTGGTCACAAAACCTAAAGGTGCACATACACAGTAACTTCTTTAGTAGAGATGAACTAGGACAAAACTTTGTCTCCGGTCACAACTTGCTTGAACAGAGTTTGCTCAATGCTTGTGCAACTTGTGAACACTTTAACGGCCCTTAAAACAATCATTTTATATGTCTAGGGTTAGAAGAAAAGAAGGTCCAAAGACACATTCACAGATCCCAAGAAATCAGATCAGAAAATCTGATTTTATAAATCTCGATAGATAGAAGCTATCGAGTAGGTGTCGAGTTTTAATGAATTTGCACTTCTTTAGCTTGCTTCTTGGATAGACTTGATGACTTCAACACTTGATCTTGAAACCTTATTTCTTGAAGTATTAAAAACATCTAGAACTACCCAATTACAAGTTGAGTGCATTTTGTCAAAGGATTAGCCAATTACATAAAAGAATGACAAATTTTCTCTAACAAGTGAAACCACATATGTCCTAACACTTTGCAAATAAGCTTATTAGCTTGCATGTCCGGATGTTCATTCCTTGAGTGAATGAGCATTGTGATCACTAGTATAAAATGATTGCTGTTTTGGTCAAGCCATGGTTTATTGTTTTATCCCATTTTTGCTTGATCGCATTGTGCTTGCTCCATATGCATTACAAGTTTTCTGCATACAATGAACTTATTGTGTTATTGTGTTTCAGGAGATTTTTTGGTCTTATGGTTCAAGAGTTTCACAGATTCTAGAGTTAGGTGTGAGTGAGTTTTCCAACTGTTCTCAATTCACGCGTTAAGTCTAGAGTTTGTTGTAGGGTTTTGTTACAGAATAGCCAAAGGGGGAGATTGTAAGGTTGAATTTAATCAACCATCTTGTTGACTTTATTCCGTGCCAATTTGCTTGTATTTCAGCACTTAGAAACCCTGTATTTAGGTAGGATTCATGTAAGGGTAGTGAGTGAGAGAGTGTGAAGAAATGCTCAAGATTATGCAAGGATGCAAGGCTTCGCGGCTAGGACTCGCGGGTGACTCGCGACTGGCAAGCCTCCAAATTCATCACACGAGTGAAGCGTGTGAGAAGATGAACAGTCGCGCTAGCTAGACCATTATAGGACAAAAAGTCCAGCCTAGTTGTTCTGTTATCTCATGGCTTGAACTCGTGACTCAACCAAGTTGCGAGGCCAAGTCGCTAACCAGCTCTGTTTTGAAAAAACTAACTCTTCGCATTCCTATCTCACCCTAGTATAAATACCCCTCATACTCACGAAATGTAGAGAGCTTCTAGAGAGAATTTTGAGAGAGAAACTCTAGAGAAAAACAAGATTGATTCATCCACAATCTTCAAATAGAGACTCTTCAAATTCCTTTACTCTCACTTTCTCCATTGATACATCCTTGAGAGGTTCTTGACCAAATCCTTTTCTCACTATACCCACGTTTGTGAGAAGGTCTTTTGGTGCTAAGGGAAGCAGTTTGGAAGGGACCAATGGTTATTAGTTGATGCTATGGTTTATAGCGGAATCCAGCAAGCTAGAAAAGACAAAGGTTCGGTGAGGCTCTTAAGGCTCCTCCTCTCCGAAATGAAATTTATGAATTTCTTCTTCGAGCGAGGAATCGGAGGAGGTAATCCCTTCTTCGACTACTGCTGCTTTAAGAGGAACTTGTTGGAATGGCTGGACAATCAGAGGAACGTTCTGTTGGTATGGGTGTGCTATTGGTGGAAGGTCGTTTGGGGCTAAAAAGTTGGGCTTAGATACTTTGATTCGAGCTATCCGTGGGTCACCCGCTCTTATGGCATGGCCGACCTCTTGGAATATCTCCGAAATGGGCTAAAAATCCAAAATTAGATGAATGGCCCGCAGCTGTCTGTCTTCACTTACGAAGATCTCAGATCTCAGCAAGTAATTAAGGGCTTCAACATTAGTTAAGCTAAGCCTGGAAGCTACATGCCTCTTATCTGTTAACACAAACGAAGAACAACACATAGTTAAAAGTTGAAATCCATCATTAAGAAAGAGCAAGACAATAAGAAGCAAAACAGGGTCAGGGTTAAAAAGTCTAGATCTATTGTTAGGAAACCTAATTCTAAGGCATCCCACCTCACTCTCCCTTTCGGACTGGGCAATGAAGACCATCATGCCATGCCCCCGAAGCAATCAGGTAGTTGTCTTTCATCCCCTTGTTAGATTTGGAGGGACACGAAATGAGCCTGACCATGTCAGATCTGGATTTGAGGTAAAATCTCGCCTCTTTTTGTTTATGACACTCGTACATGTGGACTATATCGTGATAGGTGAGCCTCAAGCCCAAATGCTTGTTCAGAGCATCGACACTTCCTAGGACCCTAAAAAGGTTATGTGCACACTGATAGGGGCATATCCTATGGTTGAAGAGGTAGTCCCTTGTTATCCTACCCATAGGGAGGGTTATTCCCCCTTCTATGAAGGCTATCATGGGGATTATGACTTCTCCCTCTTCTCAGTCTGTTACTATTTGTTCTGGGGGACAGTATTGCGGGGCAATTTCCTTAAAGACCTTTATTTTGGCAGGGAAGTCCACTAAATGCTTAAACCTACCCATCTCAATAAACTAAAGGGGAACCACCGAAAGTGATGAGTGGAGAGATAAGAATTAGAGGGCCGAGGAGAAAAAGAAAGGTTTGAAGAAATTAAAACTTACGCAAACTAACGTGTATGATGATCCTTGAAACCTTTAGAGAAACTCTCAAAGATTTCTTTAAAAAAAAATTATGGAAAGCTTAATGACTTAGCAGGCTTTATGTGTTTGAATGCTTGAGATTGCTGGAAAGCTTGAGAGTTCAAAAAATGAGGAAAAAATGGTTTCCTTCAAGGTTTTATATAGAAGGCAAAAATGAGTGGGAGTTATACCGCTCGAAATTCTAAAGAGAAAGGTCAGCCGTTCGATCTGCGTCTCACCATCAGATGTGAGGGACATAGCGCTGCCTAGAGCAATTAATGATGCTTCGCGGGCTTCGAAGTGTCAGTAGCAATTATGAGGCACATAAAATTGTACCCCCAGATGTGTAAACTCAGGGATTTAATTTACTAACTCTTAGCAAATCAAAACCCCATTTTTTCTCCTCGGATGCGAGAGAAAAACCAGAGTTTTAAGGGGCTATTGTAGGGACAAAGGCTCAAAATTGTATATTGGGCCTTGGGCCTCATCCGAAGACGTGAATATGTCCGAGGAGAGGCAAATAACCGTGAGAAGTTCCAAGTTTAAAGCCTCGAAAGGAAGGAACAGATAGAGAGTAGTTCAAGGAGTAACTCCTCCTTGGATGTTATGAATACAGTTCAAATCTGCATTCCAATAGCTTGGGTGACCCTCCAGAAGATTCCTACAATAAAAACGTGCATCATGCACATATAAAAGCGATAAGAACTCATAAATATCTAAGGAAAAGCTGCTACCACCGTATTAAATGTAATGCATCTACTTTTCTAGCCGCATTTATGTGGAAAAGACACGTGAATAGTGATACCTTGGCTACCACAACTCACAGAGAGCCAAAATGGATGTCTAATGGGACAGGCACTCAAGTGAAGGCTTATGTGATAACAAGTGTAGGATCAAGATGGTCCAAAGGGGAGCTATATAATGTGAGAAACCCTCCATAAGAAAGGGATCGGAAAAATAGAAAATGAATACTTTAGCAATCAAAGATGCATTTGTAAGCATTAATATTGACTTATTCTCAAATTTGTCTCCTCAGATAGTGAATTTATCCAGTCCTATGTGTCATTTTCTTGCTTGATCATCTTTTAAATCCATACTAGCCGTTGTTAAATTCATTAGGACCTAGTTCTTTAACCCATTCTCTACAAATTTATTGTACTGGGCTTATTGGGCCATCACCCCATTTGTCTTGGGCTTGGGCCGTAAACTGTGTCCCTACAAAAACAAAATTACAAATGCCTTATTGAATAACTAATTTGATAAAGAATAAAAACATATAAGAAATTTACAATTTTGAAAACTAATTTTATAATAAAATATCAACTGTGGTTGACACTTTATTTCAATTTGAGAGTATATATTAAAGTTTGATTGTTAACTTATTTATACATAGTCTCTTTTATGAATATCATATTATTGTTAAGCAACACACATTCCAAGAAATATCATATTTTATTTTGAAAAGCCATTTATTTTGGACATCAATTGTTAAAAAATAGGCCAAAGCATCCATAATTTATGCTAATTTCATTGATATACTTTGGCTTCACTCTTTTCCTACTTATGAATGTTTCTCATACATGTCTATAATTTTATAGTATGTTTTTAACTCTACTATAACTATATTATCTTAACATGTACTTTGTAATTTGATATTTAAAAGTCTTTATTCATTAGAAAATGTTCAACCATTCATCTTTGAATTCATTTGCATGCAGTTATGTAAATGTCTCAAATGTATCCTTAAGAACATTGTATCTAAATGACATTATATATATATATATATAGTCAATTGAGTTTGACTTGTGCATTGTAAAGCTTTCAACAAAAAATTAAACCAATAATATCTTAATTTTATTATTATTTTTTTACCAATTTTTTTTTAAGAAAAGAGTGAGGTTGACCCTCAAAAAACGGGTTGAGTTACAGGTCAACTTATTTTTACTTCGAGTCAAAATTTTGGGTTTAGGTTGGGTCGGGTCGGGTTAGCAAATTTTGACCAATTTTTCCATGTCTATCTACTATCTACCATAGGTCTTATCAACTCATATAATCGAAGCCACTATATTTCCTTTTTCTATTTTGTTTTTTGAGCTTAATGGTAAAATAAAATTTGAAATTTTCTTATTCCAAATCACTAAATTGAGTTAGGATGAGATTATGATTTTCTTGATATTATGATTTACATAGTGCAAAATGTCATAATTTTTTTTGGCTAAATTGCAAACTACACTCCTATAGTTTGGGGGTATTTGAATTTTACACTCTAAAATTTTAGAATTTGGATTTTATCCTATTAAGTTCTATTCTGTTTGCATTAGTAGTTCCTTAATCCATATTTTTCGTTAAATTTCACACAAGCTTGTTACACGAGTTTAGTTAATTTAATAAAGTGGTGCCACATTATTTTTATCATGCCATGTTATTTTTAATTATTTAGGCTACAAAAATAAATTTTTAATATTGTTCAAAATTCAATTTAGTCCTATAATTTTCATTTCAAAAAATTCAGTCCTCTAACTTTAATAGTTAATTAATGCAATACTTCAGTTAAAAATCACCATTAGTCACCAAAAAATGAGGTCATTGTGCTAATTTAAAGCTTCTTAATTTTTTTTTTAAAAAAAAAATCCAAAAATCTAATAAAATTTATTATATGGTCTAAGGTTCGTGCCATAGCCACGACAAAACCAAGCCAATGCCTTGGTAGCCGGCTGGCCGCAATAGAAAAGGTTTGGAGAAAGTATATCCTGTGCTCGTCCTATGTAGTATTCCTGTAACAAACATATGAAATTTGTTCAAAGGTTTGATCTTTGGAACCTTTGACTAGGACCAAATAAGAACGAATGGACTAAATAAGACCTAAGTGGACATAATGGACCAAAAGGGACTAAATAGGATCCAAGTGGACAGACTGGATCAAATAGCACCAATTTGGACAGAATAGGACCAAAGTGGACAAAATGGACCAAATAGGACCAATAATAGAACAAATAGAACTGATGGGGACCGAATAAGACCGAAGTGTACACAATAAGACCAATGTGGACCAAATAAGGCCAATCTATATTGAATGGACTGAATAAGATCAAATAGACCGAATAGAACTACTTCTTCTTCTTCTTCTTCTTCTTCTTTTTTTTTTTTTTTTTTTTTTTGTGAAGCAAACACACTCACATACATTTTTTTTTTTTTTTTTTTTTTTTTTCTTTGAAGATTTCCACGTTTTCTTCTTCTTCCTTTGTTGTCAAATCTGTGGCAAAGAAGAATCATGAAATTTTTGTTATTAGATTTTCTCTTTCCCTTTTTTTTTTGTATGCAATTTTTATTGGATTTTTGGTTTCTTGGGATTCTTCTATTTGGTTTTAATTCTGGGTTTGTTTTAGTTAATATATAGTGTTTTAACTTTGAGAATTATAGGCTTTGGGATGGTTTAATTATTTTTTAGTGTTATTCTCTATTTGGATACAACAAAAGTGCTGAAATAGAAAAGAAGATGTTTTGATCACTGTGAAAATGTTGCAATTTTATTTCAATAATTGCATTGGGAAGAAATTAGTAAAATAATACATTCAAAATTTTCCCGTGCATCGCACGAGTTTGCGACTAGTAAAATTTATTATATGGTCTAAGGTTCGTGCCATAGCCACGGTGAAACCAAGCCAATGCCTTGGTAGCCGGCTAGCCGCAATAGAAAAGGTTTGGAGAAAGTATATCCTGCGTCTGTCCTACGCAGTATTCCTGTCTGAGACATGAAATTTGTTCAAAGGTTTGATTTTTGGAACCTTGATATACAACAAAAGTCTTCATAATAGAAAACCCACCAAATAAGAAAATGGGAAGGAAATATTCAGACCCAAGGAATTGTTTGGCACAGATCTTACTTTTAGGAGATCAAATCAGATTCAAATATGATGAAATTTGAGAGGTAAATAAAACCCACTTCTTTGTGTGGTAGAAAATGAAACAAGAGTTCACATATCAAACACAAAGGAAGAAAGTGTGAGAGAAAGAAAGCAAAGGAAGTGAAACCCAAAACAAAAGCCCAAGGCTACCCAACCTCCTTCCTTCCAAATGCGACTCTAGTAAAAGTGTATGGACCACCCATGTCCACAACTGTGTCTAAGGCATTAGATTGTCTCTATGAGAAAAACTTCAAGTTTCAGCTCATCTCCATTAACATCTCCAAGGGCGAGCACAAGAAGCCTAACTTTCTAAAGATCCAAGTACGTTCAGAGAAAGAGATTACGTTAAATGGAAAGGAATCTAGGTTTTCCCTTTCTTTTTTCTGATTATTGGGAGATAGACAAATAGTTACTGCCCGTGTGTAAAAAATTCTAGAACCCTCCCTCTCTCTAAAAAGAATTTTTGATCTTTATTGATTGAAGAAAAGTGAATACAATGAATGAATGAATCTCTACTCTACTGCTATCTATATATACAATCTGAACAAGTAAAAAGAAATAACTAACTCCGCAATTGAAGGGAAAATCAGTTACAAAATATCCTAACCATCAAGCCACGTGTACAAGCTGTAACTGCTGCTTCTATCCACGTGGCAGTGCTCCTTCGTACGTGTGAATGAAGTGTTCATGATAAGGAACTGATTCAATCACCTCCTAGCAATTCTGTACTAATCCAATTACTCTGAATTTCAGTTGCTTGAACACTGCCCTGTTCTCCATTTATGCTCTTAGAGTTGCTAGTGGCTTGGGTGCATTCTTCCTTGCTTTCAACACCGTGTTTGATATTATAAAAAAAAAAAAAAATTGACTTGATATAATTGATAAAATAAAAATAAAAATCTATTTTCTCTTCTTCTTCTTCTACAAAAAAATAATTTTTATTTTGTCATTTTGGATTTTTTTTTTTTAATTTAATAAGCTCAAAATGACCTCATTTTTTTTTTTTTGGGTGACTAATGCTGTCATTTTAACGAAAAGATTACATTGAATAATTGTTAAAGTTAGATGACTCAAATGGTTGAAACCAAAGTAAAAAGACTTAATTGAATTTTAGACAAAGTTAAAGAGTACAATTTACAATTTAATTTAGTTAATTTAACCATGAATCATTAGGATTTTAAGAATTTTACCTTGGAGTTACTCGCCTATTCTAACCTAAAAAATCAGCTCTTATTCATTCCACTATGAAATAAGATTTTAAATAACTTAACACCATTTCAGCCCCACACACCTCCCCCCCAACACACACACACACACACACACACAAACCATATTCACTTTTAGATGTATTGAAACTAAAATTTCATTATATAAAAATGAGGAGTTTGACATAGATTTCCACTAATCTCACTCAACTTTTATTTCAAACATTGAGGATATTGCTAGGATTTTTCTAATTCGCTAAATCACTAAATCCTCAAAAGGCCCAAGACCATGTTCAATGACCTTTATTAACATATCCATTGATTTTTAACAATGGTTTTACTCATTATACCCTAATTCATAATAATGCCCACTATGAGCTAACACAAAGGTTCTCTTTGTTACTTGCTTACATTATTATATTACTATCACTCCATTAGCTACAACCACCTGGACGAAACCCAATCCTCTCTCCAACAACATCATACACAACCTCTAATCCTTTTTGTTGTTCATTACCGAAAATGGCAATGTTGCTTGGATCTCTATTTCCAGCAAAGGCCAAACAAGCTTCTGTTTGTCTCAACACGTAAAGTATTCCCACTTTGTCCAAATCCACACTCACATCACCACCAAAAAAAAAGCTTATGCTCGGAATTGTTTTTTTTTTTTTTTTTTTTTTTTTTTTTTTTTTTTTTTTTTTTTTTAATTTAGTAAGCTCAAAATGACCTCGTTTTTTTGGGTGACTAACGCTGTCATTGTAACGAAATGATTACATTAAATAATTCTTAAAGTTAGATGACTCAAATGATTGAAACCAAAATAAAAAGACTTAATTGAATCATTAGGATTTTAAGAATTTTACCTTGGAGTTACTAGCCTGTTCTAACCTAAAAAATCAGCTATTATTCATTCCACTATGAAATAAGATTTTAAATAGCTTAACACCATTTCAGCCAAAAAAAAAAAAACCATTTTCACTTTTGGATATATTAAAACTAAAATTTCATTATACAAATAAAGAGGATCTTGAGGAGTTTCACATAGATTTCCACTAATCTCACTCAACTTTTATTTCAAACATTGAGGATATTGCTAGGATTTTTCTAATTTTCTAAATCACTAAATCCTCAAAAGGCCTAAGACCTTTGGTAAATATAGGTTATCCAAGTTAGATCATGTCCAATGACCTTCATTAACATTTCCATTGATTTTTATCAATGGTTTTACTCATTAATTATACCGTAATTCACAATAATGCCCACGAGCTAACACAAAGGTTCTCTTTGTTACTCGCTTACCTTATTATATTACTATCACTCCATTATTTATTTATTTATTTTTGAGTATACTATCACTCCATTAGCTACAACCACCAGGACGAAACCCAATCCTCTCTCCAACAACATCATACACAACCTCTAATCCTTTCTGTTGTTCATTACCAAAAATGGCAATGTTGCTTGGATCTCTATTTCCAGCAAAGGCCGAACAAGCTTCTGTTTGTCTCAACACATAAAGTATTCCCACTTTGTCCAAATTCACGCTCACATCACCACCAAAAAAAAAGCTTATGCTCGGAATTGAAACTGACTGGCTCTTGCTAAGGTCATAGCATGTATCGAATGTTGAAGAACTCGAGCTTATCATTGGATAATTACGCATTATTTCGCGAAATTTTGTTCGCAATGCATTGTATGCTGTTGGAGGTAAACGTGTAATGACCATCCCAGAGTCAATGATAGTATCCATAGTTGAAAAAACCGATGTGGAAATCGATAATTTTTGACCACCCACACTTATTCCAATCAAGTTGAGGCCATAGAATGATTGCCTTTGAGAAAGTGTTAACATAGGTGTAAATTTTAGTGAACTCGAAATTTCACTGCCTTTTCCCAAAATAAGGTACCCCGTTGAGCTAGTTGTGGAAGGTAGACAATACGAGAAAAACTGGCTGTACTTTTGAGCGGCTTGTTGCACAAGGGAAACTTGGCCGCGACCGAGGCCTAGCAACCCGGCAATGCCATTGAAGAGGCCTTTGTTGTCTTGACCACAACCAAATACGAAATTGTCTAGCATGTCTGATGTTATGGTTAGCCTTTCTTCGCTGAAATATCCAATTGTAGACGAATTATCGCCATAGCGTACACCGTATTAACACTTTGAATTGAAGCACTGTTTTGGGCTTCCTGTAGTGTTAATAAAATGTTGAAATTATTGTACCAAATCCTCAAATTTAGGGTTCCTTAAAAAAGAAGTGTATGTGTGAAACTGAGCAAGAAGTCAGAACTTCTTCAATTTAATTTATGCAAAATGATTGAGATAGTACTGATCTTGCTACTTAATATTATTTGAAATGAAGCGACAAAATCTATAAATAGAAAAAATCTCATCAAATTTATGTCAAAATCCCCAAGCTTTAGAAATTCTAAATTCATTATACTGTTTCTGTTACCATTATGTTAACTAGATGTAGAAAATACATTACGGCCAATTTATTTTAATAAGTAAAGTTTATTAAAAATAGCTAATTTAATTGATTTACTAAAATAGCTAGGTAGTAATAGCAATGCCCTTTCTTTTTTATTGAGTGGGATTGTATTTATATGGTTTACCTCTGGTAGAAGAAGTGAGTTGAGTGCACAAGGGTGTAGGACATGAAATGTTGGTGTAGGATGTGGATTTGGATGGGTCAAAGATTGGGTCCACTTGCTTATAGCATTGTCTTTCGCATGGTTTACACTGTGCCCAAGTGAGGTCGGTACCAGTGTCAAATGCCAGTGTTTGATCTGTTTTGAGAGTGCCAAGGCCAACGGTGACGATGTAGTTACCAGAGTCGATGCTGAGACTAGATTTGGCTGGAATGGTGGTGGCCTGAGATTCTCTTAATTTGTTGCCATCTGAGTTCTTAGAGAACATGGAGTGGATTGAGTTCACCCTGGACTGGTCTTGAAGGAGGAGTTCAGTGTGATTGAGAACCAGTAATTGGTCTTTGTTGCTTTGAAAGCATGGGCCATATTTGTGTGTCACCGTCAAGGATGCCTCTCTTTTTGGACCTGAACTTAAAAGGAATTTGGAACACATGCATATGAATATAATGAGGATAAAAATGTATAAAAAATAAAAATAAAAATAAAAAAACATTGAGAATTCCAAATGCATACCTGTAAATAATTCTTGCATTTAGCCTATTACAACATGCTTTTGCGTCCAGAAAAAATACTATTTAATTGATAATAAATAAATATATAACCTGTGGGGCCCGTGGGCCTGGTAGCCTCAGCCCATTTGGCATTTGGCCCAAGGCCCATGCCGAGGAGGGATGATCGTCCGAGGATGGTGTATGAAGACCTATGCCTTTTTGGATCCACGTCGAGGACATCCCTGTCCTCGGCGTACCGAGGCTAATTCTAGGTGGGGTAACAGGCCCAGAACAGGTTGTTACCTTCACACTAAATGCACCCATCTAACTCCCTAGCCACATTAATGGGGATGTAACTCCTGGACAGGGTAACAATGGTCCTTGTGAACCACTCGAGTACTGATAAGATCTCTGATGGGATGGACGGTCAGAGGGAAGGCAAGTGGATGATCAACAGATGGAAGAAAGAGATAGGAAGAAGAGAACTATATAAGAAGGGTGAGCAAAGCAGTTAAAAAGGGGGGAAAAAGAAAAAGGGAGAAGGAACCTCCTCAGACAAGCGCCGAGGAGTTACCCTTAGGAATAAGTTGGGTTCATCCCCCTTCAATGGTGAAAAATTCCCTGTGTACTGTTGTTAGTTTGTTAGGGCCTAATTCTTCATCCCATTCTCTAGAAATGTATTGTTAGGGTTTTTCTAAATTGAGTCCCTACAATTGGCGCCGTCTGTGGGGAGGATTAGTGCACTAGCAGGCGCAATGGACGATCGTTCCTAAATAGCTAGTTTACGGTAGGTTGACAACGATGCGTCACACAAAAAAAAAAAAAAAAAAAAAAAAAAAAAAAAAAAAAAAAAAAGAAAGCATGGGCCATATTTGTGTTTCACCGTCAAGGATGCCTCCCTTTTTGGACCTGAACTTAAAAGGAATTTGGAACACATGCATATGAATATAATGAGGATAAAAAATTGAGAATCCACTGTAAAAAAAAAAAAAAAAAAAAAAAAAAAACACATTGAGAATCCAATGCATACCTGTAAATAATTTTGCATGTAGTCTATTACAACATGCTTTTGCGTCCAGAAAAAATACTATTTAATTGATAATAAATAAATAAATAACCTATGCCAGAAAAACAATAATAAAACAAGAAAAAATAAGTGGTTACCCACATATTACTTTAAATTTTATTTTTTTATAGATAGTATTTTAAACCTATATTATGTGACTATTTATAAGATCATTTACATGTATTAAATCAAATGGTTTATTAAATATTTAAAAATTATATAACTATTAAGTAAGTTATGTAATTTAAAGTAGTTGAGAATATATTTTTGAATTACATATAGTAGGGAGGTTGGAGGAATATATTTTAGAAAAGTCTTTGGCAACGGGATCACTAAATAAATAAATAAATATATATATATATATATAGGTACCCTTATTTATGATGGGCCACGCCACCAAACAACTTCTCATGGACAAATTTCTCCTGTATCTAAGCTTTGTGAGATTTTTGTGAGGTTAGCCTTATTTTAAAGTTTTAAATCTTTGGTGTGGTGGTCACTTCACAAGTATAAATGCTTGTGAGGTGTGGGGGCAAGAGGTAGGGTTCAAGTCTTCAGGAGGAAGTTTCACATACATATACACTTAGATTAGACTAGAGTAGAAATTCTACCTTGTAAAAAAAAAAAAGGTTTTAAAAACTAAATATGTTATATGTTTATATGTGCCGAAAAAAAGAGAGGAGAAGGAGAAGGAGATATACCTCATATTTAAGGATGCATGGATTGGATTTAATTTATTTTTCAACCCAATTCCACCTCTCCAGATTAAGAAATTTCAATCAAACCTAAACATATAACTTTAAAAATCCAACCCTCCTATCCATTTATATAATTGAGCATAATTTTCCAATTTATCAAAAAATACCTTTAAAAAAATTTAAACAGATTCTAAAAATTCAAATAAACCAAATTAATAATTTTAAAAAATTATTAATAGCATGGTTTGTGTCAATTTACTTGTATCAAATTAAAAATTAAAAAAAAAAAAAAAAAAACTTAAACCCGATTCAACCCAAGTTTTGAAAAATAATTTTTTTAAAAAAAAAATCCAATCTATCAATGCATGAGAAAATTAGTCAATGTATTGGCATTAGGTTGGATTGGATCAAGTTTACGCGGGATTTTTAGAAAATAACTACAAAACCCAAACAATATTATTAGTTAGCCAATGTTTCAAACATATTGCATTTCTAACAATTCGACTTCAGAGGAGTCGATTTTACTGTTCATATCACCTATTCTTGCGTCACGTAGATAAAGAAATCGAGTCCTTTGGACTCATTTCTTATACAAAGAAAACGACTTCAGAGAAGTCGTTTTCTGTGCAAAGAAAACGACTTCTCTGAAGTCGTTTTCTACTGAATCAACCTTGTATTTCAGATGAGACTCCAAATTACTTACAACTACTGGGATCACAGCTGGGCATAGGCGGGACGGCGGTCCAGGCAGAGTCGGACGGTGGTGGCGCTTGCATCGTCGGCGTTCTGAATGAGCTCCAGCACCGTCGTACCCTCCAAGTCGGCGTTCAACAAAACCTCACGGATCCGCCGAGTCAGGTCCGTCTGACCAAAGTCTTCCAGTTCCACAAACATCGACGACGACTCCATTTCGAGATCAGATCAAATCAGATTTGTTATTCGTGGGTTTGGGTTTCGTTTGGGTTTGGATTGTCATTCCTATTTGGGTTTCGTTTTTTTTGGGTTTGGATTGAGGCTATTTTGCAAGCCTGGGTCGCTGGGATTTCTTTGGATTGAGGCTATTTGCAGGTCTGGGTCGCTGGGATTTCGGCTTCTATACAAAGAAAACAACTTCTCTGAAGTCGTTTCTATGTATAAGAAATGAGTCCACTAGACTCGATTTCTTTATTTACGTGGCGCAAAAATAGGCGATATAAACAGTAAAATCGACTCTTCTGAAGTCGAATTGTTAGAAATGCAATATATTTGAAACGTTGGCTAACTAATAATATTGTTTGGGTTTTGTAGTTATTTTCTAAAAAATCCCAGTTTACCCCATTGGTAGATTGAATACACACTGCTTCTTATAATATATATGGACATGTTGCATTCAAAACTGATAACAGGACATCACATGTATCAAGCTTATATTGTCTAACCACTCATTCACTAATCTGAAGAAAAAAAAAAAAAAAAAACTTCATTTAAGCCTTTTGTATAATAATAATTCGATGAATTAAATAAAACAAATTCTGTTTATATCATATTACATCTCTCCCTTAAATCGATTCTTTTTATGATCAACAAGAAAGAGACAAAGGTTTTAATATCTAAAAAGAATATATTAAGAACGTATAAAAGGTAAATGAATGAAAAAAAAAAAAAAAAAAAAAAATTTCTAGCAGATGCTTCGTTATCTACTCAGGAAAAACTAAGACCGCATATATGAAACTTTTGATAAAAGAGATGTTAGAAATTTTTTTACAATATCTGATATTATGGAATTGTGATTTATTCTACTAAATAATTTTAGATATTTCTATTTCATAAATGTGCACTTCAAATGGTAATCTTATTTAAAATTCTTGTAATGAGTATCTTGTTTTGATCTGGATATTTTTTTTCTTTCATGTTTTAATCTTATCAACATAAATAGAATCCTAGTTCTACCATTTTTGGGAGTAATGATAGATGAGAAATTTTTTTCCATATATAAATTTTTTCAAAATTTGTTAAATTGGTAAGTTAATATATGATTGGAATGATATCACTTTCCATTGAATTTATTATTGACGCCTTTTTTATTATATATCAATTACAATATATTGCGTCAATAATTGTGAAAAGCCTTTTTTTTTAACTATCGATTCCTAAAGTTGTGAAAAAATATCATGTCCTTAGACTTATTGCATTGTTCCATGAACATTCTTTGTGTTAATTACTATTCTTATATTAGGTTTCTCCATTTGACTAAACTGCATTACTCCCAAATTTATAGTTTTACAAGTGCTGTAATAATAAAAACATAAAATCTTTTTGAGGTAATTACACTTCTCTCCTTTGAGATTTAGAGAAAAGAAACTCTACTCCAAATCTAAAGGGAAAAAACCTTAACATCTATTTGTAAAAATATGAAAGGCAATAGATATGAGTTCAAATCTTCTGTCCCACTTTTCCTGCTCCACTCTATACTCCACCAATAAATACTTGCCACGTGATACTATTAATTAATAACTGTAGGATTAATAAGTCAATAATGATAATATTTAATTAATTAGGTGAATACGTGGTAAGTATTTATTGGTGGAGTATAGAGTGGAGCAGGAAAAATGGGACAGAAGATAGATATGGAATGTCTGAAATAAAAGTCATCCATCATAAAAGTTGTAATTTTGGTAATTGACACAATTATTGCAACAACTTTCAAATTAACTTAAATGATTCAAAATAAATATCTTAAGGCAACCATATACCAAGAATTAATGTTGCTATTACTAATGCTGATAAACAAAGCAATCAAATGTGGAACTTGTTCCCTTCAAAAAAAAAAATAAAAATAAAAATGGAACTCGTTGTTTTAAATTAAAGAACACCCATAACGGAAGAAACTTTCCTTTGCAAGTCTTTTAGTGCTCAATAAACTTTGGACTTTTATTCTAATTTTATCAATTATGTTTTACTAACCATGGCTAAACTTTATAAAAGAGAATCTTTTAAAATTTTCTAATATTCCATTACTAATATCAATGGAGAGTTCAGTTTTGGGATCAAGTATTATTTTCCCAAATTTTAAGGGAGTGGATAGTAAATATCCCAATTTTTTCCTCTCTAGTTTTTTGTTTTGTAGGAGGAACAACGGCAATTACAATAGGAGTAAAGACAGAGATATAACGCAGTGATGACCATGATGATTTGAGAGAGAGAGAGAGAGAGAGAGAGAGAGAGAGTTAAACCTTTGGTAGAAGCAGTGCAAGTAGATGATGGTATTAGAGAACTGACTTGAACAGTATGTGTATGATTAAGGTGGTAGCTTTCTGTAGTCTCTCTTGCTTCATGGGCATGAAGGCATAGAAAAGCAAAGAGACTATAGATATAGAGGATACACCTAACGAAGTAGGAGAAGCGAGTAGCCATGGACTAGTTTTATGCTCAAGACCATGTACTCCTGCAGTCCTCTTTATAGTGGTTGGCCTGATAAGTGGGCTCATATGCTGCTACTGCTAGGTTGGATTAGTCAATTTAATTACTATTTGGCTCTTAACTGATAGTGATTTAAATGCTTTTTTATTTTTATTTTTTGGGGTCTAATTATTGTAATTATTGCCCTGCAACAGGTTTGCTTAGACAAGAAGAAATCACATGACAATAAAGTCTAAGGAACCAACATAATTTTAGAACAATTTCACAACATCTTTGTTTTGAGTTGTAATATTGGGTTCCGGTGTAATTTATTACAATATATTTTTTTTTTACTTATGAAATTTTGTTGTGTCCTGAGAAGAACTCTTTACATGACTTTCCTATACTCTAGACGAACAGTTAGTATATTGTATATTTTACTTGTATAATTTTCATGATTGAGCTAAAATCAAAGATATTTGTTTTTGTACAGTGTCAACCCTAAGGCCTTTATCTTCAGCACTTCTCAATGTTTATTTTATTTTATTTTTATTTTTTAGAATCATTCAAAATAGAAATTTGATATAAAATTACTCTTCACTAAGGCTTTATATTTTCATGTTCTTTGTTTCTGTTTTTATCTAAGCTTAGTCAGAGCCACCAATTTGTGGTCTCCAGTAGTGCTTGTCAGTTTTCATCACACATATATAGCAAACCTTGAGTTAACCTCAAAGCATTAAAAATTTAAAATCACATAATGCATATTATATTGACCAATATAATTTTGTTCAAACTTGCAAAATGCAAAAAATGAAAATATTCACCTTTTCACGTTTGCCTTACCCAATGATTCTTCTCAACTCTCAACTTTGAACGCAATAACCTTCCAAAAATATTATAGCATCTCATTTGCAGTATGTAAATCATAAAATCAAGATAGCCAGAATTTCATCTTAACTCAATTTAATGATTTGGAATAAGATATTAAATTTCAATTTTTTTTACCATTAAACACATAAAAATAATAATAAGAAAGAAAGAAATATGTAAGGGTTAGCCCACCATCATATTATTGTGGACATAATTTGCCCAATGAGTCTAGTAGTACAAAAAAAATTTACGACTGTCAAGGTGGCAAATTAGTATTGCTTGGTAAAAAATAGTGATAATATGTCAGTAGTAAGCTCACACGAGAATTAATAAAAAATTTACTAATTTAATTGTTATGAAAAATATTGTGAAAATTGATGTGTCGGTAGCATTACTCAATTTGACCACAATAACCAATCATAATTTTTGGGGAGGAGGGTATTGGACTTGTCAAATGGCTTTCTTTATAATAAAATAGGGGCATATATAGTTCTTAGTATGGTACAATACACAATACATATTGTACGATATGTATTGTATCGAGTGAAAAAAGTATTGTATTGTAGATACATATTGACCATGTTCATGAATCTTGCAATGCACATGCATATAGATATGTTGTTTTAGATTGGTTTTTTTTTTTTTTTTTTTTTTTTTTTTTTTTTTTTTTTTTTTTTTTTTAAATTGTGTTTTGATTTGAGTCCAACAAGTTGTTAGACTTGTTTATAACACAAAATTATAGGATCCCTTGATTGAGCATAATAAAATAACATGCCAATTTTTTTCTCTTCTTTTTTTTCCAACAAAATTTGAATTATACACTTAACAAATCACGTTTTTTTTAATACAGTGAATAAGGTATTAAAAAATAATATTGTGGAGGGAAGAGCCCAGAACTACTTAATGGGCCAGGAACCCACTGATTAAGGGCCATGGGGTTTCCGAGAATTAATGATGGTTGGGGCGGCCCACCTAAAGCATGAAGCCCTTAAGCAGAAGGGAGTGTCGTCCGAGAAGGCCACCATTTGTCCGAGGATGCCTTCCTCCTCGGCTATGATGAGCTTTGATCAAACGAATGTGTGAAAAGTCCGACTAACCTCCCCAACGATCCCAACGGTGATGATGGACTCTGGGTGAATCCGGAAATGATCAGAACCAGAAAATATCTGAAGGAAAGGCTGGTACCACCGCATTTAATACGCTGCAGCAGCTTTTCTGGCCGCATTTATGTGGAGAAGACCCCTGAACAGTGCGACCTCAGCTACCGCCACTCACAAAGAATTAAAGTAGACACACGACATGACATGCACTCGAGTGGACGCGTGGATGAAGAACAAGTGGACGATGAAGATTATAGGAAGGGATGCTATATAAAGAAGAAGGGTGCCCTGATAATGGGGAGGAGGGAGAGAAAAAAAAAAAGCTTTACTATAGCTCTGAACATTGTAATCGTTGTTTATTCAATAAAACACATCTTCGGACATTCATTCATGGAGTTACCCGATCTTTAGTTCACGTTATCATTGTTGCACGTGATCCAGCTGACTGTTCTGTGCTTCATAACCAGCCCAGCTCTTTCGCCCACTCTCTACAAATTCATTGTTCTGGGTTCGTTGGGCCTGTAACCAATCTCTTTTGGGCTTAGGCTACAAAAATCGACCCTACAAATATAATTATTTTTTATTTATGTTATTATTGTTATAAATCTAAGAAGCTAGAATATTAAGAAGAAATATAAATTAAAATTATTAAAATAAAAGAACAAGAAGAGACAATAAATATTGATGATGGTGAAGAAAATGTTAATAAAAATAATAATTTTGCTAGATGACGAACATAATAATAAAATTAACTTAGGTAAAGGATTTTTTTTTTTTTTTTTTTTTAAGAATGAAATTAGATAAAGTTGATTATGCATAATGATATATATGATAATAAAAATTTATTATTTTGACTCATATATGTATTATATTATCACTTATGAGTTTAATCAATATGAATGTAAATGCTATAAACATATGCTAATTTGATTTATTTAATTAATTTTATTAAATATTATCACATAAGTGATATTAAATTAATTACTAGTTATAAATTTATAATAAATATATATTTATAAGTTTGGTAAAACTTAAGTACAATACTTAAGCGTTGTTCCTTATGTTCTCTTTTTAAAATTTTGTCATATGAATTTTTGCACATGAGATAGAAGTGTATTTTTTAGTTAAGTAGCAACATGACTGAATCTTTAGATGAAAACTTAAGGAACTCAAAGTACTGTCACTAAATTTTGTTGTTATAAATTTTATTAGATATTTATATATGTTATAATACATGATAAATAAAAAAAATTAAAAAAAAATGGGTAAAATATTATTTTCGTCCCTAAACTATCACAAAAGTTCGTTTTTCGTCCCTAAACTTTCAAAAGTTCTATTTTCATCCCTAAACTATCACAAAAGTTCGTTTTTCGTCCTTAAACTTTCAAAAGTTCTATTTTCGTTCCTAAGTTTTCAAAAGTTCTGTTGGAGTGCTGACGTGGCTTGACAGAGTGCTGATGTGGGAGGGACGAAAATCAATACGTTTGGAAAAGTTTAGGGACAAAAATAGAACTTTTGAAAATTTAGGGACGAAAAACGAACTTTTGTGATAGTTTAGGGACGAAAATAGAACTTTTGAAAGTTTAAGGACGAAAAACGAATTTTTGTGATAGTTTAGGGACAAAAATAATATTTTACCCAAAAAAAATTGATTGAGGACAACTTTTCTAAAGGGTGTCACTGTCTTGTGGAAAAAATGGTAGGGGGAGGACACGTTTTTCACAAAAGAATGGGAAACCTCTTATGTTTTTTTTCAACCTTGTGCGGGGAGTCCTCCGTAGACTCCACATAGGCCCGCCAAAGTGACATTGGCGTGTGTACGTAGGACATCCTCGACCCATAAGTCAGTCAAGCCCTTTCATAAAAAAAAAAATAATAATAAAAATAAAATAAAATAAAATAAAAAAAGAAAGAAAAGAAGAAGTTAGTCAAGCCATCCACTAACACGTTATGGTAAGCCAGTCAAGTCATTTGCAATTAACTTTTCTGCAAACACACAGCAATTCCTTAGTCAAGCCATCCACTAACACGTTATGGTAAGTCAGTCAAGTCATTTGCAATTAACTTTTCTGCAAACACACAGCAATTACATTCTTATCTCATTAATGAGTTTTGGAAAATGTCACTTCAAGCTATTCTAGAAGTACAATTTTTACTATATTATTTTTTTATAATTATTTTATGCGGTAGATTATAATTAATTATATGATACTTTTATTTAGTGTATATTAGTATTATACCCGTACAATGCGCAGTTTAATTAAGATTCATATGTAAATAATTTTTGCATTAATTTACTTAAAAATAAATGGTTATTTTACTTTTAAGTTATATAATAAATGTGTATTGTGTGAGACTTCAGGTATCATAATATATGTGTGTGTGTGTGTGTGTGTGTGTGTGTGAGCCCGAGGACTGAGAATGAAGTCGAAGGGTCGTAGCATTGGTGTGGGGATGTTGCAAGCCGCGAGCTTGAGGAAGGAAGCCACCCGGGGAAGAGAAGAAATGAACCATGGTACTCAGTAGTATTCTAAATGGGAGCTAGAGTCTGAAGAGAGTGGAAGTCAGTGGGTAGTAGGGAAGCTTCTGGTCTGGTGTAGCCTATTGCATCCGCATTAAATGATAAACAACACCTTTATCAGCCGCATTAATGAGGAGGTAACCTAAACAATGTAAGCCACAGCTAAGCAGACTCCTTCAACCATCTTTTTCAGATGTGGAAGGAAACAAGTGTCAAAAAGGGGGGGAGGTTATGTAGAAATGGATGGTGGAGATGTGATAGAGGTAGAGGTATATAAGAAAAGGAGGGAGCATTGGAAAAGAAGTCGAAAGAAAGGAAAAAGAAAAATAGAAGGAAGAATATTGAGAGAAGAGAATGAACAGTATTGCTTTTTATACAAGCTTTGTGTCTTCGGGAGAATTGGGGAGGAGCCTGATACTCATTTGTTTCTAAATACAAATCTTATTTTTCCTTGTAACTGTCCTCGGGCAAAGCCCTCTGTTGTTGTTAGTTGCCTTCACTTACAAATTCTATTGGTTTGGGCTAGGGTTGAAAGACACAACTTATTATTCTAAGTGGGTCTGGGCCACAAATTCATTGGATCCTTACAATTGGCGCCGTCTGTGGGAACAACAAGTTGTGGAGGATCTGTCTTGGGCTAGGATTGTCTTTTTCCTTTTTCTTTCTCTTTAACTGCTTTGCCTTGGCCGCTTCCTCTTCGGCTTCCACGTTTGTCATGTCCACTGGAGTTGGAAGTTCTTTTTTTCTTCTCCTTGGCTTTGGACGAAGTGGAAGAGAGAGCATCACCAAGTTGAGCCAAGGAAGCAAGGGGAGTAGACTTAGGATCTTCTAGAGGTTGAGAAGAGTGGGGGCCAGGCGCAGAGCAGGAGGGTAGTACACTTTTTCAGGAGCTCGAAGTTCTGATTTAGTGCTCACCCTCGCAACGTTCATAGTTTGGCCCCACACCTCCAAGCATAAAGCACGGGCAACATCTCTCAGCTGGACAGTGAGGCTCTCTGTCGTCTTAGTCATGCCCGCATTGTATGTAGCTTAAGGCATTGGCAACCTATTTTTCGTAGCCCTTAAAGGCAGACTCCACATTCCTATGGGCTTTTTCCACCTCAGCCAATTGGGCAAGAGTCTCCCTAAGCTTCTTATTCGCGTCTGAGTAGGCACTCTCGGTAGCCTCCAGTTTGTTCTTGGCATCCCTAGCCATGTCTAGGGAATGGACCACCCATTCCTCTGCCATGAAAGCAGCTTGGACGGCCTACACACATACACACACAAAAGTGTTATATGATGTACATAAAGTTTTAATGAAAAGCAATCACATGGGATCAACCCTATACCTTAGCCAAATCTTGCTTCAAAGCAAGGAAGACCTTGCGCTTCCTAAAAGATTTCAACTCTGCCATATCCTTTGGCAGACACAGTGCCTTCTCCAGGCACTTGGCAACCAATCCAGAGCTACCCTTTCTGGGGTCCCTCAAGTTGGTGTCCTCCAACACTAGATTGCCCGAGCTAAGAGTAAAAATAGGCCTCTAGATGGAGGCCTTCTTCGGTTGGTCTCCTCCAACCTCCCTGGAAGTCCTAGTGAGAGTGTACTTCTTTGATTGCCCTTTGCCAGTCTGAGCCTCTTTCGCTGGGGGCTGGTGGGAGGATTGCGTTATCTCCCCTTCCTCGATGCCCTCGGCTTCTTTGCCTCCATAGGCCCATTTTCTTTTCTTATCCCCGGCATCAAGGTGGCATTTGTGTAGCTACTGGGATGGGTGGTCGAGGCACCATTGCCACAGTCAAGGAAGAGACCCTTGTGTGGGCTGTGAGCAGAGCAAGGAGGTATGGAGTTTTCTCCTCGAAACCCATGTTTGCTGGTGTGTGGGCTTGTGAAGTGCTGGGAGCGGCTGGGTGGTAAAAAACATTAAAATCTTTGTCTGTCACCTCCTGAACAAAATCGAATGTAGACTCCTCGTTCTCAATGTTTGATGGGATAGGAGGTTCTTGTGAATAAAGGAGTTTAGCCTCTAGGGGTGTTGGGAGCTGAGCGTCCTAGGTCCCCTTGGGAGGTGGTTCTATTAGCAAAAAACCTAGTATGGCAACATCTATTGAAGCCAAGTAGGGGTCCCTGGCTTTAATAATGTACTTCGGACTTTGGAAGTGCTTGGTGAATGGTTTGTAGCCAAGAATGACATGAGCCGCCCTAAGTTGTCCGTCCTTGTGCAAAAATATTTCTGACTTGAGGATCCTGTTCAGGTCTTTGAAGTTCACCAAGTGTTTGGCTGGAATTGTGTGGTATTCGTCTGCTAGATGAAACCATGGAGATTGTTAGTAAAAAAAAAAAAAAAAAAAAAACAAACAAACAAACAAACAAAAAGGAAGAAAACTTTGACACTAGAAAAGTTGTGTAAAATCCTAAGTGTGATCTGGTCCTCGGGAGTGCTACCTGGTTCTCCTTCCTGGGTGGGGCAGTGTATCCCATTGTGCCATCCTCCTGAGACAATGAGGAAATCCTCGTCCATGCCTTTGCTCGAGTCAGGCAGGCAGGAAATTAACCTAACTGCGGGGATCCTACACTTCATGTAGTATTTTGTTTTTTCCCCTTTCTAGCAGTTATACACCCAATTTACATCATGCCAGGTGAGGTTAGTCCCCATTCTACAGTTTATTGCAACTACATACCCGAGGATCCTAAAAATATTTGGAGAACATTGGGTCAGGGTTAACCTATAATTTATAAGGTAATCCCTAGTTACCGTCCCCATAGGAAGCTCTATCCCGCCTTCAATGAAAGTGATCATAGGAATAACCACGGACTCGGGAGGTCTATTTAAGACCAGCCACTCACCTTCCTCACAGTGTTGGATTTCAACACTGTTGGGAATTTTATATCGAGCCCTAAAGGTCGCCCTAGCCTCAGCTGTGTCCACTAACCTAGCGTATCTACCCGTGGTATTTTGAGAGGTGAAGTGTTAAAAATTATGCAAAAAGAAGGAATCAAGAAATCAACACACCTATGAGTAAGTGTGAAAGGTTCTCCTCGGGAGCTTTTTTCTTCAACTTAGATTGCCAAATGTGCAAAATGAGCTTCAGCTAGCTCTGAGTCCTCCTTTTATAGGAGTGAAAAGGTGAGCGATAAAATTCCTGCCCATAAATGAGGGGAAATGAGGACCGTGGGATCTTGATCAAGCCGTAGAACGTGGGGAGACAAGCAGCTGCTTGGCGNCAAAAAAAAAAAAAAAAAAAAAAAAAAATTCTCACACTTCAAATTTGAAACTTATCATTAAAAAAATGACGAAATCTATTCCCTTATCATTATTCATACACAAAAAAAAAAAGTAATCTACAGATTTTACATGTTACTTTTTGTAAATATTTTTTTTTTAAAATCTCAAAAATAGAAATGGTCTCCCAAACAATTATTTTTTGTTTTTAGTATTTTGAAAATTGTTCTTAAAAGTGGGAGTCAAATACGTAAAATATAAAAATTATTATCTGAAAAATAGTTTTTAGTTCAAATTTTTAAAAATTGTTTTTATACTGTTTTGAAAACAAAAACAAAAATCCTCTCACCAATCAACCCCTAATATAATTTAAATTTTAAAAAAGAAATAGATGAAGATTGTTGTTGTTTTTTGTATTTTATTGTTGTTTTTTTTTTACACCTAGTAATATAATTTAAATAAAAAAAAGGATTAGATAAAGAGTTTGAATTGTATTCAAATTAAAAAAATTTATCAACTTATAAATTATAATAATAAAAGGATTAGATGAAGAGTTTGGATTGTAATCAAATTAAGATTTTTATCAATTTAAAAATTATAGGAGAAGAAGATAAGTACAAAAAAAAATTATTTTTTTAAATTCTAAAAAAAAAAAAATTGCAATTTAGTGCAGCCATTTAGCATAACTACGGCTTTTAAACTTAACTTTTATTACATAGTATTAGCATTATGCCAATGCGATGCACAGTTTAATCAAAATTCATATGTAAATAATTTTTTTATTAATTTATTTAAAAATAAATGAATACTTTACTTTTAAGTTATATAACAAATGTATATTGTGTGAGACTTAAGGTATCATAATATATATATATATATATAATTGAATGAAAGATGGTAGAAATACCTAAAAAAAATATAAAATGATTTTTAATAATACATTGAACTATAAGGCTCAATTAATTACATGTATTTAAATGAGTAAAACTTGAATTTAATAATTAAAAACTATCGAAAGTAACAATTGAAATCATATTTAAGTGGAACCTCAATTCATTAATTAAAAACAATCTAAATTACTAAATATATATATATATATATATTTGAAGTACAGAGACTCACTTGAGAATTTAATTNGGACCATGCAATACCTTGGCTCTGTCTACCACTTCTATTTTTCTGTAAGTATCTAGTTTCCCCATAGGTTTGAGTCCGAGGACCATACAATACCTTGGTTCTGTCTAGTACCCAGGTATAATGGTGTGAATAGTTTTACCATAGGCTTGGGTCCGAGGACCATGCAATACCTTGGCTCTGTCTACCACTTTTATTTTTCTGTAAGTATCTAGTTTCCCCATAGGTTTGAGTCCGAGGACCATACAATACCTTGGTTCTATCTAGTACCCAGGTATAAGGGTGTGAATAGTTTTATCATATGCTTAGGTCCGAGGACCATGCAATACCTTGGCTCTGTCTACCACTTCTATTTTTCTGTAAGTATCTAGTTTCCCCATAGGTTTGAGTCCGAGGACCATACAATACCTTGGTTCTGTCTAGTACCCAGGTATAATGGTGTGAATAGTTTTACCATAGGCTTGGGTCCGAGGACCATGCAATACCTTGGCTCTGTCTACCACTTCTATTTTTCTGTAAGTATCTAGTTTCCCCATAGGTTTGAGTCTGAGGACCATACAATACCTTGGTTCTGTCTAGTACCCAGGTATAATGGTGTGAATAGTTTTACCATAGGCTTGGGTCCGAGGACCATGCAATACCTTGGCTCTGTCTACCACTTCTATTTTTCTGTAAGTATCTAGTTTCCCCATAGGTTTGAGTCCGAGGACCATACAATACCTTGGTTCTGTCTAGTACCCAGGTATAATGGTGTGAATAGTTTTACCATAGGCTTGGGTCCGAAGACCATGCAATACCTTGGCTCTGTCTACCACTTCTATTTTTCTGTAAGTATCTAGTTTCCCCATAGGTTTGAGTCCGAGGACATACAATACCTTGGTTCTGTCTAGTACCCAGGTATAAGGGTGTGAATAGTTTTACCATAGGCTTGGGTCCGAGGACCATGCAATACCTTGGCTCTGTCTACCACTTCTATTTTTCTGTAAGTATCTAGTTTCCCCATAGGTTTGAGTCCGAGGACCATACAATACCTTGGTTCTGTCTAGTACCCAGGTATAATAGTGTGAATAGTTTTACCATAGGCTTGGGTCCGAGGACCATGCAATACCTTGGCTCTGTCTACCACTTCTATTTTTCTGTAAGTATCTAGTTTGTCCTCGGACCGCTTTACTGGAGACGATTCCTCCTTGGGTCGGATTATGATCTTTACACGTGGCGTTGATCTCGCCTCCAGCTCGAGGCCCCATCTTTTTCATTTATGAAGCGCCCTTTATCTGTTCGTGTTCCGCGCTTGACGCTTCGGTGTGCGAAACGCGCCTTCATTAATGTCCTCGTGAATTAACACGAGTCCAACGGTCTACGGCCTCCTTGGAAATTGGTAGCTTCATTATTAGCCCAGCTGATAATTCTCTTTTCGAACTCTGCATGAATTAATTCTCACCAACCCCCATCCCCTATATAAGGTGGGGAGATGGTTTCCCCACAATCCATGGACCTCTCAATACAAACAGAAAAAACACATTCTTCCAGCTCTCCAAGCCCTTTTAACAACCCCGCCGGAATTGTTACTGGAATTGGCAAAAGCTGGTATGGCCGCAGCCCCCACTGGGCTTTCGGTGCGGCAGAATCTAGGCGTAACCCCGATGGCGCCCTACAAGGTGGGTTAGAGGGATGTTGTTAGAGTACCTAACGTCTCTCCTCGGAGCGCACCCCCGACGAAGAAGACGTGCGAATTCATCTCATGGGCGGTGCTCGAGTGTTGCCGTCTCCAACGGCCAACACTCGTGAGGATCGGAGAGAATCAAGGGAACATCATGGGGGAAGGTATCCCGGAGCCCTTGCATCTGCTCCTCTCTTTGTTCCAGCTCCGCTGCGCCGAGAAGGGAGTTGTTGGTGGCCTGGAAACATAATGGCCCTCCCCCTTCCCTGCTTTTTGTGTCAAGCTCTCCCATTCTCTTTATACCAATAAAAGCACGGTTTGACACTTCCCTCCGGCTAGCTTCTTTAGGGCGGGTCCACCTGGGCCTCTGATTGTAGAAATAGCTGGTAGGATTAGCTTGTAAATTTGTTTGTGAAACATGCCTACCTGAGCCTCTGATTGTAATTTGTACTGTTTCTATTTATGAAATAATAATATCAAGATTTCTCTTTTCGCTGTCGAATCTTTTATCTCTTTTTTTTTTTTTTTTTTTTACTTCGCCAACCTACTATAAAACGACCACTTAGAACAATCGCCTGGTGCGCCGGCCAGCACCCTAAACCTCCCCACAGACGGTGCCAATTGTAAAGACTCAGTTTGGATTTGACCCTGAATATGGATGGGTTTTTCAGCCCAACAAGCCCAAACAATAAATTTATAGAGAGTGGGTTAAAGGTTTAGGCACTGGCCGTCGTTCATCAAGCATCAACTCTTTTTTATAAAAGAAAATACTTAGAGTTTATTTACAACTAGGGGGATGCTCCTCGGCCCGTGGCCGAGGAGCCTCTTTTCTTCTCTCTCTTTCCCCCTCCCTTTCTTTACTTTACTTGCTTTTCTTATATAGTCTTCATCTTCCTATCTCCTTCTTCCATCTGTTGATCATCCATTCGCCTCCCTTCTAGCCATCCGTCCCATCAAAGGCCTTATCGGTACTCAAGTGGTTCACTCTGATCAACGTTGCCCTGCTAAGGGGTTATATCCCCATTAATGCGGCCAGAGGGGTTAGGTGAATGCATTAAGTGTGAATGTGACAACTTGCTCTGGACTTGTCCCCTCCCAAAAATTATCCTTAGTATGCCGAGGACGGAGAGGTCCTCGGCGTGGGTCAAAAAAGAGGTTTTCCCCAACTTAGCCTTAGCTGGTCAGTCTTCCTTGGCGCTGGCCTTGGGCCTACTATGCGATGGGCTGTGGCTGTCAGGCCCACGGGCCCCATAATTGTTATACTCTAATGTGTCAGTTTTAGGTCTTAATTTATTTAACAAAAAAATTTGATTTAAAATATTTAAAACATATTGAATGTGATTAAATAATTTAAAGGATAATTACACATACCTTATTTAAAGAAAATAGTTGTCTTAAATTATATAAAACTGCCTTAATAAAATTTCTTACATATGGGGAAAAAAAAGTATATAATAACTCTTTTTTTTTTATAGAAAAAAAAATAATTCATGTTAAAGACATATTATATATATAAATTATGAGATTAAATTCTATAAGGATGGGGTGTAAAACCTATGTTTTACACCATCCAATAAGTGATTGCCACATTAGCATTTTACTTAAAATTTATTAAAATTCAATACATCCTACCACACCTAATAACATCTCAATAGATTTCCAATTTGGTTGGATTTATATATGGGCATTAGAATTGATTGACTGTGATTATGTTTATTCTTAAATATGTGATAAGATGATGTGGCATGTTGGGATTGGAGGGGTAAAACATGGGTTTTACACCACATCCTTATAGAATTTAATCTCATAAATTATTTATATACATTTATTTTGCGGATTCAAAAAACTAGGTCTCTTTTCTTTCATTTCAAAACTGAGAAGAAAATGAGAGAATGCAACTCATTCTCATTAATTATGATAAGGCTTACAAGCTCTGTTTTATGTTTATATGTATCTATATATACACACACACACTATTAATAAGAGGATTTCTCTGTTCATTTTCAATTTTTGACATACCAAAATATTCTCATACAAATTCTATAATAAGATACCCTTTAGTTTTTTTTTTTTTTTTCCCTACAAAAAAGAAAAAAAAAATGTTAAAACAGTAATACTATCTCACGTACAAAAGGAAAAAAAAATTACTTCTTCAAAAAAAAAAAAAAAAAAAAAAACACTACCTTTCGTAAAAACTACTTATTCTTATTTCAAAATTTCTATGGCTTTTTTTTTTAATTCTTTAAAACATTCCAATTTTTTTTTTATCCAAATTATATACAGTTATCACAAATCTTCATCCATCCACACTAACTTATTATATCATCTTTCTTTTGTTCAAACTTCAAATCTCAATTTTTTTTACCTATCACAATTTTTATCCCAACCAATAAATTCAAATGTCTCATTGGGTTTTAACTTCTTACGGTTCTCTATCTTATTTTTAAATATTATTCCACGTTACCTTCCCTCTTTTTTTAAATAAATAAATACAAACAGTTATTACATAGTATCACTTTTAAGCATTATACCATTAAATCAAAATAAATAAATAAAAAAGAGTATTATTACATGCACAAAACACGTGTGATAAGTCTAGTATATATATACTACAAGCAAAACAAATTAAACAAACTCTAACTCCCCTAACACTCACATATCCAACAAATAACCATTAAGTTACAGAACTAAACGACAGTAAGCAGTGAATGAATTAGGAGATAAAGGACAAGTCGTTTACTCAGAATCATTTGTTCAAAACATCAAAAATGCTCTTCACGTTTTGCTCTCTTTATTCTTTAAGTTCTGATAGAAAGTCAAATGTTATAGTAAACTCACTCCATGAAAAGAGACACCAAACTAGCCAAAACGCCTTCCACTTCCAGTCTCTCTTTTCTCCATCACCGATTTTCAAAAACTACTGCTACGTGCTCATTGAGTTAGACTTTGAGTACGCCATGATTAGTGGTGCAGAATGAGAACCTCTTTTTATCACACTCCTCCAAACTTTTTATAACAATCCAACAAAGAAGAAGGAAACACAACAATAATGGCCAGCGCCCTCAGCCTGCTACTAACACTTCCCGTCTTTTTCATCCCTTCTCTTTGTTGTCCTGAAGATCAAAAACAAGCCCTTCTCCAGTTTAAATCCTCAAAATTACTAGTTCTCTTTCATTAGAAAGCTGACTGATTGACTTAGAGTCATGGAATTCCGGCTCAGATTGTTGAAACTGGGACAGGGTCATTTGTAGTACTCGTTTTCTTTCAAGGACTGTGATTTCTCTATATCTTGACAACTGTTGGTGCAAACACAATAATAATGGAAACAACACTAAGAGAAACTGAATAGTACGCTGAATATTATTAATTTAAAGAGAGAAATTACACAACACTATTTGGACTGAGGCGCGGCACTCGCTCTCTTTAAGGAGATTCAAGCCCTTGGTTGGTTAATCTTTGTAACCGGTGCAGACCTTCTCTGACTTGTCTCCCCCAGGATACAACAGCCCAACAAATGTTGTATGGCTAGAACAGCTTCTGCACAAAGTGTTCAAGCCCAAAGCTCCACTAGAAGAACACCTTTCTTTGGCCCGAAATTTCTCAAGTATTTAGGAATATTATTGAATTCACTCTCTCACACAACACTCTTTGCTTTTAACTATTTTCTTCATTCACTCTTGATATGAAATTAGTCCATAGCATAGCCGTATATATAGTCTTCCAACCCTTCACATAACCTACATGTTATTTATTAATTTAGAAAACTTCTCTTAATTTATTTAATTTAACTTACATACAAGTAACTCTTTTTTTTAACAAATTATAACTCATCTCTTTATTCATCTTCAGTTATTTTGAGTTTCAACATATTTAATTTAAAATGTACTAACATTCCCCCACTCATCTATATATTACTAAAAGCTGAAGCGTAGCGTTTAATGCTGCTGCTCTCACGTTGCGCCACATCAGCTGCCACGTCATACTTTTTTTTCTTTTCTTTTTTAAAATATAATTTTCCTACAATTTTAAAATAATTTTTACAATTTTCAGTCCTATAAATGCAGCCCACTATTTATTTATTTATTTCCATTACTTATTTACACTTCTCCAACCTTTCTCTCTCCCTTACCATTTCATCTCCCCACTACTTCTTCAATCTTTCTCCCTCCTTTACCTTTTCATCTTCTCACTACCCTCTACATTAATATCATTCTTCCTCTTTCTCTTCATCTTCCTTTATTTTTATCTCTTCTTATTCACACATTCTTACTATAAATTTATCACTATCTCTTCTATTCCATGCATAGTTTTCCCTCACAAAAAAAAGGTTCCCTCTCTCTCTCTCTCTCAATTTTTTGGTAGATTTTTTTATTTTTCTTGCATCTCTACTTTAGGTTGATAATTTTTTATATTCTTTAAAACTCTATTTTTGATTAATGCAATTTAGTTTAGTTTTTTAAATTGTGATTTAGTTTAGTTTTTTAAATTGTCGTTGTTGTTGTTGTTGTTGTTTTTTTTTTTTTTAATTCTCTTTGAATGTTAAATGTTGTCCTATTGCGTTCTAAAGAATTAAATATAGCATATACAAATATAATATTATTCTATTACATAGCATGATTTAGATAATTTGGTATTTATTCTGTTACATAGCATATTTTTTATAGTGCTTAGTTTAGATGTTAAACTGTGAGACTTTACTAATTTTTGTTTATTTTCTAATCCTTTGTAATAGACAAAGTACTCTTAATAGTTGTACTAGAAATACTTTATAATGCCATTTATTTAAAGAAAAGCAAAGGTTAGCCAAATGAAAGAAAAGCAAAGGTTAGCCAAACAAGAATAATCGGATAGGTGACAAATTTTAACTTTTGCAATTTTATTTTAATTATTATTATTTTATAACAATTCATGTATAGAAATTTAATTCCTAGATTTTGCTAATAATTGTTTATTTGATAATATGTTTTGAGTGGCCGAAATTATAATTTCTACAAAGAAAATAACCTTAATAGATTATCAAAAACAAAATTTTATCCTAATATTGGTTCAATTAATCATTGTTAAGTTTTATTAATTTTTTTTTAGTGTATGTTTTTTTGGTGTTTTGGATTGATCCTATATTACATTTATGATTGTTCTTATAATAAATAAAAATATAATTACGAAATACATTACTCATTATTAGATTAGTTTAAATTGTAAAATTTTTTTTAATAAAACCACCATAAAAATAATTATCATGCGCAACGCACAGGTTCGTGGCTAGTTTATAATAATAATTCGTTAAGAATAATTTTTTGAATCACCAAAAATGAAATTCTACCACATAAGTTAATAAACTAACCAAATATATATAACATAACTTATTAAATTATTCAAAAAAAATTTTGTCAAAAATCATTTAAATCAGCCATCAAATATATGACATACCCAAGAAACTTCATAATTAAATAGTGAAGAGTAAACATGGTTTTACAAAAACAAAGAATTTGAATTGACATAATAAGAATAAAAATAAAAAAAGAAGTAGAAAAATAAAAAGAAGACAAATTTTCTTGTAAATTTTTGTGCGGTTAAATATTACTCTCATTCTTGTAGACTCCATGTTATGGTCTATTGATCTGTTCATATATATATATATATATATAGATGTGTAAGAATGTAACTATTATTTGAATGATTATTGTGACTTATTGATATTAAGTACTAGAAAAAAAAAAAATTAAAACCTAAAATTTTTTCCCCTAATATTATAGAGGAGGAGACAATTGATTGTAATTTAAAGTAATTAAAACAATATAGAACATACTCATGTAGTCATACATTTTTATTACCTAGGCAAACAAAGAGTCATTCTTATATTCCCAAAAAAAAAAAGTCATTCTTATAGTATTTGAAAACTTTTATATTCAATGAACAGTTTCAGATAGGACTTTGATTATTATTATTATTACTATTATTAGAGTCACAAAATTTTTAGATAGTTCATTCTATTTTGGCAAAGATGATGTGGATAATAAAAATAATGAGTATTTGTAATATAAGTATATTATATGTCTTGTCATTTTTTGGTGCGATGCATCCCAATATGAAATATACGTTCAAATCCTAGTTCTTTATTTGAACTTCTGAAATCTAGGAGGAAAAAAAAAATACTACAATTGCTAGAACATGTTAATAGAGAATAGGATAATGTATCAAAATTATTGATATTATTTTTATAATCTCCAGATAGTTGGTGTTGATACTTATCCCATCACAACCTCCCATAAGTCTTCATATAGTAGCTGTAAGGCTAAAATCCACTATTCAGGTATCACCTCCATAATGCAGCTAGAGAGTTAGCTGCAGTGCATTTAATACGGAGGCAGTAGCTTTCTCTTTAGACATTTTAGGACTCCTCCCTATCTGATGTCTCTGCAATACTTATCCACACCAATAGAACTTCTTGGAACATTACCTTGGTCGACAGACTACCTCTTCAAACCTTGGCTTTGGCTGGTCGAGGAGGCATTTATCCTTGGCCCATCATGTTGAGCCATTATGATCAAAATTAACCTCTTTATTTACTAACATAGTCTCTTCTGATAAAAATTCTTCCTCCTCAGACAAACCCTCATCCTTGGCTTGGGCTACAAGCCTAATATACAAATAGATAATGAACTCATGGACCCAATATCTCTAAAATATATATATATATATATATAAGTTTTGAATTGCTTTCTTTCCACCGCATAAGTCACCAAATTACAACTAGAATTGGAAAGTCCATTTGAGGTTAGTTTTCTTTTTCTTTCCTTGAACTTCTTTACTTTTTTGCTACAGTTTTTTATGGTTTGTATTTGATTTTCTTTTCTAGGGTTGTAAATACCATGTTTCTTTTTTCTTTTTTCCAATTTTCAATTGATAGTCTATTTCTTTGTATTCATGTTTACAATTTTTCTTTACATAATTATGTTTTACCCATTAAAAGTGTTAGTGTCTAAAGAATTGGAATGTGTTTTATTGCTTTAGTACATGATCATTTGCCTCCCATTTATGTATTTTATTTTTTGAATGGCTTTGTAATTTTCTAAATTAAATACTACACAAATTCTTGCTAATTTTCTTTTAATCTCATCTAAATCTATGCTAATTTTTAACTTCTTAGGATAACTTGGAAGAGGAAACAAAATATTATGATTGATATGTATGGACCGTATGGTGTTCCTCTTTTTCTTTGCATTTGGGATTATAAATTAGTTTTATATGGTTATTTTCATTAATAATTTGACAAATTACAATGTAAAGGTTTGTATTTGATTTTCTTTTCTGAGATTGTAAATACCTTGTTTCTTTTTTTTCATTTTTTTTTTTCAATTGATATTCAATTTCTTTGTATTCATGTTTACAATTTTATTTTATTTTTTACATAATTTCATTTTACCCATTAAAATTGTTTTTGTTTAAAGAATTGGAATGCGTTTTATTGATTTAGTACTTGATCATTTACCTCCCATTTGTTTATTTTAATTTCTAAATAGCTTTGTAATTTTCTAAATTAAATACTACATAAATTCTTGTTAATTTTCTTTTAATCTCATCTAAATCTAAGCTAATTTCTAACTTCTTAGGACAACTTGGAAGAGGAAACAAAATATTACGATTGATAGTTATGGACCGTATGGTGTTCCTCTTTTTCTTTGTATTTGGGTACCATTTATCTTCTAAAAAAAACTTCTTTTAAAAAATCTTGAAATTTTTCAAAAGCATCACTTTTATTTTTCAACAAATAAATAGTTGTATATTTTGAGAAATCATCAATAAAAGTGATAATATATCTATTTCCTCCACGAGTTAAAATTCCCTCAAATTCACATAAATCGGAGTGAATTAACTCAAGCAATTCGGTATTTCTTATAACACTTTTATGAGGCCTTTTTGTAATCTTAGCTTGACTACAAGTTTCACATTTTTCAAAATCTTTTGACAGTCTTGGAATTAATCCTAAACTACTCATAATTCTCACATATCTACTATTTATATGACACAAACGAGCATGCTAAAAATTAATAGAAGAAAGCATATAAACTGAACTGGTAGATGCTTTATTATTCTCAACATTCAATTTAAACATTCCATCACAAGCATAACCCTTGCCCACAAATAATCCCTTTTTAGTGATTACATAATTATCAGATTCCATAGTTTGCTTGAAGCCAGCCTTGTTAAGCAAAAAGCTTGACATCAAATTCTTCCTCATGGACGGAGTGTAAAGTACATCTTTTAATGTTAGCACACGTCCAGAAGTGAATTCACCACTCCCAAGAACCTTAGTTTTGCTAGAGTCACCAAGCATAACAGTTTTTTCTTCTTCAAAAGGAGTGTACAATTTGAACCAATTTTTGTCATAGCAGACATGCCTATTAGCACCAGAATCTGCCCACCACCCTTCAACATATTGCACCATATTGATGTTTGTAATCATAGCCACTAAAGGCTCTTCGGTTATGTTAGCCTGTGGGACAGATTCACGTTTCCGAAATTTGCAAAATCGAGCAATATGCCCACTCTTGCCACAGACAAAACATGATCTATTAAATTGATCTTGTGAAGGGGGTCCTTGGTTCTTATTATAATTTTTATTCGGGTTTCCCCTTCCTTGAGGTCTATTATTATTTTTAAAGGCTCTCTTTTTAGGCTTCAATTGACCATTTCTAGGAAAATGATTTTTGGGCATATTATTATTGGCTGAAATAAAGTTTACCTTTGTGGTGGAATTACCATTGCTCTCTTGTGTCATGAGTGCATCTTGTCCTCTAGCCTCCTCCTCCACACGAATGCGTGTGATCAAAGTCTCCAAGGATGTCTCTTTTTGTTTGTGCCGCAAAGTCTTTTGGAACTCCCTCCAAGATTGTGGTAGTTTATCAATTATGCCCGCTACCACCAAATTGTCTCCAATCTTTATTCTTTCGGATCTCAATTCTGCCACAATCATTTGGAAGTCTTGTGCTTGATCCACCACCGATTTTCCATCCACCATTTGGTAACGGAAAAATCTGCTAGAGGCATACTTCTTTGCATCTGCCTCCTCGGTATCATACTTGCTTTGTAAAGCTTTCCAAATTTTCTTAGCAGAATTGTAAGTTGTATCATAATAATCAGAGAAATGATCGGCAAAACAATTCAATAGATAAGAGCGACAATTATATTCATCTTTTGTATACTTATCTATTTTTTCTTGATGGAGAATATATTCTTCCTCACTCATCTCATCAGTAGGAACTTTTGATGGATTCTTGTCAGTGAGGATGTAGGCGACTTTGAGAAGACTCAAGTAGAAGAGGACCTTTCCTTTCCACCTCTTGAAGTGGGCTCCCTTAAAGCGAAAGGACTTGTTAAGATCTCCAACAGGCTCATTTGGTTTCTCTTGTGTAGGATTCATGTGTTTGAATCTCCTTAAAATTGTTGGTGCAAACACAATAATAATGGAAACAACACTAAGAGAAACTGAATAGTACGCTGAATATTATTAATTTAAAGAGAGAAATTACACAACACTATTTGGACTGAGGCGCGGCACTCGCTCTCTTTAAGGAGATTCAAACCCTTGGTTGGCTAATCTTTGTAACCGATGCAGACCTTCTCTGACTTGTCTCCCCCAGGATACAACAGCCCAACAAATGTTGTATGGCTAGAACAGCTTCTGCACAAAGTGTTCAAGCCCAAAACTCCACCAGAAGAACACCTTTCTTTGGCCCGAAATTTCTCAAGTATTTAGGAATATTATTGAATTCACTCTCTCACACAACACTCTTTGCTTTTAACTATTTTCTTCATTCACTCTTGATATGAAATTAGTCCATAGCATAGCCGTATATATAGTCTTCCAACCCTTCACATAACCTACATGTTATTTATTAATTTAGAAAACTTCTCTTAATTTATTTAATCTAACTTACATATAAGTAACTCTTTTTTTTTAACAAATTATAACTCATCTCTTTATTCATCTTCAGTTATTTTGAGTTTCAACATATTTAATTTAAAATGTACTAACAACAACCTTATCTCTATGCAATCTATAGAGCCCATAGTGGTGACTTCCACCATCTTGACACCACTCTTTTGCATTAGAAGCTTGATGCTTCTTGACATGGCAGGGAATCAAATACAAGGTGAATTACCAGGCTTTGCCAATTTCAGCAAATTGGTTTATCTTGACATGAGTAGTAATTCATTCCATGGTATTCTTACCAGGGAAGTGGGCTCACTTCAAAACTTGCGGGTATTGGACCTGGAAGATAATTCTCTTGGTGGAAATATCCCCAAGGAGATAGGGAACATGACAAAGTTGCGGCAGTTGTACCTTCGCAGCAACAATTTTTTTGGCGAAATTCAATCATCATTATCGTATTTGAAGGAGTTGGAAGTATTGGACTTGAGGGATAATTCCTTGTCCAAGAAGATTCCTAATTTTATTAGTAATCTATCCAACATAACTAGTTCGTCCTTTAGCAACAACGAGTACACTGGGAGTATTCCATCATCCATGCAGAAATTGGTGAGGTTGGAAACACTTCAATTGGAAAACAATTTGCTTAGTGGAAAAATTCCATCTTGGTTGTTCAATATAAAGGGCATGAAGCATCTTTTTCTTGGAGGAAATAATCTGATTTGGAATAGTGATGCAAAGATAGAGCCTACGTGTATTTTATCTCAATTGTGCATGAAATCTTGTGGTCTTGCTGGAGAAATCCCATATTGGATTTCTAAACTGAAGACTCTTGACTTTTTGGACTTGAGTGAGAACAAGCTGGAAGGAATTTTCCCACAATGGCTTGCTGAAATGAACGTTGGAAATATATTTATGTCAGATAACAATCTTACAGGTTCTCTTCCACCCTTTCTCTTCAACTCTAAAAGTTTATCAATTCTTTCCCTTTCCCGAAATAATTTTTTTGGAGAACTACCAAACAACATTGGTAATGCAACTGAAATCCTGATTCTCATGTTGGCTGAAAATAACTTTTCAGGGAAAGTTCCTCACTCTATCTCTAATATATATCGCCTCCAATTACTAGACTTGTCAAGCAATAGATTTTTTGGCAACTTACCAGATTTTAGCTCCAATGTATTCCTCGGATACATTGACATTTCTTCTAATGAATTCTCAGGTGAAATTCCAACAAAATTTTACCAAGAAATTGAAATTCTTGCTTTGGGAAAAAATAGGTTTACTGGCAACTTTCCTAGAAACCTAACCAATATGAGTCATCTTGAACACCTAGATATCCATGACAACAAAATCAGTGGTGAATTGCCAGAGTTTATTAGCCAAATATCCACCTTTCAAGTCCTAAATTTACGAAACACCACCCTCCAAGGTTCCATCTCTGATGTTATTTCCAATCTTAGTTATCTCCGAATCCTTGACCTCTCAAGCAATCATCTTGTTGGCAACATTCCTGCAAAGTTTGGAAATCTTCTTGGTATGATTGAAAAACCAAACAAATCATTTTCATCACTCTCTAATATTTTCACCATCTCGCTAAAGTATAATGATTTGATAGTGAATTGGAAGAAATAAACAAGGTTTGTTAGACTTATCAATGAACCAACTTTTCGGTGAGATCCCAGCATCATTGGGCAGATTAAATGGTCTAAAACTTCTCAATATCTCACATAACATCCTCCATGGGAATGTACCGATAAGTCTTGGTGACTTAAAGAGCCTAGAGAGTTTGGACTGGTCACATAATAAATTATCAAGCTTAATTCCACAATCACTAGCCAAATGTTTGTTTTGGATGTGAGTAACAACAAGCTCACTGGTAAGATTCCAGTTGGTGGTCAAATGGAAACCATGAATGATCCAAACTTTTTTGCCAACAATGGTCTACTGTGTGGAATGCACATTCGAGTTCCATGTCTAGAAGAGCTATCACAAACAAAACCTTTAAAGGACGAGAATAAGGAGAAATGGCTCTTATGGGAGGGAGTAGTGATTGGATTCTCATTTGGCTTCATCATAGCAGTGGGAATCCTATATCATACCTGGTATTTTGTTCCTCAACCACTTCCTAAAATTGTAGCAGCCAACGAAATGGGCTAGAGGTTCAAATTTCTAGTCTCAAACCAGTTATGTTGTTTGTTTTATAGTCAAATATCTAATTCCCAACTTGTAAAGGCTTTCAATTAAGGGTAAAGCTATTGTGTCTAGTGTATTTTTGCATTAACTGAACACAATATGATTCGAACACGTATCCAGTTTTGGACACATGTCTACATCATATCATGTCCAGTGCAAAAATGCACTAGATACAAACTGTATCCTCCAACTAGACAATGTAACAAATAGCCCTTCATAAGTATCAATAAATTATTTGTGCAATTAAAATGTAAATGAAAGTGAGAGGGAAACTACACATAAATATATAACATTATAAATGCAAATACAAAATCCAGGTATCCTGTTATGCAAGATGTCTACAGTAGCAATATCAGCTGGAGTAAGACATGCAGCGACTGCCATAGTCAAGGGCACATTAGGATGAATTTGTGTGCATGCAGTGCTTGGGCTGGTTCAATTGATAAGCAAGCAATTCAGGATGAATCGCAAGCATAACCTAGTGGTGGTGCATTGTGGCTTCTATTCTCTGTTTATTAACTTTTGGTGATACTAAACACTTTTTGCTTCCATTCTTTATGTATGTTAAACTATGATTCAAGATCAGTGCTTACCAATTAATGTTCGACTAACATAACTAAATTTTCTTCCACTCCTACAATTTATGTAATTGCGGATGCAAAATAAGTTTCCATCAAACAAATAGCAACAATAGCATATATCAACAGGTTAGAATCGTTTCAATTTTCAAGGCCACATTCACATAAGAAATTGTAGACGTCAGCAAGGAGATAAACCACTGTAACTATGTTTCCTCATCACAATGGAGGAAGAATTCAATTCCTCACGTAGCATTTTCTACTTAAAATCAAGCTCTAAAAATTAAAAGTAAAGAACCCTGAATTAGACCTGTGCAAAGAACATTTAACAACAAAAAACTGGAAATTAGACCTGTGCTGTTAATAGAAGTGAACATAGATCATCTCAACTTCTAATCTTTCGGCTTAATCAAATAATCTTTTTCAGATACCTTACTGACTGCATAGTAGCAAGCACGTAGCCACTTTGAAAGGACCGAAATAATTCCTTCTAGCTCTGCCTCCCGAAACTCCTCCGCTGTGGCAAACCAAGTGACCACGTGTGATGGGTTTTATCAAATTATCCGTAGAAAATTTGGCCCCTAACTCCTCTGCCATCAACCAGAGACGCAAATTTTCGGGCCTAAAATCAGGAGTGAAAATATGTTTGAAGGATAATGTACACCCTCGGAGAACGTCATGGCGAGCAAATATGTATCTCACATCTCCATACTGAAGACCGGCTTCAAATTTTGGGTTAAAAAACAGTCTGTGGATTACCGTTAAGTCTTCGGAGAATGGCGATGAGCGGGCCAGCGGACTCAACTTCATCAGCACTCCAGCTATCAGGATCTGAATCAAAGTAACGATACCTCTTGATATGAATCAAGTTGAATGGATGCTTACTCCACACACTCTAGGTATCATCAAGAATAAGAACCATGCGTTCCTCTCCTAGCACAAGATCAAGAGTCTTTTAGCCTGTTTCCAGTAAATCTTCACGTGCAGTGATTCTTAATGACTTGAAGTAAACATTTTCAGGGTCAAGAATTTCAGCCACTTGCAACGCATAACTTCGTGTACACATTGTGCACATATAAATCTCAAACATGGTACTTGCTGCTCTCAGAAAAGTGTGAACAAAAGGTCTCAACTTAATCATCATCATTCCCCAAGGTCGTCTCACACGGAATAGGCTATCCCTTAAGTTATGTTGCAAGAGTTCTTGAGGGGTTCTCAGACATTTTTTTTGTTCTGTTGAATGAACCAGAGTTTGATCTAGATCAAGAACCAAAACCATCTTCTTATCTTCTAACAATTTCGCTGACTCTACCTTCCGAATCCGATCCATTTCATCTTTGTTAAGCCACAACCACATACCCTGATGAACGTACTAGTTCAATGCTACCCTCTCACAGCTCACACACTTTCCTCTAATAACACATAGATGTGCACAAGTCTCCTCAGTATTTTCTTCAGGGGTATCATCAAAGTCGTCATGGTGATCATCTTGTGGAAAATCCCTCTCGGAAATTATCTTCATGGTGAGACAACCCCTCTCTCTCTCTCTCTATCTCTCTCTCTTGTAACGAATAATAAATGTAAACTTCTGGAGTGTGTGAGAGTTTAGGGAACCAAAAACGCACTCTTAATTTTTTTTTTTTTTTTTCTCCTATATTCTTAGAACTGATTCATTTACTGATAAGAAAAAAAGGGTTCATTCTATAATTCAGATTAAATAGTAAAATATTTCTTTTAATCTTACCTTTGTATTGGAAATGGTGAAAAAACAAGCTAAAGGAAGCACGCACACATCAACATAGATGCAGTTTGAATTAAACTGCAATCGTTTAGTTAGTCGGTGTACTTGGGCTACTTGTCGTTTTTCCTATGTAATATTTATCTGTTAGCAAAGTTAGTTGTGACACGTGCAGTGAACGTGGGTGTTTAATCCAGCTGTAGTTATCTTATAGGTTATTAACTATCTAACTAATTCTGTTATAGCAATGTTAGAGCATTCTTATCAAGGGTGTCAAATGCCAAATATTTGGCATTTGACACCCCAACCTCTAAAAAAGCACTTCCATCAAGCATTGTAAATGCCATAATTTTTTGCATGGATGAACAGTGAGGTCTCAAATTTGAGACCGCACTATTCACCAAGGGTAAAAATTATATTATTTTTTTTATTCCGTGGGGCCCGCTTTCTTTTCTTATTATTTTTTTATTTCTCCTTTTTGTGTCTTTCTTCCATCTCTCATTCTTGCTCTGAGAGCCTCCAACCACTTCTCTACTCTCTCTCTCTCTGTCCCTCTCCCTCTACTCGATGTTTTGCCTCCCTCTCCAACGAAACCCAGGCCGGAGCATCAAGGGAAGCCAATCTCTATCCCAATGTTTTTTTTTTTTTTTTTTAGTTTGTGATTTGATGGTAGATTCAACAGTGGTTATGTGGGTTATGGATTTGGCCGATGTGGGCATCGGCATTAAGGGTAGATCAGCGTGGTTGTGTGGTTTTTTCTTTTTTTTCCTCTCTTCTCACAGGTTCTCTCTCCTTCTTCTCATCGATGGATCGTGGTGGTGGTGGATCGTGGATCATGGCTGAGATTTGCTCTGATTGATGGATGTTGTTGGTCTGATTTGATGGATTGTGGCTAAGATTCGATTTGATTTCTTCTCTGGAATCTCCGGTGGGGCTGAGATTTGGTCTGATTTTGAGTTTTGTGGTGTTGTCTTCGAATCAGGGTAGTGGGTTTTGGTTAGGGTTGAGAGCGAGGTGGGTGGGTGGTGGGTTTTGTGGTGGCGGCGATGGAGGTTTTGTAGTGGGTTTTCTGCTGTGGTTTGTGGTAATGGTTTTGGTTCAGTGTGGGGCGTGGGGCGTGGAGCATAGGTCGTGGGTCACCGATCCTGGGTTTGTGTGTGTGATGGGTTTTGGTTGCTACAATGGTGGTGTTGTGACTTGTTACGGTGGTGCTGTGACTTGTGGTGGTGGTGGCTGTGGTGGGTTGTGGTTGCTACAATGGTGGTTATGGCAAGTGGAGCGGTGGTAGGGGTGGTGGAGGAGGGGATTGGCTGGTTGCTATAATTTTGCGTGGAGTTGTTTTATTATTATTTTAATGAGTAGTTTATATTATTTAAATGAAATGGTAAAAAATATAGAAGGTTTGATATTGAGTATATTGTAAAATGTGTTGTTAAAAACTAAAATTTTGGGTTTTGAAGTGGTATATGTTAAAAATTTTACTCACCTTGATAAGGATGCTCTTAGAGATACAAACCTTTTACAAAAAATTTTACAAACTACTAATGTGGTAAACGTGCCTTTTTAATTATGTTTTATATATCTCTTCTCCTTTCTATTCTTCACTCTTTTTTTCCTTTTCTTTATCTACTTCGATCTCCCTAATTTATCTTAATATCTATAGACAATCTCTTGTCGTAAACCTCCTCTCTCCTATTTCTCTTCTTACTTTCTTAGTATTTCTTCTAAGAAAATATTAGTCTCAAACTCCTCTTAAAACAATGTGATTATTTTCTAACAAAGTATAATTGTTATAATATGTTAGATTTTTTTAAAATTAATCTATCTATATTTCTCATTTGAAAGTGTTTTAAATTTTGCAATTTTTTTTTTTCAAGGAAATATTATGATTGCTCAAATGCATCAAAGTGGACCAAAATGGGCCAAATTGGAACGAATGGACCAAATTGAATTAAAATGGACTGAATGGAGCGAATTCAACCGAAATAGATTGAATGGACCAAATGGATCATAATGGTCTAAAGTGAACTAAATGAACCTAAATGCTGCATTGATATGGCTCAAGAGGGGCATATCAACAATCAATACTAAGTTTCAGATTTTAAATATTATGTAGATATAGATGGATAACACCATATTCATTTAAATTAAATTTCCATGCAAATGAATGAGGTTAGACAAGTATAATGTTTGTGATTGAAGAAAATTTTTGGTTTTCTTTTTCATTTTGATAGAAGAAGCTTTAATCTTGTATTTGTTGTGACCTTTTTTTTATTTTTTTTTTATTTGGCGTTGGCAGGACATATGGATTAGGTTTTATGGACATTATTTATTTATTTTTTATTTTTTATACTATGAAAAGATTTATATATTATAGGATATAAAACTGAAAATTACCTTTAGGTAAAACTTAGTTACAAAATATATATATATATATATCTCTAAAACTTAGTTACATTATATATATATATTTATTTATTTATTTATATAAATTCAATACCTAGTCTAGTTGCATTAACCAATTAAAAACAAATAATAACAAAGTGTTTACATTCAGTATATAATGTACAACATTTCAGATATTGTAACTAAGTCAAAATGAACCCTTTTTATCCCTTTTGGCTGAATTGTTCAACCCAGCCTTTGAGCCACCCGAGGACTACACCTTGTAAATTAGACATCATGGAAGCTAAAAAATAATTCCTACAATCCTGGCTGCATGGAAAATCTCATAGATCCTAAGAGATACATGGGAGTCCGATAAGGCGATAACTACTCACAAGCTCTAGTAGTCTTTGAAGTGCTGTTAGGATTCCCATCTGGGAATGCAAAATAAACTCTTATCAATTTTAAATTTTTTTGTACCATCAAATCTACAACAACAACAAAAAGAGTCTCAAATCTGGTTACGCAAAATGCAAAAAAAATTGCATGTTGTTACAGTAACATCTAAAAATAGATGTCCAATTTAGCAACATCAGCTTGAGTAAGGCGTGCAGCGAGTGCCATGGTCAAAGGGCACCTTAGGATTAGTTTGTGTGTACGCAGTGCTAGGGCTGGTTCAATTAACAAGCAAGCAGTTTGGGATGGTGGCCATGGGGTGCATGGGATTAGAGTGAACTACATATAATCTTATGTGATTACTAAACCTATGACATGCCATGCGCTAGGGATCGATGGATGCTGAGCAATTTTTAAAAATTTATTAGTTCAGCCAGATGATTTTCCTTGTGTTGTAATAATTACAACAGGGTGTAAATCTCAAGAATTTTTTATTTTTTTTATTTTTATACAAGATATAATTTTTACTCTAACCTAATAAAAGTGTATATGTATGTGAAACTCCTTCTTAGAGATTTGAACCCCGGCTCTTACACCCCACATCTCACAATTATTTATACTTGTAAAGTGACCACTGCACTAAAGTGCGCGGTGGTAAATCTCAAGAAATTGGTAGCAACTGATTCTACAATTAATGAAGATTGTTTTCCTAAAACAGACAACCTAAGGTTTATTAATAGGATTTTGTTAAAGAATTTTTTAAGGTTAGTGATAAAGATGTATTTAATTTAATACATTATTAAATTATGTTTTTCTAGGATCCACTTCCATATGACCCGAAGACTGCTGGACATATTAACTGAAAGATCAAAAGAAGCATTATTAATTGAAGAGTTCGCAATTATGGATGAAATAGTCTCTAAAACTTAATTGCACATGAATATGTCTCAACTCTCAACTGTGTTAATTGTATGGTACGTACAAGACTTGACCTTTACCTATTTTGATAATTAATGGATATTGGATAAAGACTAGAAAGAAATTAGGGTTGATTGAGTAATCCCTGACCTCTACAGATTATTCTGCATAAATAATTCTTATCTGATGATTTTATTTAAATAAACTGCTGCTCCTTTTATACAAGATAAGCCCTGCATTTTAGGAACAAACTATCCTAATAAAACTCAAACACTAGTTCCACTAGCCGTTACTCCCCAAACACTTGATAAGTTAACAAATTCCCTTATCCTACTAAAATGCAAATACAAATGCAATTGATCCTAATATTATGCAACAAGTTATTCTGATCCTAAAATTAAGCAAACATCCAAATATTTTGTAGCAAGCATAACGTTAAAATATGTAACAGAAACTCCACTTCTTTTGCACGTAACATTGTAGTACCTTTATGAATGGGCCAAAGACAAATTACATTACCCTACAAGTTTTCTAACCGTGAAAAATAGATTTGTTCAATTAGTGTGCGTTTGGATTGGGATGGAAAATTAAAATTATTTTACTATTCAGCTTATTTTTTCTACTATTCATAGGTCTCATTAAACTTTTTGGTACTATTTATGGATTCTACTATACTATTTTAACTAACTTTTACATTTATTTACAATATTTTTAATAATAAATTTTCAGTTTCAACAAAATAAGCGATATCCAAACACACCCTTAATATTAGACTTTTCAATAAGTAAAATGCTATATAAAGGTTAACTGGTTATCTTTAGAAGAATTATAATTGCAGCTTAATTTTTTCATCTCATTTACAATTCTGTGGTAAACAATGGCTGAATCAGTGTTGTGCAAGAAGAAACTAGAGGGCAAGGTGGTCATAGTAACCGGTGGCGCAAGTGGCATTGGAGAGACAACCGCACATCTTTTTGCTAGTCATGGTGCACGTATGGTGGAGATCGCTGATATTCAAGATGAATTAGGCTAAGGTGTTGCTGAATCCATTGGCTTGAACCTTGCTAGCTACATCCATTGTGATGTTACAGATGAAGAGCAAGTCAAAGCCATGGTGGAATGGACGGTCCAAAATTATGGGAAACTAAACATTATGTAATGCTGGAATTTTCAGTAGGTCTAATCAGACCATTCTTGATCTGGATTTTTCAGCCTTTGATCACCTATTTGCAACCAATGTTCGTGGCATGGCAGCTTGTGTAAAGCATGCGGCAAATGCTATGATCAAAGGGCACGTTAGGGGAAGCATTGTGTGCACTGCTACTGTAGCTGCTAGTTGTGGTGACAAGAAGCACATTGATTATTTCATCTCAAGGCACGCAGTGCTTGGGCTGGTTCGATCGGCTAGCCAACAGCTTGGGGAGCATGGGATCAGAGTAAACTGTGTATCACCTTATGTGGTTGCTACACCATTAATGGCATACCATGCGCTTGGGATGGATGCTGAGCAAGTGGGAAAACTCTTCGAGGAACGGTTAGTATTTTAAGGGGTTGTATTGAAAGCAAGACATGTGGCCGATGCAGTGTTGTTTCTTGCATCTGATGATTCTGAGTGTGTCACTGGGCATAACCTAGTGGTGGATAGTGGTGTCCTAGCTAAATAATCAACTTCCAAAACCCAGAGTTTCATAAGAAAAAAAGAAAGAACGAATAATTTAAGAAGCTTTGAACTCTATATATCTAGAAAACTTGTTTAGGTTTAATATTGTGTCCAGTCTATAACTATCGTTTAATGATTTCTTTCGAGCAAATGGATTGTGCAATTGGAAAATGATGTAAGTGTCCCTTTTCCCCTTTTCTTTCTTGTTAATTTCCTTCTAGTCAATAAGCAATGCTATTTTGACTAGAATAATGTATAATAGACTATTAAGGATTGAGATTAATGATTATCCCAGTGTACTCGTATCCATTTTCATTTTATTGTGGGTTCTAGCTACATTTCTTCCCTCCAAAAGAATGGAGTGGTTCTCAAAGTTTAGTGGGATTATGTTGTCATTCATTATAGGTTGTGTGGCATGAGACTTAGAGCTTGCTATTATTGGAAGATTAAAATTGGGATCTAAGAGCATTAGTATCAGGTTTGCCAAATGCTAAATGCTGAAATTTTAGCATTTGGCACACCAAACACTAAAACTTATGCCCTATCATTGGCCAAATCCCAAATTGTTTTACAACATGCTACAAAAGTAACAAGTTGTTAAAATATTAAAAAAAAAAAAAAAACTCTCTTCTCTCTCTCAAATTCGCTCTTTTCTCTCTCATTTTCCTCTCTCTTTTCTTTTTTCTTACTTCTATCTTCTATCTTCTCCCTCTCGGATAATCTCTCCTCTCTCTTGCCCCCATCTCTCCTCTCTTGTCCCTCTCTCGCTGTGGTTGTGGGTTTTTTTCTTTTTTCTTTTTCTTTTTTTTTTGTTGATATTGGCTGTTGTGGCGGTGGTGGGGTTGAGATCAACCACTATTGGTGCCTAGGTCCTGCTTTTGCTCCACTAGTGGGTTTAGATTGGTGGTTAAGATCGGCGAACCCCCACCAATGGCAGTCGGCCTCTCTATCTTTTGTCTCTTCTATTTATTTCTCATATTTTATTTTTATTTTTTTGTACTTGTTTTTCTCATCTAGGACTGAAGCTCTCTCTATTGGTGGGTTCCAATGGTGGTGATGGAGGGTTGTGGGGGTGATGGACGGTGGTGGTGGGATGTGGGGGGTGATGGACAATGGTGATTGAGCTTTTTTTTTCTTTTTTCTTTTTTTTGTAAATTTTTTAATAAAGCTAAGATTTTTTTAAAGATTATTTTAATGTGGTGCAATTTTAAAACAAAATATGTGATGCAAAGTGTATTGTAAAATTCTATGCTAAAATTAATAAAATAAATTTTTGTGTGTTAAAATGATATTTGACATAGCAAATCTGATGCCATGCTCTAATGTGACGTTTGGCACAGGGTAATGTTTTAGGATTCCTAGGAATATTTAAAGATTCCCATGTTTAGTTGCAAATCATGCTAGGGAATCAGATGCCAAGAGAATCTGAATTCCCCCTTAAACCCCTCTCAGTAGAAATGTGAATTCCCTTTAAAACAGGTGAGAATCCAGATTCTCAAACTTAAAGAAAATTGTATTTTTTATAAATTGAAAATTTTAACACTTTTTTTTAAATGACTTGATAATTCACATTCAAATCTAAGGATAGAATGGGAAAAATAAATAATCCATTTAAGATTCTTGGGAATAAACCAAACATAGGAATAGCTACATTCTTAGGAATGTGATTCCTAGGAATCACATTTCTAGGAATCTGAATGTCAAGAGTAATGTGGATTCTTCCGTACCAAACGCCATATAAGGGTGTTGAATTGATGGTATATACAGGAGATGAATCCTCTAGCTCTCAACTAGACATGGCGAAATGGGTTGGTATTTTCTAACTTGACCTAAACTTAAATTTATTGACCCGAATAGAAAATAAGTTGACCTGTGATCCTACCAATTTTTTGCAAATCAACCCTGACTCAACCCAATTAACCTGTGACTCAACCCTTTTTTTTTTTTTAATTTGGTAAAAAAAAAAAATTTTAACATAGTTGGCTTACTTATTGGACTTTACACTGCAATAGCAAGCCACATTAGGGTCTAAACAAGTAACTTTCATTTTAAATTCTCAAATTGTATCATGGCCTTTGATTTGGAAATTAGTTCTCTTGGGACGTTGCTTTTGTATGAAACAAGCTTGTAGGCTATGTACATGTATGTACTAAGAGATTTCTTCCACTGCTCTTTTGGTGATACTCTTCGGTTCCAGCAAATTGAGTCCCACTTGTGTGACTCAATTTATGTACTAAAAGATTTTATGAAAATTTTATTTGTATTGTTGGGTTTTGATACTGTAATGTAATAGTAATGAAGGTTGAAGGTTGAAACTTCTGTTTGCTGTTTAAGAATGACATGCTCGGTTGTGAGAACGCAAGCTCAGCCGTGCGAAATTAAAATTCAAACTGAAAATCTCGGTTGACTCTCAATCAACTGAAAGCCTATTACGAAAATTCCGAAATTTGCTCATAAAGTAGTGTGTATAGCCACCTCTAACCAAAACTATGCTTATATAAAACCCAATTAGTTCGAGAAGGAATATGCATAAAAAATTCAAGTCTTTCATGTAAGAACTCTTTCATAATGAATGGTCCAAAATCAGAGGCAACTTGTCTGCATGTAATTCAATAAGTAGGTCAAATCAGGCGATTCTTGATATTCATTTTTCAAGCTTTAACCACATATTTGCAAATCATTGTTCCGGCATTGCAGATTGTGTAATGGTGTATATGACTGCTAGTTATGTGAGAAGAGGTGCATTGATTATTTTATGTCAAAAGTATATATGCCGTGCTTGGGTTGCAGTTCAATTAACAAACAAGCAGTTTAGAGTGGGGCGTATGGGATTAGAGAGCATTTATTTTCTTACACTCGTCAATGTACATCATCAATAGACATTATTTATTACACGTTTTAAATATGAACATTAATAAATAAAAAATATGAATATCACGTGTGAGATTAAGAACATTGCATATAACCACCACACATCCTTGATGCGATAATAACTCCACAAGTATAAGTGTTTGTGGGGTGTGAGGTGTGAGGGGTAAGGGACAGAGTTCAAGTCTCCAGGAGGGAGTTTTTATACACATATATACTTAAATTACGTTAGAGTAAAATTTATATCTTGTAAAAAATAAAAAAAAAACATTGCATATATAGAGTATTCAATAAGACAATGACCAAGCATGAGACAATATTTTGCCAGATTAGAGTGAACTACTGTGATGATTAATTAGTAAGCTTATGACATGCCATGCGCTTGGGATCAATGGATCCGTGTAAGTTGAAAATATTTATGAGTCACACTTAGTATTAAAAGAGGTTGTATTGAAAGCGAAACAAGTGGCCTTGACGAAACAAGTGCCCTAGTAGTGGATATATGGTGGCTTCCCATTTTTTGTATAAATACTTTAGATACAGTAAAATTCATTCAGCTTCCATTCTCTGTCTATGCATGTTAAACTATGATTCAAGATCAGTTAGTTTAACCACCTGATGTTAGACTAACATGGCTTAATATTCTCCCACCCCTACAATTCATGCACTTGCAGATACAAAATAAGTTTTCTATTTAACAATAGCATAATTGGATACATTCAGTAGGGTCTTGTTTCAATTTCCATGGCCAAATTCACAGAAAAAAATTGTGGACCTCAAAAAAAGGAGATATATGAATCAGATTATCAAAAACCATAGTAATCATGTCTCATAATCACAATTGAGGTAGAATTCAATTCCTAGACATAGCAATTAACTATTTGTAATCAAGCTTCAAAAAATAGAAGTTAGGAACCCTAAATGCCTTTGTCCAGGGAAAAAAAAAATCTACTACACTAATTGCAAAGAACATTTAACAACAAAAAATTGGAAATTATACCAGTGCTGTCAATAGAAGTGAACTAAGATGATCTCAATCTCTTATTTTTCAGCTTGATCGGATAATTCGCTTCAGGAAACCTTTTGGCTAACTCATAGCAACTATGTAACCAAGCTGGATGGACCAAAATTATTCCGTCCAGCTCTGCCTGCCGAGACTCCTCCTCCGTGGCAACCAAAGTGACCACGTGTCCTGGAGGTAAAAACACTCGTAGAACAAATGGCTCCTAACTCCTCTGCCATCATTCAAAGACGTGAATTTTGGGGCTCGAAATTTGAAGGAAAAAATACCTTCAAAGGTTAATTTACATCCTTGGGAGACCTTAAGGCGATCAAGTATCAATTTAACATCTCTATGTGCAAGACCACCCTTGAATTTGGGGTTGAAAAACAGTCTGTGGATTAGTTTAAGTTTCTTGAGAATGGTTGCGAGCACGCCAGTGGTCTCACCTTCATCATTGTTCATTGCAGAAAGAGATACAATGTCATGTCTTGCATCAAAGAAATAATATCTCTCAACAAGAATCAAGTTATTTGGATGATATCTCCACACATGCTCTGTGTCATCGAGAACAAGAACCATGCGTTGGTGCCTCAGCACCAGTTGAAGATTCTATTCATCTGGGGCAAATAAATCTTCACGTACAATAATCCTTGACTTGAAGTAAACATTTTCAGGGTCAAGAAACTCAGCCATTAACGATGCATAGCTTCGATCAGCAGTTGTATATATGTACATCTCAAACATGGTACTTGCTTCTTTAAGAAAAGTGTGGACGTAAGGCCTCAACTTGGTCATCATCCCCAAATGTCTCAGAGAGATTAGGCCATCCTTGTTGATATTTTGTTCTAAAAGTTCTTGACGAGTTTTCAGATGTTTGCTATCTTTTGTTGAATGAAGCAAAGTAAGATCCAAATCAAGAACTAAAACGATCTTTCTATCTTTTACCAATTTCTCTGACTCTACCATCCGTATCCCAGCAATTTCATCAGGGCTGAGCCACAAATCCTTATCAATATACTTGAATACTTCACTCTTACAAACCCAACACATACCTCTTACAACCCTGAGATGTGCACAAGTATAGTATCAACATCCAAGTCACTGGATGAACTGGACCCAAGTCTGACAAATCTTGTGGGAAACCCTTCTCGGAAATGATCTTCATGATGAATCTTGTATGTTTCTTTAGCCCAAGATTGTGACAAGTTCTCTCTCTCTCTCTCATATATATATATATATATATATATATATTTTTTGATAATCAAGATAAACTGAAAATTCATTAACTTGAGGTAATGCTCAGCTGCGCTACATCATACAGAATTTGATTGGCAATAACTGGTGGAATATCTTCCACCCATACACAATAGTCAGAAATAAACTTGGCATGCTTTGCCATGAGATGTGCTGCAGAGTTTTTAGCTCTGCAGATGTGGTTTACTTCCCATGTATCAAAACCACGGAGTTCCATTTTTGTTCCTTCAATCACCTTATGAATGGAGCTCGATGCTTGGCCCTGTGCTTTAAAGGATTTTACCACAACTTGAGCATCGCTTTCCACACTGATGATCCTTAAGCTGAGGTCCCTTGCAAAGATGATGCCCTCCTCCACTGCTTTAGCTTCCGTTTCCAGCGCTTTCAAAGGCAAATCCAACCTCTTACTCATCGCCCCCATTATCGATCTGCCCCTCCTCGTTTCTGATGACTACTCCCACCCCACAGCAGCCCATTTCTTTGAACACCGCCCCATCAACATTAACCTTATAGCACCCCGAGTCCAAGTTTGCCCACTTGACTGTGAAGGTCTGCCCTGAACCTCGTTGGTCTGTCTGACCTCCTTCGCATATGCAGTCACTTCTCGAGCTATCAATGCCGCTTCTTTGCACTTTCCTCTATAGCATACTGAGTTTCTATTACTCCACAGACTCCATGCCGTGATTGCAAATAATTCCCAGTCAAGCTCAGGCTTCTTGAGTTTAATTTCCCACACAATATCGATGAAGTCCTTTGGCATGGTCTCTAAATATGGTAGCTTCAGTCTTGTGTTTCCCCATACCTCCCCTGCCAATTTGCACCCCCACAAAGCATGTCCCGACGTTTCGCAACTGCCACACAGCTCGCATTTAACATCTCGCCCAATGCCCCTGAGTCTTGGTTGGTGTTTGGTTGGGAGTATGCTTTCCACATAAATATGTCCTGACATTTGTTATTTTAGTATAACAAATTAGAACCAAAACGTCACCTGTGATTTGTGAACGTGTGTAGTGTTTTATAGTTTAGAGAACCAACGAACAAGGCACTCTTATATTACTCTTGCTTTTTATTGGAAACGGAGAGCACCATATTGATTTTACTTAAATTTCCGTATAAGTGAACTAAATGAGGCTGAATAAGTATAGAGCTTGTAAATTCTCAAAAAAAAAAAAAAAAAAAAAAAAAAGTACAGAGCTTGTAATTAAAGAAATTTTAATCTTGTATATGAGTGTGACCCATTTTTTTCTTTTTCTTTTTCTTTTTTTAATTTTAGCGATGAAAAGATTTATGGTTTATAGTATAAAAAAACTATATAACCTTTAGATTAAACTTAACTACAATACTTTAAGTACACTTTAGATTCTCCAATATTTTAATTTATTTATAATTGTAATATTTTTTCACTTAAATTCAAACACCTATTGCATTAATTAATATTAATAAGAAAATAAATATGCATTAATCAATCAATCAATAAGTAGAGATCCTGCCATATGGCGCTCTATAATTTTACATTTAGTCTTTTTTTAACTCTTTTCCTTAAAAAAAATTTTTAATGTTATTTAAAAGTTCACATTAGCTTATTTTTACTTTTATCTCATTAATTTCTCATTAATTGTCTGAGGTTACTGCATTGGACACTGTAAATAATCCCTCCACCCCCAAATTAAACCGAGTCCAAATCTTCTGTCCCACTTTTCCTGTTCCGCTCTATACTCCACCAATAAATATTTGCCACGTGTTCACCTAATTAATTAAATATTACTATTAATTAATAACTGTAGTATTCATAAGTCAATAATGATAGTATTTAATTAATTAGGTGAACACGTGGCAAGTATTTATTGGTGGAGTATATAGTGGAGCAGAAAAAGTGGGACAGAAGATTTGGACTCAATTAAACCATATATGACCATTCCTTTCTTAGGTTCTCTTTGTGCACAAAGCACTTAAGGATCTAGAAAAATTGTTCAAATTATATGATTAATAGCATATTGTAACTATTTTAACCAAAAAAAAAATCTAAAACTAGACAATGTGTAATTAATCAATTATTAGAGTGAGTTTTGCTACTGCCAGTGCCAATACAATTCATTTAGAACTTTTATTTATAATAAGTAATGCAATATATGTCCACAAATAATTCATACAAAATTCACATATATCTACAACTATAACCCAATTTCAAAATCAAAGATAGAAAGTTTGAAGCCGTATGAATTTCATCATGTTACATGTTCAAATTCTTGATTAACCACTAGCATTAGTCATTTTACGAATTTCATTATTAAAGGATGAAAAGTCAAGAACCAAACTAAACTTAGGATTATTATTTAGAGCAATATTTTGGTTGTAAAAACAAGTAAAAATCGGGTTGTAAAACTTAGTACTTTTATTCCACCTTTGATGTATTAAGTCAATCTAGTATGACGTTTCACTATACCAAAATAAGTCTATTACATCAAGTGTCAATACAACAAAATTAGTATAGTGGTATTAGACATATTATCATCTAAAAATTAAAAGTCGTTGCAATAGTAACTTAAAAATAGTAAATTATTACATTAATAATAATTAGTTGTATTAATTTATAATTTTGAGTTGCAATAGAGATTTTAATACTAAATTGAATTTAGAAATATTTTTGCAATAACTTAAATTGAAGAAATTAATTTTTTTTTAATAACTTAAATTGAAGAAACCATTGTAATAACTTGATACCAATTATATATTTTGATATATATTATAATAGAAATTTCAAAGAGATAGCTTATTGCAACAAATTCAACAATGCAATAACTAAAATATCAATTATTTTACAATCTATTGCAATGACAAACATGAAGCTGCAATGAATATATTATTACAATGATCTAATTCCAATTATTTTACAATATATTGTAAGAAAAAATATGAAAAAAATAACTATTACAATAAATATACCGTTGCAATAATTTGAACCCAAATTATTTTAGTCAAATCTTTACAATCTATTGCAATAAAATTCATGAAATAATAGCCTATTGCTATAAGATATTCGAAGTAATAAATTGTTTATTGCAATAGCAAATATATTATTACATCAAAATTTTCATTAAAATATTTAAGGTTTATTGCAACAAAAAAATTTTGTAGCACAAACTTATTACCTCAAATTTTTTTGCAACACTTTGCATAAACTATTGCAATGACTTCGATGTTATTGCAACGATTTTTTTTTTTTTGTTGTAATAAACATTTTTTGTTGTAGTGTTTGTTTTTTGTTAATATTAAAAATAGAAACATATTAGCTTTTTTTTACAGGTTCAAAAAAACCCCTTACCCATATTAGTTTTCTATCTTTGGGGTTTGGGTGGAATAACAAGTCAGGATCCAATTAACTGTCTCTCTTTCTCTTTCTTCTTCTCTACAAATAGACGGTCCATACCTCCCTCTCTCTCTCTCTCACACACACACACACACAGGCAACTCTCTCTTCTCTACAAAGTCAGGATCCAATTAACTCTCTCTCTCTCTCTCTCTCTCTCTGTTTTACTCACACACACTCTCTCTCTCTCTATCTAATTTTGCTCTATTCACTACAACAAAAAATGCCTATTACATCAAGTGTTAATACAACAAAATATGTATATAGTAGTTTTAGACCAAATATCGCATTTACAAGTTAAAATTGTTGCAATAGTAACTTAAAAATGTTAAATTATTGTATCAACAATAATAAGTTGCAATAACTTATAATTTTCAGCTGCAACAAAAGTTTTAATATATTAGGAAAAATTGTTGCAATAACTTAAAATGAAAGAATCATTGCAATAAATTGATACCAATTGTTTTTGCAATCTATTACAATGAAAATTTCGAATTAATAGCTTATTGCATCAAAGTTACCATTGCAATAATTTGATATTAATTCTTTTACAATCTATTGCAATGACAAACACGTAACTACAATGAATATATCGTTGTAATAATTTGGTATTAATTATTCTATAGTCAATCGTAGTGACAAAATGAATTAATTATTTATTACAATAAAGATATCGTTGCAGTAATTTAATCCAATTTATTTTGTTAAATTATTTGCAATCTATTACAACAAGTATCGTGAAGTAATAGCATATACTTACAAGATATTCGAAATAGTAAATTATTTATTGCAACAATATATATATATATATATATATATATATTCGAAATAGTAAATTATTTATTGCAACAATATATATATATATATATATATATATATATATCTTTGCATCAAAGTTATTATTAAAATATTTGGAGTTTATTGTAACAGAAAATTTTGTTGCATAACCCTATTACCTCAAATTTTATTGCAACACCTTGTATCAACTATTGCAATGACTCTAATGTTATTGCAATGGTTTTTTTTTTTTTGTTGCAATAAATATTTTTTCTTGTAGTGGTTACTGTTTCTCCTAACAAGGTGGCGATGAAAAACCAAGAAACCAGAGAACAACAGATGGCCTCCATGGCTAAAAGCTATGAAAAATGCAAGTTGCACCGTGTTTGCCCCAAGTTTGGATGCAATAGGTACTGCTTGGATTGCATGAACGGTGCTCTCTGCTCTATTAGTATCCAAAACCACCACAACTTTTCAGGTACCATTTCCTTTCTCTAAATTTAAAATTTTCCTCTTTGTTGCCGAATCTGTTTGTTTGGGGAAGAGAGGAAAAACGTAATTGTTTAATTTTTTTTTTTTTTTTTTTTTTTTTGATAGAGTAATCGTTTTAGTTGAATGCACATCCTCTGTTGCAGCTTCTCCGTCTCACCTTATGCTCCACCAGTAAATAACTATATTCGTACAGATTAAATAACTGTGTCACATACACAAAGTTCTCATTTTTCAGTTTAATGTGTCAGAAACTTCACATGTTCTTTATTTGTGTTCATACTTGACTACCAAGAATAATGAATTCCTAATGTGTTTCTTCTCTACCAATAAATAATTGTATTCGTACAGATTAAATAACTGTGTCACATACATAGAGTTCTCATTTTTCAGTTTAATATATCAGAAACTTCACACGTTCGTTCTTTGTGTGCCATACTTGACTGCCAAGAATATGGAATTCCTAATGTGTTTCTTCTCTGTTTGGTGACAGATAAGGAAGTCCGCAACCCACGAAGTGATTAAGGTCTCAAATAATCAAAAAAATTTGGACCTTATAGGAATAGAGAGGCACCATCAACCATGGCAAGGTTGTGTTCTTGAGGAAACACATTAAACGTAAGGCTGAATTTATCATCAGCGAAACAGATTTCACCAACAAATGTGAGCTAGGCCTACTAGTGCAGCATCCAAGAGCCATACTGCTTTTGCTCTCTCAGTTGCAGGGTACTTCACTCCCACAAGCAAAACTCAATTTTAATGTCGTTCATGTTATTATTGTTGTTGTTGTTGTTGTTGTTGTTATGAGAAATAAGAAAAAATATTCTAATTAATTTTTGTAATCTTTTATATTTGGTATTTTTATGTAATTTTCGTTATTTTAAGTTTAGGGCATTTATTTCCTTGTTTTTAGGTGTTTTTAATGTTGTTTAGTCAAATTAGGGTTTTATATGCTTTCGTAGCCGCCTTATAGTTTCTAGTTGCCCTAAGTTTTGTTTTTACTATTTAAATGCATTGTAGCCTCCAAAGGCAATTCAGTTTATAGATTATTATCAATAAACACAGACGTTTTGTCAAATTTTCTTATGGTGGATTCCAGTTTTATCTCCTTGTGGATTCAGGGAAAACTCCTCGTAGATTCGAGGTTTACTACCAGGAACTAACAGTTTAGTTTCTGTTCCATCAAGAGAGTATCGTGTATGCTTTCTTCAAGCTTCCGCGACATCAGTAATTAGTAAATTGTTCACCAATTGAACCTCTATTATGTTTAACAAGAATTACTCATTCTTAGCACCTATTACAAGCGTTTATTTTTTATTTTATTTTTTTTTTTACACAACATTAGCAATAATCATTATCTTATTCACACATTAAATGAGAGAGAGAAATTCTTACTATAGTCTTGCAATTAACCTTGTTCACTTGTGCAACAGTTATAATACTCACTTGGTCCCATCCAGTTTTACACTTATCAACATTCTTTACCTCCTCATAAGTTCATTGCATTCCAAATTTGATATGTTTTGGCACTAGAATTTTCCAAATCTAACAAACATAAATAGTGTTAGATATATTTTTAGCGTCACCAGCAAAATTTTTCATCATCATGATAAACGCAGATAAGCGATACATGCACATAGAGTTTTATGACTTCAAATGTTCACCATTACACGTGCAACATTTTTGGGTCATGTCTTCATGAAACTTCAAGAAAATTATTCTAAGGATTGAAATAAATGCCCAAAAAGAAATCCTTTTCACCAATCATCAATATGAACCAGTTTCCATTTTATGACAGTTATCTTCATTTATTGAACATAATTGCCTTTAGCTAATGATGCTATTTCCAGGACTAGGAAATCATTGGAAGTGTAATGTCTCTAATGCCAAAAACTCCAATTTGATTGTATTTTATTTTGGGTTACTCAATCATATACTCAATTTCAAATCTTTAACATGTATCATATCTTCTCTATATTAACATGTACAATTCCAGTTTCCTTTGCTCATTCACATTTACCTTTTTCTCACATATGTATTTGCACTTAGGTTTTTTAAACCTAGGTTTTTTATTATTATAAAATTTTTAAAAAATTATATGTACTTAATGTTCAGTCCAGTCCTTTTTGTGGTTGCAAATCTAGGACCGAACCGAAACGACCCAGACTGAGTAGTTTATATTTTACACTACATCCTGATTATGCCAACTCGGCCCAACTGGACTTCACCATTTAGTCTTAGAAAGATCTGATATCTAATACCAAGCCCACACAGGAAATATATCCTAAACGAAACCCAACCCAGGACAGAGTTGACCGTTGACCATTCTGTGTCACTGTCATCTGCATTTTGCCCTCTTTTAAAAAAATAATAATAATAATTACCTTCCTTTTTCTTTTCTTTTTTCCCAATAAGCCCATGTATACAAAAATTTTAAATTTTTATTGATAAAAATAATAACAATTATTGAGTTTGGAAGTAATGTTTCTCTTTACTTTTCTTTTCTTTTTTTTTCTTTTTTTTTAAGGGATTAGAAATGTTTTCATGAAAAAATCCATTAAAATTTCTTTAAACCCACATTCATGACAGGATTTCTCCTTATAATTCACCCAAACAAGGTTTTTTTTTTTTTTTTTTTTTTTTTTTTTTTTTTTTTTTTGTTGATAGAATTGAAAATTCTTTGATATTCGACCAATCAAATAGGTGTTGCATTAACCTTCGACTACTAATCAAAACACACAATCCTTTTCGGATTTTTTTTTCTTGCCCTTTTAACCATTTTTCTAAATCATTTTTCTTACATCAAATACTATACTAGGCTAGAAGCCGTATTTGTGCTAAGTGACTATCTCTTTTCTGGAATAAATGATTACATTCTTGTTAATTATTAAATTAGTTTTTTTTATTAATTGGTAGGATATATTTCCTCAAATCAAATGATAAGATTTAAAGTTAGTTTAATTTAGGTACAATTCTATTATTTATCTTTCAAGAGATATAAAATTTTATTCTAAAAAATATTACCAAATATTTCAAAAATTTTAAAACTGTTATTTTGTTGTTACATTTTCCGAGTGAGTTTTCCTCGCTTAGATGTACTTTAAAATTTTCCCAAATTTGTATTTTTCTTTTTTGTTACTTTTCCAATGCCATTTAGATTTCAGCTTATTTCCAATAAATTTGTTCTATGTTATAAGAATCCTATGTTATGCCCATACATGATTATTTTGGTATGTCTTATTAGTTACCTCCCTTTCTTTACTGATACTACAAATTTTATTTTCCAACTAATTAAGATTCTTGTAACTCAATTGGTTGATACTTTGTAGTATTTCTAATGGAGACAACCAAATATACTATCCTCTTCTTCTTAAGGTACCATTTGAGTATACACTCTTCTTAATGTATGCAAGTTGTCTGAAGGGTATGGGTGACCAGCAAAGCATTAAAAATATAGAGTATGTTCAAGTTCAGAATGCTAACATTATATTCTGCTGATCAACAACTTAAATTTGAAGAAGTAATAGAATTTGAAACCTATAATTTGAAACATTATGTTTGGAACCACAAAGGAAAGAAAGAGAATGGATTATATACCATTTGTAAATGTATTATCTTTTTTCACTGATGTTAGGAGCACAACAAGAACCTGTCATTGTTAGTAAGAATCTAATATTTAGATAATATAAGGTGCTTTATTCATGATGTATCAAATTCATGGATAAAATACTTTCAAAATCTTCCTTTATTTCTACCTTTTTTTCGTACAATTGTACTTCCTTAAATCTTTGAAGTTGGTAATTCATTGCTCAATTGCACAACCTGTCGCATTCACGCTTAACTGAGTTCTTGCTGCTATATGACATGTCGTATTTAATTGTATGTATCTTCTCAGTTAAACTACAGTCGTTACTGGTAGAACTCAATTATTATTCGTTCCCCATGTTTCAATTGAATAAGAATAGTGTCTTATTCTTCGTTTAGTCTTACTAGCTTTACTGTGTCCCTTGTTTTTGACGCCAGACAAGCCAAAGTGCCTTCCAGTTTCTTTCCTTTACCACCAATTTTCAAAAAACTACCTGCTATGTACCCATTGAGTTAAGACTTTTGAGTACACCGTGATTATTGGTCCAGTATGTGAGTCACCTTTTCACACTCCTTCCAACTTTTCATAACCATCGAACAAAGAACAATGAAACACAATAATGCAGAGAAAACCCCAATTTTTCCCACCCTTGTGCGTGTCTCACAGTTAGAGGAAAAGGAAAAAGAAGTTCATAAGTAGACCCATTCACATATCCCTCTTAGAGTCCAGACCCATCAAAATAAGAGTATGCTTCTTGTTATTTCTTCAGTGAATCACGTTTCTGCACTTTAAGGAAAAGAAGTCGCCAAAATTTGACTAAACTGATTCCAGTGAAAGGGGCAAGTTAATGTGACTTGCTGTCTGTATTCTTTTCCACCTCTTTCCAAGAAACTTCAAGACCATTGCCGTGATCAGTACTCACCCCCAATACATGGATTAAAATGCTTTCATAATCTTTCTCTATTCGACTATTTCTAGCTACCTTCTTTTTTATCCCCATAAATCTTGAGTTACAGGTAGTTGTCATTGTTAGGATTCTATAATTTTATTATTCCTCCTCACCCTTTCAATCGAAGGAAAAGAGTGTTTTTGACCCCACATATGCCAAAGTGCCCTCCAGTTTCTTTCCTCGTATTACATGAGATTTTTTACATCCTCGTGTTTTCTTCTTCGCTCTCTGACACGCACTTCCATTCTTTTCTTTGCACTACTCTCTCTCTAGCTAAACTTTCTACACGCGGAATGCTGCTAAGTTGCCCCCTAAGCCAAGTCGGATTAAAATAGGAGACATGAGATTATGAGAATCTCATGATGAGATGAGTCATTGGAGAAGTTTATGAGCAAACGGACCCACGAACAGCCTTCTAGTCTGCATTCTTTCCCACCTCTTTCCAAGAAACTTCAAGACCATTGCGGTGATCGCAACTCAGTAGTGCACCAAATGAACCTCTATTGTATTTATACCCATCCAATTCCAACAAAGAAGAAAGACACACAACAATGGCAAAACTGAGCGTACTGCTATTACTACGACTTCTTGTACGTGTCATCTTCTTCACCCCTTCTCTCTCTTGTCCTGAATATCAAAAACAAGCCCTTCTCGACTTTAAAGCCTCTCTAATCAATGCTATTGATAATTCCTCTTTATTAGAAACCCCGTCTGTAGATATAGAGTCATGGAGTCCTAGGATAGATTGTTGCCACTGGGACAGAGTCCATTGTAATTCTCACTTCGGTTCAAGGACTGTGACTGCTCTATATTTGACAAGCATCATATGGTCCACAGAGCCAGTGGTGTTATCTCCCATCATCTTGACGCCGCTCTTTCGCATCAGAAGCTTGATGCACCTTGAAGTGGCCAGCAACCAAATAAAAGGAGAATTGCCAGGTGAGAGCTTAGCTAATCTGACCAAATTAGTTTATCTTAATTTGAGGTGCAATTACTTCAATGGCTCCATTCCTTCTCAGCTTTTTCAACTGACCCATCTTCAATATCTTGATATGAGTTTCAGTTCATTCCATGGTATTCTAAGTGGGGAAGTGGGATCTCTTCAAAACATGAGGGAATTGTACTTGAAAGGTAATTTTTTTTATGGAAATATCCCTAAGGAGATAGGGAATATGACAAAGTTGCAGAAATTGTTTCTTTATGAAAACAATTTTCTTGGTGAAATTCCATCTTCAATTACGAATTTGAAGGAATTGGAAAACTTGGACTTGCACTCCAATTCATTTTCAATGGGAATTCCTATTGATATTGGCAATCTATCTAATGTAAAAAATTTCGACTTGAGCTACAACAAGCTCATAGGTGCCATCCCACCATCCATACAAAAATTGATGAAAATGGAAACACTTCACTTGGATAACAACTTTCTCAATGGAGAAATTCCATTATGGTTATTTGATATGAAGGGCCTAAAGTATCTTTTTATCGGTAGCAATAATCTGACATGGAACATGTTAAATAACATATTATTATTAGCAACGTGATATGTTATACCATTTTGTGTATGTCAAAGTGGATGCGGAAGGAGAAGCATAGAATAGGAACATCAAGAACACGAGGATTACGTGATTCAGACTTGACGGCCTACATCCATGGAGGAATCCCTTAAGGGCTACATCTTTATTGTATAAGAGTATAATACAAAACCTATGTTATAATGAACCCTAACATGAGTATATATAGGCGACTAAACCCTAAACTACTAGTACAAGCAGGAATGGGCTTGGGCCTATTACATTGGGCTAATATGTCTAATATATATCTCTAACACCCTCCCTCAAACTCAAGGCAGAAGCTTGATGAAGGCTTGAGATTGGATAAATATGAGAAGATCATTTGGAGATGCCTTGAAGAATACCTTTAAAGAAACCACAATGAAGAATGTGCCAATTGGCCAATTTCGGAGTTTCAAATGAAGAAATGGAGTCCAAAATTGGAATCTACGCGAAAAACTGAGTAAGATAGTCCGTTTCGAAAATTTTGACTTTTGGTCAAAGGTCAAAGCAAAAAGTCAAAGTCAACAGAAGTAAAAGTCAACGAGTCCTAGTCAAAGTCAACGGTCAGTGCTCACGGTCAGATCCGGGTGGTCCGAGTCGGGTCAGTCCGGGTCAACGGTCAGCTAAGTGACGTGGTGCTAACGAGGCGACACTGCTGACGTGTCTAGGGTTGAAGTGGACGTGCTTGCGTGGCTGCTGAGGTGGAGTGATGACATCATCATGTGACGTCAGATGACATCAGCAACAGTTGTCGCGAGTGGCAGGAGCGTGCAATTTTCACTGACGCGTGGAGGAGAATCCAGAAGCTAGGGAGGCGCGTGGAGGCGCGTGTAAGCTCATATGATGGCCGGAATCTCAGGTTCTGTAGATCGGTGGACGAGGAGGCCACCAGGGCGGCACGTGTGCCAAGAAGACTATCTGGAAGTCAAGAATCTGAGGCGGCGCGTGGAGATGGCTAGGCTTCGGATGACCGGATTTCTAGGTTTTGGTCGCAGGAGGTCATGGAGCACTATATGGTGTTGGTTTCATCAGGCGAAGCATGGATTTGCCCAAATCTGATAAGTTATGTCACAGCTTGCTTGGTTGTTGGACTTTGACACAGCACAGAGCTATGGTGGCTGGGAGATGCTATGGAGTCTGGATCCAGCAGTCAAACATGTGTGACTTCAGATTGTGGTATACACATGAGAATCTTCTTTGCTTGCTAAAGATTTTTTTTGATGCAAAGAACGAAGTTTGGCTCTGATACCATGTTAAATAACATTATTATTATCAACGCAATGTGTTATACCATGTTGTGTATGTTAGAGTGGATGCGGAAGGAGAAAGCATAGAATATGAACACCGTGAACACGAGAGTTACGTGGTTCAGCCTTGACAGCCTACATCTACGAAGGAATCCCTTAAAGGCTACATCTTTATTATATAAGAGTGTAGTACAATAACCCTAACATAAGTATATATAGGCAACTAAACCCTAAACTACTAGTATAAGCAGGAATGGACTTAGGCTTATTACATTGGGCTAATATATCTAATATATATCTCTAACAGAACAACAAAGCAAAAATGGTGCCAACTTGTATGCTGTATGCATTGTCTATGAAGTCTTGTGGTCTTGCAGGAGAAATTCCAAATTGGATTTCTACACAGAAGGCTCTTCAAACTCTAGACCTGAGTGAGAACCAGCTAGAAGGAATGTTCCCACAATGGCTTATCGAAATGGATGTTTCTGAAATATTTCTGTCAGGTAACAATCTCACAGGTTCTCTCCCCTCTTGTCTCTTCAACTCCCAAATTTGAATTCTCTTTCCCTATCTCGGAACAACTTTTATGGAAAACTACCAAACAACATTGGTAATGCCTCTAGAATCATTGCTCTTATGTTGGATGGAAACAAATTTTCAGGGAAGATTCCTGAATCCATCACCAATATGGATGGACTCGAATTATTGGACTTGTCAAACAACAAATTTTCTAGCAACACTCTACTAGATTTTAGCTCCATTTGTTGTCTAGAAATCATTGATTTATCTTCAAATGAATTCTCGGGTGAAATTCCAACAAGCTTTTCCATCTTGTTGGAAAAAGACCTGCAAAATTAGGAAATCTTGTTGGTATGATTGAAACACCCAACGGATTTTCATATCTCAATGTAATTAATGGCTTCAAAACCAAGATTCATGATCTAATTGTCAATTGGAAGAGGGTGGAACAAGGTCTATCGTGGAACAACATTGAGATCTATTCTTTGCTAGACTTGTCCATGAACCAAATTTCTAGTGAAATTACAACTTCATTGGGAAGTTTGAAGGCTCTAAAGCTTCTCAACGTCTCACATAACAAACTTTATGGGAGATTACCAGTAAGTCTTGGTGATTTAAAGAATCTAGAGAGTTTGGACTTATCTCATAACAATCTATTGGGCTCAATTCCTCAATCACTAGCAAAGTTACAACAACTGACTATTTTGGATGTAAGTAACAACAAGCTTAGAGGTAAGATTCCAATTGGTAGTCAAATGTGATATGGGAGAATTACACGCTGGTACCATGAGCCCAACCCGTCAGCTTTTGCTCTGGCTGACGGGTCCTCTATGACATGCTAGGCGCGAAGGAATGCATGCTAACTAGGTTAAAACAAAACCGACGGGCTGAAGTCCCCTAGGCTGCTGAACAAAGCATAAAGGCTGACGGTAACTTAGCTGAAGGGAAGTAACAGGCTGACGGCTGAAAGGCTGACGGTTCCATAAAGAACATAACTTGGTCATCACGCATGGGTCTTAGGGAAATTACTTGTATTCCACGCCCAGTATCAGAGTCCTATAAGGAAAGGATTCCGCAATCTACGCGCATAAGGATTCCTATAAGGAAAAGACTTCTACTCCAAGGAAGAAAGGTCCACCCTCTACTACTATAAAAGCCCCAATACCCTCATAAGCCGAGGTACGCATAATTAACCCCTCTCTAGCACTCTAGAGTTTGAAGAAGTTCTAACTTGACCTTCGGAGGGTATTTGGCCGGCACCACACCGGTGCCCTCTGCGAGGTCCTCTTCTTGTTTATTGTGCAGGTGTTGTCTTTGAGTGTACACGCGTCGTGCGACTCACTGGTGAGATTTTCGGCATCATCAAAATGGATACAATGAATGATCCAAAATTTTATGCCAACAACAGTGGAATATGTGGAATGCAAATTCAGGTGCCATGTCCAGAAGACATGTCACCAATAAAACCAGAAGAAGTTGAAAGTAAGGAAACACAGTTTTCATGGGAAGGAATGGAAATTGGATATGCCGTTGGCTTCTTTGTAGTAGTGGGAATCTTCTATCTTACTGAATATTTTGCCCTTGCAAAACCTCCAAATCATCACCATCAACAAAGAAGGCAAAGGGTATAAATTTCAAGTGTTTTATAAGTTATGCATGCAGTGTATGGTCAAAGATATGAAGCCCAGCATTGTAAAGACTTTCAGTCGAGCAAACAATATTTCATACATATCAACAAGTTGGATTGAGGGGCTACCACTTATCATATTTGGATTTATAAAAATGAAAGGGGTTCACAATGGTAAAGTGAGAAGTGAAATGGAGTTGCAAACTAAGGTGAAGAATAGAGTTCAGAACGGGGTGCTATGATGTTTCGGGGAATCCCTCTACTGTTTTTGATTGTTAGGTTGTTGTTTTTGTTGTAATTTAGTAGCTACTAGCCAGTGACGCTTATAGTGTTGCTGCTTTTTTATTAAGTTCAGTTTTTTTTTTTTTTTTTTTTTTGGGCTTGCAAACTTGCTGCTAGCTGTATTGTTTCCTGTTTATGCCTGATTATTGAGGTTGAGTAAAATCCTGGTTATTCAACTAAAAGAATCTCTGTCATTGAATTGTAGGATAAGGTAAGAGGGCCATTGAGAAGAAATATATCCGATATCTGATGATATAAATCCATGCAAATAGTTCACCTCGTCATGCCATTCTTTTTCTTTCTTCTTTAGCCAAAAGAAATATAAACCATAGTCATTCTACAATTGTTTACAACAAACTGTTGTCTTCATCATAGCCTAAAAAATAGAACATTGAGTTTCTAGTTCTCATAGCTTTTGTTATTGGACTGCATACTGGCATTTGATTTTCAATTTCACACTTTTGGATAATGGGCTTAAGCTGAAACAGGAAGACCTTCATAGTTTTTAAAATTATTCATTAGTAATTCTGTAATTATTATGTTTCCCATCACGATTCTTTACGGTTAGTTGGTTTTTCTCTATGATATGGTTTGTTATGTACGATTTGTTTATGTTTACAAAGCCACTAATTAAACAAGAACAATTAAACCGATTTTTAATTTATCAACAAAATAAAATAATGTGAAACTTCACTCACACGTGTATACCAATAACACTGATATGTTAAAAAGTTTCTCTGAGTAGAGATGTGGGGTTTTTTCTTTGACTGTTCACGTGTATTGAGAAAAGAAACAAGAAACAAAAAGAAATTTGAACTCCCATATAAAAAAGATTTAATAAAAAAAAAAAAAAAAACAACTTTCCCATATTTCACAGCTTGGAGAGACAATGGCCTTTGTTTCAATGTTAGGCTTTTGAGTGAAGGCCTTGTACACTTGCCTTTCAGTGGGCCAAATCTATTTTCCTTGTTTGTGTTAGGCCCAGTTACCTTCGACAAACTGTGAGGATTATCTAAGACAGTCCAAATCTAATTGGATGTTAGAGATGATTATGAAATGAAACGGCCCAGTAGCCTCGGAGCATATCCAACATGGAGCGGAAATCAAATCACAGCTCTTTCTTGACATCTTTGTTTTCTGCTGCCACTTTATTGCTGCTGGGGTAGGCTCTCTCTCTCTCTCTTTCTTGGTTCTCTCAACCCAGCCATGGCCGAGCCTATACGGCCAGCCCTGCCATCGTGATGGTTGTCGTCCTCTCTCTTCTCTCTCTATTTTTCTTATCTTATTTTCTTTCTAACTTTCTGTTTATTTGCATCTTGGTTGATGAGTCGGGGTTTTGGGGTTTAAGAAAGAAAAAGATTTTTGTTTCAGGTTTTTGGGGTTTAAAAGGTTGGAGTTTTGGCTGTGGCTATGTTTTTGAAATGGGATTTTGTGTTCATATATGGATATGAATCTGAGCATTTGACAATTGACAACAAACTGTGTTCAAGTTAGGGCATGTATGAGCAAACTAACAAAAAGGAATGAGCTTTTATGTTCAAAAATGCTTATGTTTAAAAATGCATGCTTGTGTGAGTCAAATGATATGAACATGTCCATAAAAATTGGTTTCAAGTAGACAGGGAAAAAAGGAAGTGATATTACCCATCTTTGAAATTTATGCATTCCTAGGAGAGGCTAGCCAATACCAAGGCTCCGTTTGTAAAAACTGGATCGTCCAAGTGACATGACCATCCTCTACAAAGGAGTGGAGGCACTTAATCCACACAATCATATTTGAACCCTCTTTTTAGACCGGGGGACTCTTATCCTACCCCAACCTGGTGCTTAATCCTCATGCTTAGTCTTTGACCCTGGGGATCCTATCCTAAATGGTGCAGATCCTATGTTAGTGAGTGACCAAGAGTTCAAGTTTCATTGTCTAACTGATTGGATGCGAAATAATGGAGGCTTTCCTTCGGCTATCCAAACAGTTTTTATCGCTTGAAAACCCCATTTGGACCGAACAAAAAGAAACATGTTTTCTTTTCATGGTATACCCAAATATAAACCTTGGCACATAAGGACTAAGAAGTTAGGACTCAAGATGACCGAGAAAAACCTCGGTTTTGCTATCCTCCTGTTTGTAGAGATTTATCCGTTGTTAGCCAAGTTTAGCCACTTCATACGGTCAAGGATTACCCCCCACACTAATCTCTGTCAAACGTGTTTTGCTTTTTAGAAGTAGATTTAATTAAACCCAGTCAAAGATTTATCTGTTGCTATCCTCCCGCTTGGTTCCTGTTTTTTAGAAGTAGATGTGTTCCACTTTCTTAACGTTTAAGCATCCCGCATCATCTACTCTTATTCACTTTAGTCCATTTTGTCCAATGCAGTCCACTTCGGTGTATTTTCAGTGCACTTAGATAAGAAAATAAAAAAGATAAGTTTTGATCAAGATTACTTATTCTAAGTCCAATTTTATTAAAAAATATTGTTAAGAAAAAATAATAATATTATTTTTTATTGTTTAATTTAAGGTATGTTTGAATATCACTTATTTTGTTGAAACTGAAAATTTATTGCTGAAAATACTGTAAATAAATGTAGAAGTTAGTTGAAATAATACAGTGGGTCATGAATAGTACCAAAAAGTATAATAAAACCTATAAATAGTAGTAAAAATAAGCTGAATAGTAAAATAATTTTATTTTTCATCTCTATCCAAACAAAGGCTTAGTGATTTGTGATATTATCTTTCTTTATTTTCTCCCCCACCCCCCTTTCTCTCAGCTAATATTAATATTTTAGTTTGAGTGAACTAAACAACTTTAGTATTTTGAAATGATATTATATATATAGAGTAAGAGATAAGAAATTTGAAGAGTAATGATATTAAGTTTAGTATCAATTCTTTGAAGAGTTGGATATAAAATTCTTTAATTACTCAATTTTATATGTAAAATTAAATTTATGGTTGATAAAAATGACATTTTGAAAGCTCACTTGGTGTGAAAATACTAGTGAATGTTTAGATCCTTAAATTCAAAATTATCAACACAAGTTTATATTCAAACAATATATGTACAGAATGATAAATTTAAACTATACCCAAATAAACAAACTACTCTAAGCCATAATTTAATCACAGCATAGTCGTAATTAAATGCAAAGAGTAAGGGATAGAGAGAAACAAATGCAAGATAACATCAGCACATGTTATTGAAGAAGAAACTGAAAAACTCAACGAAAAACTTCTCCACCACCCTCCAAGCGGTAAAATAATCCACTAGAAAATCAGTTAGGATACATGAATAGTAATAGACCATCCAAGCCTAGTCTACCCGATGCATCTAAGCCCTCCAAGTTTCTTGCTCCAATAGGGTTAAGCCTAACCTTGTCTTCTCTAACTTACCAGATCCTGCAATAAGTCCATTGCTTCAACCAAATGAATTGATTCCCTCTTGAACTGCTTCCCAAGCACCAAATAACATTCTCACTGATATGAATATGGTGAGATAAGGATTTGGCCAGAGGTCCTCTCAAGGGTATGACAATGGAGAGGGTGAAAGTAGAGGAATTTGGAGAATCAAATGTATAAGATTATGGATGAATCAATCTTGTTGTTCTCTAGGGTTTATCTTTCAAAATTCTCTCTGAAAACTCTCTACATTTCGTGGGTATAAGGGTATTTATAGTAGAGTATGAGATGAAATGTGAAAAGTCATATTTCTGCTAAACAAGGTGCTTTGGTGAGTCACTCACGACTGGGACAAGTCGCGAGTCCAGTTGCCAAATAACAAAATGGTCAGACTGTACTTTTTATCTTGTAGTGATCCAACTGTCCTGATGCTTCAGCTTCCTACATGCTTCACACGTGTGACACTTCTGACTAATCACCACTCGCGAGTCAGTCGCGAGATCCAGTCGCAAGATGCTCTTTGATGTACACACTTGATCAATTCTTTACACTTTCTCACACACAGTTTTCACATTATTCTCACCTAAATACATAGTTTTTAATTGCTGAATTACAAGATCACCACTCGCGAGTCAATCGCGAGATCCAGTCGCGAGATGCTCTTTGATGTACACACTTGATCAATTCTTTACACTTTCTCACACACAGTTTTCACATTATTCTCACCTAAATACATAGTTTCTAATTGCTGAATTACAAGCAAATTTGGCACGAAATAAAACTAACACATAGTTGAATAAATTCAACTTTACACATTTATTTATATAAATCAAATCATTTGTAATTGATCTACTTGTTAATTGTGTTAAAGCTACTCATTTACACTAAACACTAGCGCACAAAATATCATAATTTCATGTCAACTTGTATGTGGTGTGGATGGGTGTAAGGTGTTTTCATGTACCAAATTTGTTAATAACTCTAAGAAGTACAGTAAGCACAAAAACTGAATATATATATACCATGCATATTTTGATATAAAGATTAGAGCTTCTGTGAAATTCATAGACAGTTGAAGAAATAAATATTGTTGTTTAGACGACACTTGATTATCATTATGGCACACCCCTCATCAAGAGACTTCGTTTCAAACAAGAAAAGTCAGTTCATTCAGAACCAATGCACAATAAAAATAAAAATAAGAGCTAAACCAAAACCTGTCACTTTTAAATCTCAGCAACACTAGTTCTGAAGCTATATTACTCCAAACTTTCATATTCTTCATGGCATCATCATATTCACAATGACTTTTTGTGAATCACAATAATTTCATATGGGTTTTTACAAATAAATGTCATAATGAATTGCTTAGAACATGTGCTCACTCACATTGAAATGCCAATATTACCTTTGTTCCACCTTTCCTTCACATTAAAACATGTTATAGCTCACAAAATTGAGTAAGTTATTTGCCATCTCTCTGAATCCTGACCAATGGATGCTAGTATAGTTGTGTGTATGTGTGTGTGTATATATATATATGTCGTAACTCACAACTAAACATAGTGGCTCTAGTTTCTCAACAAAAAAAAAAAAAAAAACATAGTGGCTCTAAGGTTTGAATATGATCTAATAGTGTTTTTGAATTTAACAATAAATAATGTTAATTTTTTTTATTTTTTGAGAAAGAAAATAATGTTAAGTTCATCTCTTTTTAATTAACCAAATAAAATAAAATAAACAGATAGGGTAGAAATAAGTTTGAATTCATTAATAAATATATGTGAAACAAATTTGAGATTAAATTATTGAAATTTAATAGAATTTGGAACAAGTTTTAGATTTACATTTTTTGATAAATTCAAATTTAGAATAGGTACTCTCAGCCTAAACTTATATTTTTCCTATTTTTAAGTAAGTGCACAAAAGTGGACCAATGTAGATTAAATGAACGGAAGTAGACCAATATGAAGCAAAGTAGATCAATATGAAGCGAAATGGACAAAAGTGGATCAAAATATATCGAAGATGACCAAAATAGATTGAATTAGACTTAATAGACTGACATTGACCAAATTAGACTAAAATTGACCAAAGTGGGCCAAAATACACTAAATGGATCGAGTGGACTAATTTTTTTTTAAGTACACCGCGATTAGTGGTGCAGCATGTGAAGCTTATTTCAAGGAACCAATTGATCAAGTAGATGCTCTTCTTAATGTATGCGAGCTGCTGGCTAATGGGTATGAATATGATGAATGACATACAAATCAAGACATATAGAGTATGTTCAAGCTCATAATGTTGACACTATAATCACACCTTTGAAATGATATTGAATAGAGCATAACAAGTAGTGATTGTCCATGTTTATGTTTTCCGCATGCATTGTATGTGAATTAAATTTCTTATAGTTATATTCAAATACAAAATAAATAAATTAATACAATAATTTTGAGCTCAAAATAAATAGTCAAATTTAAGTTAATCCATCGTGGGATAATTCATTTATTGAAAATTTCAACTTTTTAGTCTTGCATGGGGTTTGGGATAGATGACATGATGGTTTTTTTTTTTTTTTTTTTTACTTTATTGAAAGTATAACCTTTATACCTTTAGTGTTGCAAGGACATATTTCATATTTACGTTGCATTTTTGTGGTTGTTTTTCTATGCATCTTGTGTTGTTCTATGCATTTACGTTGCATTTTGTATCCCAAATAAGGACTTTACATTTTAAACATGAATAGGTGTTTTTCTTTTTTTCTTTTTTGAGAATCAACATGAATAGGTGTTGTATATATCATAACAAGTATCGTGATTAATTATGTTTATGTTTTACACATATATAAACATATATGTATAATCATGTTTATGTTCTCACATGCATTGCACATCAAATAAATTGCATACTACTAAAAATAAAAAATTAACTTGCCAATTTTACTTTTCTTGACATATAAAACAAAAAGTATTCACATAAAAAATAAAAATAAATACAAAAGATTATGAGTTAGTAAAACACATTTTCAACCTCTATTTAATTTATTTTTCACTAATAATTTTTTTCTCAAGTTTATGACAAGTTGTATTTTAAACTTCATTTGTAATATTACTTTGTACAATCATTATTGACTTTATATTTCAATGGCATGTATCTCACTCATATTGAATTGTTTTGGTTTTGTAATGGTTCTTTAGTTAAAATCATAATCATTTAGTTTTCTTTAATTGGACTTCATTTAATCAGACTTATTAATTTTTTTCAATTTATTGTGTGCCTTTGCACATGATATATGTTGCTATTAACATCATACAGGTAGGAATTATTTTGAGTTAAAACCGATATTAAAAACCATTGTCGAAGAATATGTAAGGTGCATTTCTGACTTTCCAAATAGGTCTACTGATTTTCTAAAAATACATTTCAAAAAAATATTAAATATAACATAATGAACGATAGTCTATGTTTATTTTTTCCTCATGAATTGTATCATGAATTAAATTTTTATAGCAATAAAAATCATAAATTAGTATTTAGATTTTATTTTTCAGAACATGTGATACAAAAAGTATTCATGTACAAAATAAATAAATAAATACATAAATTTTGTGTTAAAAAAAATTCAAAAGTTAAGTGAATCCATTGTGGGCTACTAAATTTAACAAAAATTTCAAGTTTGCTAACCTTGGTTAAGGTTTCAAGATCAGATTGGTTTTTAAGCCTCAATGGAAGTAGAAGCTTTTTACGTTTGGAGTTGACTCTGGATTCCAAGTACATATTTTTAATCACACTGGTTGTTGTTATATGCATTTTGCGTTTTCGTAAGAGATGAAAAAACAAAATCTCCTTGAATAATCATGTGATCAATATCAAGTCGGACTTGTAGAAGCCAACTATATAGCATAAAGTTTCTATGGAAAAAACACATATTTTGATATGTTGGGCAAACTTTGTATATGCTAGTCTACTATTTCCAAGACATAAACTTAAATTGGAAGAGATACTGAACAAATAAAAACAATAGTGCTATTTCATATAAGAACATTATAATTAAAACTAAAAAACTAGATATTGAAATAATGTTTATGTTTTCTACACATAAACATATTTATATAATCATATTTATGTTTACACATGCATTGCATATTATGTAAATTTATATACTAGTTAAAATAATTAGCTCTATGTTTACACTTTTAACCCTTACAATTTGGGCTTATTACCATTTTGAGACTTATGTTTTAAAATTTTCATTTAGCCATTCTTATTTGATTATGTTTTTATATAAGCTCTTTACATTTCAAAATTTTCATTTTGGCTCTTCATGAAAATGAAAATTTTGGAATAAAGGGCATATGAATACAAATTAAACATGAATACCAAAATAAAAATTTTGAAACATAAAGAGTTAAAATGAAAACAATCACAAATTGCAAGGGTCAAAAACATATTTTATTCAAATAATGAATTAACCTAAGATTTTATTTTTCTAAAACATGTTGCATAACATTTAATGTTACTACACTCTTGTTGAACCATTTCATCAGCATTTTCTTATTGATTTGTTCATCTAATTTGTTGACAATATTAAATATAGGGAAAAGTTTACTAATGCTCTAAGAGTATTAGTTTAGGAAATATTTTTATAAATTTTTTATGGAAAAATAAAAAAGCAATTAATTTTTATGACGGTTTTTTTATATTTTCCATGAAAGTAATGTCAAAACTTTCTTAAAATTGTTTATTAACAATTGGTCTAAGGGATCCATTAATGAAACCCTTAAATATATTAACCAACTAACTTGGCCACATTCATCTTAGATGATTTCTTTTTCTATTAATAACTTGGGTGGTTTAACTTCATATATGCTTTGTCTTTATACATTCATGATCTACTTTAATTTAGAAAAATCTATTTCCACACTTTTCTTTTTCTTCATTGCTCTTACTTCAATCCATTGCTTCTCCCTCTCTTTTGACTCTTCCTCTACCCATTAAACCCGAATGACTATTCAGAATTCAGGTTCTTCAATAGCTACTCCCTAGAATTAAAATTTAAAATTCCACCGATTTTTTTTCCTACTAGATTTTTAAATGCCCTCTTTGTCATCTCACCTCTCCCCTTCATTGAACCAATAGAATCCTAAAGTGAGTTTCTTTCTTTTTGGTCCACTTTGGTCCATTCATTGATGAGTTGGCCGGATACTAAATTCTTTTAATTACTCAGTTTTATATTTAAAATTTAAATTTATGGTATATAAAGATGACATTTATTTATATAAACTAGAACATTTCAAGTTGTTTGCATGTTAAATAAGCCATATTATTATTGATCTACTCCTTAATCGTGTTAAAAGCTACTCATTTACACTAAACACTATCACACAACATATCATTTTTTCATGTCAACTTTTATGTGATGCGGATTGATGTAAGGTGTTTTCATGAACCAAATTTGTTAATAGCTCTAAGAAGCGCTGGGTGTTGAAACCTTGAATATATATAATGAAACAGTAAGCACAAAAACGGAATAAACCATATTTTGATAAAGATTAGAGCTTCTGTGAAATTCATAGACAGCTGAAGAAACCAATGTTGTTATTTAAAAGAAAATAAACAATAGCTTGATATTCTTACAATAGAAAATTAAGTATCTAGCGTACAGAATTTTTTTGGAGTACTCTTGATTAGAGAGCTGATGAGGCAGCACCAAAGTAAATGAAAGTTAAATGTTGAGCCCAATATAGCTCCTTTCCAATTTCATATCCATATGATGAATATGCTGAAGTTCAAAACCATTAAACTGTTTTGCCTCCCTTGTCATTGTTGCAATTGCTGCTGAAATTGTAGAGTAGAAGTTGATTGAACAGGTTCAAAGAATAACACAAACACAGCTTTTATTGTCATCACTGTCATTATCAGTATCTTCAATTTCACTGTCAGGGGGGAAAAAAAGAATGAAATGTAAGAAAATCACAAACACAACCGCATAATGAGCATAAAATGAATATGGATCCCTCAATTAGCAATAGCTAATGTGCAATGTGCCATTGAAAGTCCTTCTGATTGCATTAATTTAAAATATATGCATATTTATTTAAACTAAACACACAGACACATGTAAGTAAGCAGACGTTAACTGGTTGAAGACAATGGTGATTGAAGACAAATTTTATAATCTATATCCCAGCTAATCCAAGAAATTTTAACCAAGCTAGATTTGATTTGTATTGCACTTCAAAAAGACATAATTTACAGAAAGTTGAAGCGTAATTATGAAATAACAGAAGCATCCAGATCCAGGAGAGAATGGTATTTCATGTTTAACATCCACAACGCACATTCTAACTTGGATTTGGCCTTAAATACTTGTCCATTGATTGAAAATTGTATCTTAGTTTGAAGAATCAAACTTTAATTGTTATTACACTAATTTTTTGCATGCCATCCATCTCCTCACCCCCCCCCCCCTCCCCCCCCCCCCCCTCCCCCCAACAAAACAAAAAAATAATAATAAAGAGTTCACACCTTCAACTTTTGTCAGCAACCAACTTAGCCTCATCTAACTAGCATTTTCATTTCTTCTTTGCATTATTAAGTGCTCACTTGTAGTACTGATGGTTGAAATTACTATGCCAAAGGATCCAGTGTTCCCTGATCTTCCTTCTCTTTCATTACATTTTATTGATCTTTGTTAGATGTCATAGCAATGAAGACACACACTTCTACTTCACCATTCTGTTTTAACCTTTAATTCTATGAGAAACTGCCTTAATATACCCTGTCTTAAGTGAAACAAGGTAATGAGAAGAAGATGAAAGTTGCTTTCCTTCATCAGCCTTGATTATCATTATGGCAAACCTTTCATCGAGGAACTTAGTTTTAAACAAGAAAAGTCAGTTCATTCAGAACCAATGCCCAAGGGGAAAAAAAATTAGATAAAAGCTAAGCCGAAACCTGTCTCTTTTAAATCTTAGCAACATTAGTTCTGAACCTATATTACTCCAAACTCCTTTATATTCTTCATGGCATCATCATATTCACAATGGCTTTTTGTGAATCACGAATAATTTCATGTGGTTGACAAATAAATGTCATGACGAATTACTTGGAACATGTGCTCACTCACATTGAAATGCCAGTATTACCTTTATTCCGCCTTCTTTCACATCAAAACATGTTATAGCTCACAAAATTGAATTAGTTATTTTACATCTCTCTGAATCCAGACCGTTGGATGCTTGTAGGCTCTTCAATACAGTCATCCCAATACTTCTCCTATCCTTTGATCTTATCTCCAATATCTTAAAGAATGGGAAAATCTGAACTAGAAAATTCACGTGAATCCCAAACTTGCATTGAAATTCCTTTCACCCTAAGCGTTTTCACTTTTCACCCTCCCTATGATGAAGCTTCTATCCAGAAGAGACACCAATAGGTTTAAATTAATGTAAAGGCATCATGATAGTAGTTTTTCACATCCATGCTATACATAAAAATTAATCCTACCATTCAGTGAATGAGAAATAATTTTGAAGGCCTGGCAGAAAAAGGATATATATTGAGCATTTCAATCGCAACAATTGTTTCCTTCAGGTTCATAAGGAAAACAAAAAGAACAAAACATGTAAAAATGGAATGGAAAGTTACATCAATCACGTTGTCACATACAAATGATGCTTAGTACAAGATTACTCCCCTCTTAGCATTAGCAGCAGAATGTTTCATCGACACGGAAATAACAACACCCATACAGTTTTATGGCTTCAAGAGTTCAATATTATATGGTGTCCTCATGAAACTTCAAGCACATTCTTTTTGAGGATTGAAATAAATGCCTAAAAGAATCTTTTTCTCTTATTATCAATATGAACCGGTTTCCATTTTACCACAATTATCTTCATTATTGAAAATATTTGCCTTCAGTTATTGATGCTCTTTCTTGGACTAGGACATCTTTGGAAGTGTAATACCTATAAAACCACAAACTCCAATTTGATTGGGTTTTATTTTATGTCACTCAATCATATACTCATTTTTCTGAAACAAGCATAGCATTTTCATCTTAGCTGCTCAAAACTATTAACAATTATTATTATCTTTTCCAATGTAATTCGAGGTTTCTGTAAAAGACACAGAACATAAAAATTATGACTTTAAGCTATCCATCAAACCCCATTTCTTCTCTAGATTGACATGAACAATTCCGATTCCCTTCACTCATTCACACTAACCCTTATTCTCATAAATATGTTAGCCAATATATTTTTCAATTAGTTCAAGGAATCTTATTAATAAAAGAAATACAAGATAATAAATATTCCGAATTTCTCTTAATATGAGCAATCCTCAAGTCCGGCTACTTTCTAAAGTAACAACACATCAAGAATAGTATTAAACAGATAAAGTGACATCTTTATGAATCTTTAGTTCTCTATTAGCAACTAACAAAAAGTATATAGCTAATAAGAAATTCCACTGCAAACAAAATTGAACAAATGAACATTGAGGCAGAAATGCAAAGGTAGATTGGAGATAGAGAAGAAGAGAGCATACCTCAATTCAAATTCTCTAATCTGAACAAGTTCTTTTCCTATATAGTCCATCCATTGTACTTTCTTCTTCTGATCCTCTTTCACAGAACCAGACTCTGAAGTCGGCTTCCGGAGACTGCTTTTTAGGCATTTCACAACTGGTTGCTGTTTCCCATCTGAGCTCTCTTCCTTGACCTCAATGGTCTCACCAGGTAACTTATCAGAGGCTTCAGGAACTGAGACAGGTTTTGAAGGCACATGTGGAGAATTTTCCAATTTCAATGGTCCAGCAGTGTATATGTGAGGAGAGGGTTTGCAAAAGCAAATGAAGGACGGACAATGGATCTTGCAGAACAAAAACCTCATGAAATATTTGCCTGATTAAAAACTGTTTGCTACTACAATTAGCCCATCTCCTAACAACTCCAAAAAGAACGCATTAATTTAAATTAAATCATGAAACCTTTGATTGAAGTGTATTCACTATTGAGAGAAAAACCAAGCATGGGAATTTCACAAGCAAAGTACATTAAATTGTGAGATTTTTGTCAAGTTGGCACTCATCATAAGAATCTTTTATATAAAAAGACCCAAATAGGCAAGTAGCAAAATCTTACCAAAATAGAACCAAATTAATGAAAATACTGATTAACAAAAAATAATAATAATAAATAAGGCTTACATTCATTATTGTTTCAGAGATTTAGGATTTGATAGAGAAAGAAAGACAAATTTTTGCAGTGAAAGAAGTGAAACCCAGAAAAGAATTTTGAATTTTGGAGGTTTCTGATAATGAAGCCCAATTCTAAGAGAAATTTGTAACTAAGAAACAAGCCTATAACTATCCAGAAACCTCTGTTTCCCCTGTTTCTTTGCGGGAAAAAGACTCCTTTTTTGTATTCTACCAGGTGAGAAACAAGTTACTCCAATGTATGGATTCTAAAAAGACTATCCTACCCTCTTTCAGGATTTCACTTTCATTGTCAATGATGATTAAAGGGAAGAAGAATCCTAATGTAATAACTGAGAAAAGAAAGAACTGAAAGAGAGAAAAACCTTAGCTGGAAGGCCTGGAAAGAGAGTGACCAAATTGGAAGTTTTGAAGACAAATCCAACTGTCCAACATTCTAAATAGTAACTGTTTGTCCCTCCAAAATCAACTTAAATAGTAACTGCCATAAATATTCTACACTGTATACAATGAAAGAACTTTTGAACTTTAAAATATATCTTTCTTTTAACTACTAACATTACTTTAAAATTTTATATAGTAGTATTTTCTTTTATTTAAATAAGGATATTATAAATAATAGCTAGAATGAGAACCTCACTACGATCGCATAAGATTTGTGGTCAACGAAATGGTATAAGAAAAGAACATATGCAAAATTTTAGTACTCCATCCACATATTTAAAACCAATAAGCAACCTCAACCAAAGCCATTAAAATGTCAGCTTTTTGTTTTAATAAAATTAAATTGTTAATTGCATTTGTATGAGTGATTCTATTGTGTGCCTCGGAGCAGTTTTTAACCTACACCTTCAATGAGGATGCCCCACTATGCAAGACTTCCCATTACCTATTGTTCCCTTAAGTACTTCATGTTTCCTCTATTTTGCATTATTAGCCACCAAGGCTTCCAAGTTGCCTCACATGTGTGCATATTCTAATGATCTTGCATGAGGATTTCAAGGAATTTGAGAAGATTTAAGCCAAAGCAACCACCTTTGATTTCTTAGGGATTTGGGGATTGACCTTTAGGGCTTTACACTATTTACTAACCCAAATTGTGTTATTCTAATCTTTCTGAACTATGAAATTGTCTGGCCTTTTCCTCAATGGAAGGTCCATCTTGGAAGACCCCACAAGCTTTTTTATTTTCCTTTTTCACTTTTGGGTGAGATAACTTGATGGGTATATGATGCAACTTTTTTCTTTATTAGCAATTCTTCTTTTCCTTTTAACATGTAAAATACCATACATATATTCAAGATTAAATAGGTATCTCTTTTTTCTTTGTCCTGTTCTATTAGGTAATATAACTAATACACGCCATCAGTCCATGCACTTTTCAAGATACTTTAACCACCATCAATCAGTTATCCCCAACTTCTGCAATTGCCTCTTGAAAATGACATTGAATAATTTTACCAAGTCAAAGCATCAAAAATTGTTGTTTCTTTTGTCCTTTTATTGCTGTACTCATATTCCGATTAACAGTAAGAAATTATTAATGCAGACTCTAATACTTTCATGTTAAGCCTCTAAGAGATGTTACCGTCAATGAATCTGTCACATCAATAATGATAATTTGTTAAAAAAAAAAACAACCATGATTGTTTAGAACCGACCCAACAGTAAAGCACAGCTTCCCAATAGAGGAGCCAAATCCGCAAAGCTTTTGAGTCCATCAAAATCATGATTCCTAAGATAATTATTGTGAATAAATATTCAATTAATATGTAGGCTTGCCATAGGTTTAGATGGGCATGGGACTGGGGCCCTTCAACAAATGTACAACATCTGGAAAGCAACATAATTAGAATAGAGAGAAAGCCAATTAAAGCTGATGAGTGGTGATTGAAAACCAGGGTAGTATTATCAATGAAAGTATGGAATAGGGGATGTCAGGTTTAGGCTTTTAGCTTCTTTTTTTGTGTTATAGAGACAAGCGCATGCCCAAGTGTATTTGAGTGTGGGAACAAAGGTCCCTACCCTTTTGCAAATCTGTCTTGCATGATGACAGCATGTAATGTCTAGAGTAGAGTTGCATGCAATCATGAAGGTTTACTATTTTGTACATCATTACAACAAGAAGATGTAACCTATAATCTTATGTAAGCAAATTCCTAATTCAGATTTGATTTTCATTAGTTTTTAATGTTAGATAACATTCTCACAAAGTTTTCCTCCAACCTTTCACATGGCAACTCATAAAACCATCAACGTGTATACAGGACTCATTAAATATTTAAGTAAGTTACAGGACTCGTTAAATAAGTCATGTGACTAAAACTACACAAAAATTTTATCAATTGTCATATAGTGAGTGGGATAAATTTTCATCGAACTTTTTCCTTTAACACAAAGACTAAAGGTGATGCCAATTGATTTCGTAATAAGAGGAAATCGTCTCTTTGTGTTTGTATGTTTAGTTAGATAAATTCTATCTTTATTTAGCTTTATAAAAATGATTTTTCTCAACTCCTTAGTTAATCCGCAATTACCCAAAAGATAAATACCCCCTCATCACAATAATTGAAGTCTGAATCTTGCTCCCCCTCACAACGATAGAAGCTATTGGCTGTATTCATAATAAACTGCAAAAAAAAAAATTGAAAAGACATGATAACAGCTGTGAATCAAACATACCACATTGTTGTCTGGCCAAAAAACACATATAGCATAGTTCACGCCAAGAAAACGTGTAACATCATCAATATATCACATCAACGTAACAAAGTTAATGTGTAAAGCCATTTTTATTTTATTTTTTGTAAAAAGCTATAGTTGGGAGACCATTTTGTGGGTCCTTAAATCATGCTTTTTAAAACAACCCACCACCATTGCACATTGGAAAATGCTGAGTTTTCAAAGATACTTGATATAGGCTATAGTTCAAGAGAGATACAAACCCCCCCCCCCCCCGGTGTTTCTCACTTTNCCCCTCCCCCCAACAAACAAAAAAAATAATAATAAAGAGTTCACACCTTCAACTTTTGTCAGCAACCAACTTAGCCTCATCTAACTAGCATTTTCATTTCTTCTTTGCATTATTAAGTGCTCACTTGTAGTACTGATGGTTGAAATTACTATGCCAAAGGATCCAGTGTTCCCTGATCTTCCTTCTCTTTCATTACATTTTATTGATCTTTGTTAGATGTCATAGCAATGAAGACACACACTTCTACTTCACCATTCTGTTTTAACCTTTAATTCTATGAGAAACTGCCTTAATATACCCTGTCTTAAGTGAAACAAGGTAATGAGAAGAAGATGAAAGTTGCTTTCCTTCATCAGCCTTGATTATCATTATGGCAAACCTTTCATCGAGGAACTTAGTTTTAAACAAGAAAAGTCAGTTCATTCAGAACCAATGCCCAAGGGGGAAAAAAAATTAGATAAAAGCTAAGCCGAAACCTGTCTCTTTTAAATCTTAGCAACATTAGTTCTGAACCTATATTACTCCAAACTCCTTTATATTCTTCATGGCATCATCATATTCACAATGGCTTTTTGTGAATCACGAATAATTTCATGTGGTTGACAAATAAATGTCATGACGAATTACTTGGAACATGTGCTCACTCACATTGAAATGCCAGTATTACCTTTATTCCGCCTTCTTTCACATCAAAACATGTTATAGCTCACAAAATTGAATTAGTTATTTTACATCTCTCTGAATCCAGACCGTTGGATGCTTGTAGGCTCTTCAATACAGTCATCCCAATACTTCTCCTATCCTTTGATCTTATCTCCAATATCTTAAAGAATGGGAAAATCTGAACTAGAAAATTCACGTGAATCCCAAACTTGCATTGAAATTCCTTTCACCCTAAGCGTTTTCACTTTTCACCCTCCCTATGATGAAGCTTCTATCCAGAAGAGACACCAATAGGTTTAAATTAATGTAAAGGCATCATGATAGTAGTTTTTCACATCCATGCTATACATAAAAATTAATCCTACCATTCAGTGAATGAGAAATAATTTTGAAGGCCTGGCAGAAAAAGGATATATATTGAGCATTTCAATCGCAACAATTGTTTCCTTCAGGTTCATAAGGAAAACAAAAAGAACAAAACATGTAAAAATGGAATGGAAAGTTACATCAATCACGTTGTCACATACAAATGATGCTTAGTACAAGATTACTCCCCTCTTAGCATTAGCAGCAGAATGTTTCATCGACACGGAAATAACAACACCCATACAGTTTTATGGCTTCAAGAGTTCAATATTATATGGTGTCCTCATGAAACTTCAAGCACATTCTTTTTGAGGATTGAAATAAATGCCTAAAAGAATCTTTTTCTCTTATTATCAATATGAACCGGTTTCCATTTTACCACAATTATCTTCATTATTGAAAATATTTGCCTTCAGTTATTGATGCTCTTTCTTGGACTAGGACATCTTTGGAAGTGTAATACCTATAAAACCACAAACTCCAATTTGATTGGGTTTTATTTTATGTCACTCAATCATATACTCATTTTTCTGAAACAAGCATAGCATTTTCATCTTAGCTGCTCAAAACTATTAACAATTATTATTATCTTTTCCAATGTAATTCGAGGTTTCTGTAAAAGACACAGAACATAAAAATTATGACTTTAAGCTATCCATCAAACCCCATTTCTTCTCTAGATTGACATGAACAATTCCGATTCCCTTCACTCATTCACACTAACCCTTATTCTCATAAATATGTTAGCCAATATATTTTTCAATTAGTTCAAGGAATCTTATTAATAAAAGAAATACAAGATAATAAATATTCCGAATTTCTCTTAATATGAGCAATCCTCAAGTCCGGCTACTTTCTAAAGTAACAACACATCAAGAATAGTATTAAACAGATAAAGTGACATCTTTATGAATCTTTAGTTCTCTATTAGCAACTAACAAAAAGTATATAGCTAATAAGAAATTCCACTGCAAACAAAATTGAACAAATGAACATTGAGGCAGAAATGCAAAGGTAGATTGGAGATAGAGAAGAAGAGAGCATACCTCAATTCAAATTCTCTAATCTGAACAAGTTCTTTTCCTATATAGTCCATCCATTGTACTTTCTTCTTCTGATCCTCTTTCACAGAACCAGACTCTGAAGTCGGCTTCCGGAGACTGCTTTTTAGGCATTTCACAACTGGTTGCTGTTTCCCATCTGAGCTCTCTTCCTTGACCTCAATGGTCTCACCAGGTAACTTATCAGAGGCTTCAGGAACTGAGACAGGTTTTGAAGGCACATGTGGAGAATTTTCCAATTTCAATGGTCCAGCAGTGTATATGTGAGGAGAGGGTTTGCAAAAGCAAATGAAGGACGGACAATGGATCTTGCAGAACAAAAACCTCATGAAATATTTGCCTGATTAAAAACTGTTTGCTACTACAATTAGCCCATCTCCTAACAACTCCAAAAAGAACGCATTAATTTAAATTAAATCATGAAACCTTTGATTGAAGTGTATTCACTATTGAGAGAAAAACCAAGCATGGGAATTTCACAAGCAAAGTACATTAAATTGTGAGATTTTTGTCAAGTTGGCACTCATCATAAGAATCTTTTATATAAAAAGACCCAAATAGGCAAGTAGCAAAATCTTACCAAAATAGAACCAAATTAATGAAAATACTGATTAACAAAAAATAATAATAATAAATAAGGCTTACATTCATTATTGTTTCAGAGATTTAGGATTTGATAGAGAAAGAAAGACAAATTTTTGCAGTGAAAGAAGTGAAACCCAGAAAAGAATTTTGAATTTTGGAGGTTTCTGATAATGAAGCCCAATTCTAAGAGAAATTTGTAACTAAGAAACAAGCCTATAACTATCCAGAAACCTCTGTTTCCCCTGTTTCTTTGCGGGAAAAAGACTCCTTTTTTGTATTCTACCAGGTGAGAAACAAGTTACTCCAATGTATGGATTCTAAAAAGACTATCCTACCCTCTTTCAGGATTTCACTTTCATTGTCAATGATGATTAAAGGGAAGAAGAATCCTAATGTAATAACTGAGAAAAGAAAGAACTGAAAGAGAGAAAAACCTTAGCTGGAAGGCCTGGAAAGAGAGTGACCAAATTGGAAGTTTTGAAGACAAATCCAACTGTCCAACATTCTAAATAGTAACTGTTTGTCCCTCCAAAATCAACTTAAATAGTAACTGCCATAAATATTCTACACTGTATACAATGAAAGAACTTTTGAACTTTAAAATATATCTTTCTTTTAACTACTAACATTACTTTAAAATTTTATATAGTAGTATTTTCTTTTATTTAAATAAGGATATTATAAATAATAGCTAGAATGAGAACCTCACTACGATCGCATAAGATTTGTGGTCAACGAAATGGTATAAGAAAAGAACATATGCAAAATTTTAGTACTCCATCCACATATTTAAAACCAATAAGCAACCTCAACCAAAGCCATTAAAATGTCAGCTTTTTGTTTTAATAAAATTAAATTGTTAATTGCATTTGTATGAGTGATTCTATTGTGTGCCTCGGAGCAGTTTTTAACCTACACCTTCAATGAGGATGCCCCACTATGCAAGACTTCCCATTACCTATTGTTCCCTTAAGTACTTCATGTTTCCTCTATTTTGCATTATTAGCCACCAAGGCTTCCAAGTTGCCTCACATGTGTGCATATTCTAATGATCTTGCATGAGGATTTCAAGGAATTTGAGAAGATTTAAGCCAAAGCAACCACCTTTGATTTCTTAGGGATTTGGGGATTGACCTTTAGGGCTTTACACTATTTACTAACCCAAATTGTGTTATTCTAATCTTTCTGAACTATGAAATTGTCTGGCCTTTTCCTCAATGGAAGGTCCATCTTGGAAGACCCCACAAGCTTTTTTATTTTCCTTTTTCACTTTTGGGTGAGATAACTTGATGGGTATATGATGCAACTTTTTTCTTTATTAGCAATTCTTCTTTTCCTTTTAACATGTAAAATACCATACATATATTCAAGATTAAATAGGTATCTCTTTTTTCTTTGTCCTGTTCTATTAGGTAATATAACTAATACACGCCATCAGTCCATGCACTTTTCAAGATACTTTAACCACCATCAATCAGTTATCCCCCCCCCCCCCGGTGTTTCTCACTTTTTCCCCCCTTGAAACCAATTTATATATTTCTTTTAAAACCATAATTCCCACAGTAGTAAAGACCACATAATTTCTGCTAATAGGCAGGATTTATGGTAAGCCAGCAAAGGAAGACAAGGCATGAATCCAGAATCCAAAATAGGCAACACAACTATCATATTCATTCATTTCATTGAAACTGTATTACAGCTCAAGTGTCTCAATCTAGTCATAATTTACAGCCAGCCGCATAATGAACACCTTGGACTAAAAAAATTAAATAATAATAATAAAATCTGTAATGTGTTTGCATTAAGAACAAATACTGAAGCTTTTTTCATCCAGGCTACATCACACTTCCCATGCAAGCCAAAATTTTCCTAAAATGATCACAATGTATTGAACAAAACAGCATAGGCTCTAACCACCGAAAGGTCGACATTGGAGGCAGCTATAATCCTCTTAAAAACTACAACATAATTACTAATCCAAAGGAATTATCAGCCACCAGACCTTTTGCTGCAACGCTACTGCTGAATCTTAAGGACTGGGAAAGCAATTACATCTCGGATACTGGCAGAGTTGGTCAAGAGCATCACCAGCCTGTCAATTCCAAGTCCCTGAAAACAAATTCTTTCAATTAAGATTGCTCAGGAAGATGTGTAGCAATAGCAGTTGAATGAAAAATAAAATCATTAATGCTCTCAATCCTTCATTTTCTTTACAAGAACGAATAGATGTAGTAGATGTACACGTGCAACCACCCACCTATGCACACATTTCTTAGAATGTCTTCTTGAATATAAATACTAGAGATTTCAGAGTTTTGAAATTATTTACTATGTGAAATATTGCAATTCAAACTAGTAAATAACAACAGCGGGCATTTCAGTTAGAACTTCAAAGACCATCATGCTAATAAAAGACATATACACCATGCAAGAAAATGAGTTGCCTTATCAGGAAAAAAAAAACATTGGAAAAGCCATGGGAACACAGCAGGCCCCTCTATATTTCATATTATAAATAATTAACAATTCTGAGTATTTCATAATTTTTTAGGAACCAACTTTTTTCAGTAGATAGGTTATAATGCATATTCTCTTTTTCTTTTTGTTTTTTTTTAATATATTATCTTTTTTCTGAGAAAAAAAAATCTTAATCTTTCAAAAAAATTCCTTCATTATATGAATTATCAGAATGTTGATTAACTTTCCAAATATAAATATATACATATATATGTACAAATATAACAGTATAAGCTAACATTTAAACATAATTATATCTTTTTTTAGTATTATACTAAAAAGAAATTACCAAACATAATACAAGCAGCCCATACTCCGTTTGTAGTAAAAATGTGTGCGGCATAATGCAAACTACAAAAGAGATCTACATAAACCCATTTTTGTATTTTGAAGTTTTCATTAAAACACACACACAAACACACAGGGGGTCTCAAAAAAGGATCAACAAGTTGAAGACTATCAGTTTGAAATAATATTAGTAGCTATTTTAAATTCATAATTTTAGCATCAGATTTCTTTTGCTTAACCTTATATCCTAAGGACTAGTTAAATTGGTCTTTTGTTTGTTACTTTCTTGTTTTTTAATGAACAAACTTAATAGGCACTAGCTTATCTATTTAACATGGTATATAAGTTTACTTAATGTAATTATTGTTAAGGTTTGTAAAAAGATAAAAGGTTGGTTGGAAAATACAGATCAATTGTTGAGTAGACTTTGCCCTACAAAATAAAATCAAACACCATAAATAGACAGTATGAACAGTTTAATAAAATTGATGCACTTTCTAGATGCATAAAATAGTAAGAGCTCAACCCATTTTTACCCCAAAAAATTTGTAGTTAAAGTAATCATTTTTTGAGGATTCCTCCAAAAAATAACCAAGCAAAATTAATATACAGCAAAAGGACAATCATACCATTCCTGAAGCTGGAGGCATTCCATATTCCAAAGCCGTCAGAAAGTCATCATCAAGAGTCACTTCGTATGAGCCATCCTCATCTTTATTACTTTTTCCTTCCACAGAGTTTGTATCCATAGCAACTGCTGCTCTCTTCTCATTGTGCTGCCTCACTTGCTCTTCCAAGCGTCCTCTCTGCCAAAAGACAAGATTAATGACAACCCCTCTGGTTTCTAGTCAAAACCACTGTATGTACAGTTTTAACAGAACAACAAGAACATCCACAAACAAGTATATAAAAAAATGTACTTAACATCAACTTCGGTACCAGTCAATACTAAATTGACCGGTTTCCCTCATATTACATTTGAATCCAACCATAACCTACAGACTTAGTTCATAACTCATCCAGAGTAAATATTTCAAAATCAGATGCTCCTCAGTTGTGAATTTGTTGCAAGAAGTTGAGCAAGATAGAAGGCAAATCATGAAATCCAAAAATGTATGATAAGCTCACCTGATCCATAGGATCAGTCAATTCAGAAAACGCATTGGCCAGCTCACGACCACAGATAAAAAGCTCAAATCTTTCAGTTAACCCTGCATGCCTAAGGTGGAAAGATTAAGAATTAGATTATGAAGAACATCCAAAATAACAAATAAGTTATTCTTTCAATCATCTCTCCACAACATGTTCCTTCATTGATGCAAGGCAATGCCTGTAAAAGGAAAATATTAATTTTTTTCTTTTAAAAACACACAAACACAAACACACACAGAATTCTGCATGTTTTATCAGAAATAAGTACATAATGGTTTGGTTGTAAAGATCAGTCTGCTTAGGACAGGAAAAACAAGAATAAACTGGTAGGCAACAAGGAGGAAAGCAAATACATTTACATATGTATAAGGACAGGATCTGTTAGTTGGCCATGTGCATAAAGCCAACCTAGGAATAACCCAGTATATGATACATCAAGACAAAACTAGCAGAATCAAGCTGGCCATGTGCAATACTAAGAAGCACGGACACTCCAAAAACCTTGGTTTGTCCATGTCAAACACAGACATACCAAGGACACTCTTGCATGAATGTCCGTCAAGGGGGGGAAATGATTTTTTTTTTTAATCTTTGATTTTAGATGTGTTTTTAAATTTTTACATAGTTGTTATTTATTTTTAAAAATTAAAATAGACATTAAATATGCCTAAAGATATATATAAAATTATAAATTAATTAATTGTTGTATCCCCATTGTGCTATGTAGTGTTAGTGTCTGTTTCCATGCTTCTTAGGCAATGAAGATCTTCAATGAATGATTTTAAAATGAAAATTAATAAATAAATAAACTTCTTTTTTAGATATGTTTTTAATGATTTTGATAGTTGCCATTTATTTTGAAAACTTAAAATAAAAATAAAATATGCCTAAAGATATATTAGTTAATTGTTATATCCCCACCCCACCGTTGTGTTAGAGTCTGTGTCCATGCTTCTTAGGAAATGAATGAAGATCTTCATTCTTCAATGAATGATTCCAGGCAAAAAGAAGGCTCTAGAATGCCAGAAGTACAGTAGATATGGAGAAATTCAGGTTTAAATCACAAGATAAACTTGATTCCAAATCGAAGTCATACTTGATGCATAAATGTAATTGACATGGTAATTACATACGAAATACATGTAATAGCAATATTGTACCACATCTTTTAAATTGTTCTTGAAAGTTGTGGCATTGCATAGCAAGTACTATACAACCAAATAATCTCATCATGCAACTTCAACTACCTTCTATGTGGTTTTGCCAGAGGAGATATCTCAATAGGATAGTCCAACACAAATGTGGGTTGCAGAAGTTTCGGTTCTACAACAATCTCAAATACCTGGAAAAATTATGGAGACAAGACTAAATACTGAGAAGGGCTTCATAAAAGAGGAAGTCTGGATAACAGAAAGAAAAGCAAGTATACAAAAAGAAACTCTTCTTTTTCAGCATTATTGTTTTTCATACAGCAGCACTTAAATGGAAAAAAAAATATAAGCAAATTACACAAGAATTGCAGATTTAATGAGATTGGAAATACAGGAATACAAAGACTAGAAGGGCGGAAAAAAAAGTAGTCCACCAACATTAACAATAATTAAGGAAAATACTCTACGTACATTGCAATTGCACATAAGGAAGTTTAAAATTAAATCTAAATATATATTTTTTATTATTATTATAAAGAAAAATAAAATAAAATAAAATAAAACACTAATTCTAGATTCTAGATATATAGATGCTTACTGACCTCGTTAAGGAGGTGGCCAACAGATGGACTTGCTTCAATAGAAGATTTGTCTTTGTTCTCAAGGTCAATTCCAAGGGCCTTCAGAGTTACTTCCTTTGCAGTTTTAAGATCATTTCCCAACTCACTGAAATCAATGCCAGTGGCTTCTTTTACAAGATTGTGCATGGTTTCCCTCCTCCAAGGTCGCTCAAGACATATCTCCACACCCTGCATAGATGTATTACACCAGCTTAGCAGATTAAAACATCAATCATTGCCATATATTACTAACGGGAGGTGTCATTCTAATTTGTTTCTTCAACAGCAATTCCATGCATGTGAAACAACCAGTCCCATGCTCACATACAAAACTACAGAAGCAACCAAAGCTTCTTCCAAATTTAACATTTTGCTTACCAAGAACTTTTAGGTAACTCATACTTTGGGCAAGGTGCATGCCTAAATTGTGACCAATTTCAATACCAAGATTGCCTTTAACACAGTACACAGGCCAGGATTATTAAAACTCAATAGGGGGGAAAAAGAGCTAATCTTATAAGCAAGGTTGAAATGAAAAGAGGCAATGTTCAGTTAAATTTTAATTCACAGTTACTACTTTTTGTGTTTCACTTATTTGGCAATAAATCCAATTCCAGAATATTCCACTTAAGCGCAGGTATTTGTTGGTGCTACAGAACTGCAAGTAATAAAACAATTACCTGGTAGTCAATTGTAAGCTTCCCATGAACTGCAACAGCACATCGACTAACAATTTCCTCCGCCATGTTCATCATGCTCTGGTAGTCTGAATATGCTTCATACATCTATGATCAAACTAATACCAATAATAATAAGAGCTTCATTTAATAGATTGAAACGTCAACAGCATATATTATTACAGGCAATCAACAGTTAACCTCACATAGAGTGCACCAACATTAATTATGTACTAGGTCCAACAAAAGCAAAAACTTTAACCAAAAAAATAAATTTACCTCTATTGTGGTAAATTCAGGATTATGACGAGTTGAAATGCCTTCATTTCTGAATATTCTCCCAATCTCATATACTTTTTCAAACCCCCCAACCTGTCATCCACAGGCACAGGTTTTATTGAAGATATAAATTAGTAAAAACCAATTCAAAACTTACATTAGAAGAAAACATAGGTACTTTATTGTTACAAGACCAGCAATTACGCATGTGAAAAGTTTCGGCAATCATAAAATATATGTATAGGACAAGATCTAGTAGTGACATTTAAGCACCTAAAAAGAGACCATAATGTTGATCGGGTCATATTCATAGGAGAGCATGAATACACTAAAAGAAAGGATTATTTTGGTTCAGAATGAAGGCTCTACACTAGCAATGATAGGGCCAAAAGAGAGTGAATTGAGTTGGTCAAAAAAGATCCTCTTCATATTAAAGAAAATGAAATCCACTAAACAAAGAAAGGGAGAGAAACAAGAAGGAAACTGATATTCGTTAGGGGACACAACTCAAGCAAGACAACACGTTTATATTAAAATTTGAGAGAGAAAGAGAGAGAGAGTGCAAGATTATGAAACTTTAAAAAGAAGATACCAATCTCCCAACACTATTCATAGAAGCTGTTCTACTGGCTAAAGAATCACCGTCAACTTTATTGGTTCCAAAACTCCAAGGGAAGGTTTTAAATATCTCGCACAAGTGACAGAATCCCAAAGGACAAGGATGCCAGTTGTGGGGGGAAATTTCCCAAGATTTTACATATTGGCTTAACAGAATAGATACATGAAGTGACACCATTTGAATTAGTTGCAGGAGAACTTCCAGCAATGTACGGTGTCAGATAATAACACCCATATTTTTCGTGGGCATACATCTGATATTCAGGAGTAATAAGTGTTCAACGCTAAATTAGTTGTGCTGAATAATTTACTTATCTCCTTGTTGTTAAGATAGATTATGGAAAGAAATTTGTAGATTAAAAAAAGATGAAAACCATAAACTCTAAGTAACCTCAACCATCATAGTTGATGAACTTTGTAATGAATTATTCCTCAAAAGCTATTGGTAATGAATTTTACAGCAGAAGTCAACTGTATACCACATAATGTCCCTTAAAATTAATGATACCTGATCAGTGATTACTTTGAGAATAGTGTCTTATCTTGCAAACTAGCAGTTTATTAATGAACAGTAGATAGGCATTGACAAGACCAGTCATAAGTCATAACTTACTAGAATAGGGAAAGTATGACATGTAAATTCTCACCAGCATTCTCTTTAAGTGAAGCTCCGTCGCTATTCTCAAATAAAGGTCCCTTGCCAGTGAATTATGGTGTGTAACAAATGGCCTAGCTTCCGCTCCACCGGCTGCTCCCTAGTTAATAAAATCAATTAAAACCAAGCTCAAGGCATGAAATTCATGCACATTATGATATTGTGCACTATATAAAGGGAAGAAACTTCAAAGATATTAACAAACCTGTAAAACTGGAGTTTCAACTTCAACAAAGCCTAATGATTCCACTGTCTTACGTATCTCTGACACGATCTGCTTAGAAAGTTTAGCTTTTAATTGCTCAGGCCTTAAAAAAAGAACAGGACAATCTAATGAAAAGCAATCTGTGATACCACATTGGGACTAGGTTGGAAAACCCGGCCATACAATAAGATTATTCAAAATATCCTTTTAAATTAGAACCAATGCACCAATTATATAAACAGAAATTTCAAAACCAGTGAAGAATTTTCCACAAAGTTATCATTTAAATATAGTTGATAATTCCAAAGGTGTGTTTACCCGTCAAATTGGGTGGTTTGGAGATAAAAAGTGTAGTGTCGTTTAATCAAGCTTTGTTAGGGAAATGGTTGTGGCGTTATGGGCATGAAGCTACCCATCTTTGGCGGAGAGTTATCTTCACAAAATATGGTGAGGGTCAAGGGGGGTGGTGTACGAAAGTGTGCAGGAGGACTCATGGTTGTGGCCTTTGGAGAAGCATTCATGAAGGGTAGGATAGTTTCTCTAAACATCTACCTTTTGTAGCGGGTGAAGGCACCCGTATCCGCTTCTGGCATGACAGGTGGATTGGGGATAACACCCTAAAAGATCTCTATCTTGAGCTTTATGTGTGTTCAGCTGCCAAAGATGCTTGCATCTCTGAGGTTTTGTGGATTCCGGAATGAGGTACTTGTAGAGTGTGGGATTTAAGGTTTTATAGAGCTTTTGAAGATTGGGAACTAGCTGCTTCTTATTCTCTTCTTCAGGTTATCCAACCTCGTATTCCTCGGGGTGATAGGAGGGATACTCTCTTTTGGCGGCTCAAAGGAGATGGGAAGTTTGACATCCGATCTTACTACCAAGCAATTCAGGGTACTCCAAATTTTTTGTTTCCTTGGAAGAGTGTTTGGAAACCAAAGATTCCTAAACGAGTGGCTTTCTTTTTGTGGACAGCTACTAATGATCGAATTCTCACGTTGGATAATCTCATGCTTAGGGATCGCCCTTTGGTAAATTAGTGTTGTATGTGTTGTTGTGATGGGGAGTCGGTAGACCATCTTCTTCTTCATTGTCCTGTTGCTCATACCTTATGGATCTTCATACTTCAGGCTTTTGGTATTCATTGGGTTATGTCAGGATTGGTGGTGGGTTTGTTATCTTGTTGGCATCAGTGGCTTGGGAATCATAACTCGCATATTTGGAATTTGATTCCAGGGTGTTTAATGTGGATTGTTTGGTTGGAACGAAATCGTCGCTCCTTTGAGGACTTAGAGAAGACAGTGGAGGAATTAAAGGTTTTATGCCAGCGCAGTCTTTTTGAGTGGTCTCGTTGTTGGGGCTTTACTGAATTTTCGTCTCCTTCAGAGTTTATGTGTTCCCTTAATTTATCTTTCTGATTTTCCCTCTCTTTTGTTTTGTCGTTTGTGTTTACTACTCCTTGTTGTTCATCATCATGAACAACTTGTACTTTCCTTTCTTTCTCATTAATAATAGTTTCTCTGATTACCTATCAAAAAAAAAAATAATTCCAAAGAAACTTTCAATTCAACCAAAATCCATAACAGATGCTGTAACAAAATCAGAAACCTTGATTACAGTGCAGGAAGTTGGGAGCTTCATAAATGTCAAATTAACTTCCATTTATTCAATTCCTTAAGCATTTATAGATTACATAGCTTTCATGCCAATCAATTAGAGGTTCTGATTTTGTAGAGAGAACTTAAAAAGTAGACACTGAAAAATATTTGAAAGTCTGCACTACTGAAGTACTTGCTGGCTGAACAGTAATATAGGTGATCTATTGGAGAAAAAGTGAGCACTACTTCAAGATGCCATTTGACATCACAATAATATTAGCAATTTCATGTTGTGAGATTCTTTGACAATGCTAACTTAACATTGCTATAAAGATGTTTAACATTAAATGTTGGGGGAAAAAGTCATATTCTATTGATGGTATCAAGAGATATAAAACAGCTGCATGAAACCTATGTACAGAAATATCACACAGCTGGCAATTCTACAGTTAAATTATACAAAAAACTTATATTTAGAAAAGAAAATGAAAACTTGAGAGCTCCATAAGGTCTTTTGTTACTTTTTGGGAAGAGGGGAAAGGAAGATGACTTACCTTTGCTCTATTCCGGAATATATCAGCTACTTCAGGATTTGCAATCATATCTACATACCTAGACATAGATAAGATACATACAGATATAGTTAGGCATCAGAACTTAACCAATTTGCCAGAGACTAAAAATAGAATCAAGCGTTAAGGAAAATAAGTATGACCAAGGAGATAATTGAAAATAGATTCCAGTGGCAGATGGATGAGTAACGAGTTGCACCCAAAAGAAATTGAAACAATGAAGTAGGCTACATATGTAAGTGCTCCACCAAAGAAAGCTCATTTGAAAAGTTTGGAAGTAGACACTGTTGGTTACCTAGACAAACACACAAGAGAGCCTATGTATACATCTGGAGAAAAAGCAATCAAGAGAGTAGAAGTAACTCAAAGAGAAAGTACTCAACAGAAACGTGAACACTGGACATAGTTACTTAATTACATTATTTTACTAGTGCTCGAGACTTGAAATTGAGTTTGTGATTGATAAATATATATATATATATATATATCCACAAGTTATTTTGCCAAATGCATGCCATTCAGAATTTATATAAAATTCTGACTAGCTAGAAGAGCTTCAATGCAACTTGAAACAAGAATATCTCCTACATCAGTGGCTATCTTCATAAAAATATTATCAAAATCACATCCTTCATATATGATACAATTACCTACATTAGAAATCATCTTAATGAAGTCATTCTTTTTTCACATAATTCACTTGCATTGCATTTCCCAAAAGTGCAAACTTTTTTTTTTGGTAAAAAAAAAAAACGCACGCACGCACAACAACATCAACAATATGAACTCACCTTTGGCGGTAGCGCTTGTCCACATCAGTTAGACCATGAAATTTGTCCGGCAGTGGGAGTAGAGATTTAGTAAGAATGGCAAATGAATTCACATAAATAGAAAGCTCTCCTGAAGTTGAACCAAGGAGAAAAGAACTTAGGTCTAAGCTGATGTTCCGAAATGTCATAATAAAATATCAGGAAAGAAAGTGGCATGGCTACAACCAAGGCATTTTTGATATTCCTAACTGGAATGAAAATATGGTTGATATAAAACAGGTTATGTTGGATGCCCTGAACTAATCAGGTAACATTAGTGTCACCAAAGTTCGCATTTGAGCCCAACAACCACTCAGAATCACAGTATTAATATTCTTTTTATTTGCTCTGATATGTAATATTACATTAGAAGAAGGAAACAGGCTGGCACACATGCGGCGTACAAGGACCCCAACTGAACAAATATAAAAATAAAAAGAAGTAAATTATAGCCAATACAAAGGAAGAAAGCTGAGCTAAGGAAAAGGGTCTCTGCAAGCCCCTTCACTCAATTTAAAACTTCTTCTAATAATCAAAAAAGATAGCCTTTTGTTATAAGAAGTAATATCTTTCTAGGTGGCCCATCCGAACTGATCTAGATTCTAGAAGTAGTTGTTTATACAAAATGATGGAAAAAAAAAGTTCCAAAATGACTACTTTGTATGCCTTGATTTACATTCAGCTACTATTTAGTTAACATGGATGTTTAAAATGTCCCCAAACACTGTGCATACATACATATTATCAGCAGCTATTAAAGAGTATAACAGTTAAAGAAATCTGATTCTAGCTTTCTCTACCCAGATTGTTTTTAAAAGAAAACTACGAATCATGATATCATGCAAGACTTACCTTTCTCTGTCCTCTTAATTGAACCACTTGCACCAAGTATATCACCAATATCAACAAGCGTCTTTAACTGGTCAAATTGATCATTTACAAGCCTCTCCTTCTCGCAGTAAAGCTGATACGAATAATTTCATTACTTCAGTGGGTGCCCTGTTATAGTAATTTGCAGCAGAAAATGCTGGCACTTTTAATAACATCATCTATAATTATTTTGTAAGTAAGCTTTGGCCCAAAGCGAAGGCAAAAGGGGAGATTTCAAGTTTGAACTAGTGACCTCCTCTTCATGAGACATGATCCCCAATAAATTCTGCTACCCTAGGGGTATATATACACCTAGAAGATATATAATGTAGCACCAAAATAAACTCAACAAAGAACTGATAATCTTTTAAGTGAAATTTTAATTATATATAGACCTGATTCTATGCATCACCACTTAATCCATAGAATAAAATTGCTTAAACCACATTCTTCTACACGCTTAATTAAAAGATCTGAAACGTTTCACTTGATCTTTTGGAACCCGCTAGACTTTCAACTACAACTTTAAGAGAGAGTCCATATTAGCCATCACCATCTAGCACATTCACGAAAATGCAAGGAATATGCACTTGTACCAACATAACAAGTACTGAACCGGTGAATGAATCGTGAAGTCAAATATCTCAATGCTAAATCAAAAACAAAGCAACTTTGCAAACCTGAATTGTCCCAGAATCGTCCCGTAGTGTGAAGAAGGCAAGCTTCCCAAATGCTCTGCGAGCCACAATTCTTCCAGCGATTGAAACATGATCACCCTCACTATTCGACTCCTCACCATTCCCTAGATGTCTATAGATATCTTGCAGCTGATTAGCTGTGTGAGTCCTATCCCACTTATAAGCATACGGGTCCAACCCCTTGCTCCTCAATTCTTCAACCTATAAAACAAGCATTTTTGCCCCTCAAATTCTGTTTTTGATTTCAAAGTTCCACCAAAAAAAAAAAAAAAAATTGCATTTTTATTGCTGTTTGAATTCTCAATATATATTTGAGAAATGAGATGTCTACGCCAAGGAATTCCTTGCTGGTTCTTAAAGGATTGGACAATGGAACAATCTCGCATAGCATGAGTTTGAAGTCTCCCATCACTCCACACAAAGGGACAAAGAGATAGGTTGTCATGATATAAAGGATAGGAATAGTGCCTTAACCTTTGCTGTGTAACAACTATTGGCCTAACTTTAGGTGTAATCTAGGGAAATACATAACAGGTTACAGTGTTGCCGACATAAGTCAACAGTCAATACTAAATAAAAATGAAATACCTCTTAAGGAAAATGTAAAAGACCCACGTGTTGATTGTTGGAAAAGAGTTTGAGGAAAGTCTAAAGAATCCAAAACTTGAGTGTTGGAGAGGAGTTTTTTTTTGTGAATTGTGTGATAAAAATTAAGAACTCTTTCCTCTTTTGTTTTCCCTTTACAAAATAAAGAGTAGAATAACAATTTTTTTTTTTTAAGAAAGAGAGGAGAGGACAACAAACTAAAGCCAATAAAATACTCCAATTGTATAAAAATCTTATAGGTAATGAATATGTATATAGGCTTATATCTCCGTAAGACACTATAAGCATGACATAAATCCAAAAGCCTAAGCGATTAAATTCAATCCGTCATACTATCTATTTATGAAATTTTAAAATATTTCCTAGATAAGAATGGTGAAAGGCTGTAATATTATTATATTATATAAAAATAAATAGACTAAGACATTGACTCATTCAACTAAAAAGCAATCAAACAAAAATAGAGACTTTATACATTTTTGAAACATCCCGACCAATTGAACAAACAAACCAAATCAAACACCAAACCATAATTTAAGACAATAATATAAACTTATAAAATAAAAAATAAAAATAAAAAGACAAAAATATAAAGAGTGTGAGAAACAGAGCATTTGTTGCCTTGCCTTTGCTTGTATTTCAGACAGAGAAAAACAGAGAGGAAACAAAGCAAAACAGGCCAAAAAACAGGGAGAAAGAAAACAGAGCAAAACAGGGCCAAAAATGGTTTTCAACAGTTTGATGGTGCTGTCTGTGGCTCACGTATCGGCAGACGCATGGCAATACATAGCTTGCAACCCAGAGAGGCTGAGCAGCCATCAGCTATTGGATCTAATCTGCTGCTTCCCTTTGCAGCAATTGGGTCGCCTTGCTCTCTGCCTCTGGACCTTCCTCTGTCTCCCTCCTCCTGATTCCTTCTACTCCTACGCCTATTACTCTTCCTCTTCATCTTCTGATGATGATGACGATGATGATGACTCTTCCTCCACTCTCAATTACAACAACGGATACTATTATCATTCCCATTCAGATTGATACTCTCTCTCATTGGGATTCATGCACAGTAATTCTCTCTCTCTCTCTCTCTCTCTCTCTCTCTCTCTCTCTCTCTCTCAATTTGTTGCTTTGTTTTTGTTGTCTTTGTAATGTGGGGTTTGTGCTAATTTGCTGCCTGATTAATCTTTTGGTTGACCTTTTTAGCTGAATCATGGGGATATATGAATTGGGTTGTTTGCAAGTTTTTTTTTTTTTTTTTTTTTTTTTTTAAAGCTAAATTATGGGGATATACGAATTGGGTTGGTTGCAAATTTGTTTTTTTAGCTGAATTATGGGGATATACGAATTGGGTTTTTTGCAAAATCTTTTCTTTTTCAAGTTTGTAATTTTGGGTTTATGAATACTTGTGATGATCAGAGGGTGGAACTTTGTTTTGGTTGATGTTTTGAGTACTTTGTTTGACCCCAAAATTTTGGGACTAAGACTTTGTTTGTCATTGTTGTATTTAGTTGCTTTTTTAGACCAAAGCATTAATGGGTTTGAACATAGGAATTGTAGAGATTATTGGTAGAAAAGCAATGAGTCTGACATAAAGCAAGCATGTAAATTGCAACAAAAGCAAAATCACAATCCAATAGGATGAGTTAGTGGCAAAGATTGTTCAAAGGGAACCACAATGGTGATGTGAGATGATAGTTCATGGTCTTGACAGCAAAGCAAGTCCAGAGAATATTCACTAAATTTGATCAATGATAAATACTTTTAAGAATCTATTGGCAATAGCTCTAAACTTATTCTTAGGATAAATTGATGAGATTATTCATGGAGTTAAAACAGTTGGGTTTCATGGGGATACGCTTATGGGTGTTCGGTCAGTTATTGGCGTGTTCAGTTGAACTTATGATATTTTACGGATAGAGTAAGGGGTTGGGTTTGCCTTATAAAGCAAATTTTGCTAGCCTAGAAATCTTTTATCGGTAAGAACTAAGATGAGGATGATGCAATGGACAGTTGAAGGTTTAACAGTAGAGAATTTCCATTCTTAAGTAATGGAGGTAGAGCCATTGCAGTGTTTGGGATGTGTGGATCAAGATTTCCACACTAACTTATTTTCTTCCCTAGCTGATGATTAGCTTCACAGGTTTTCAAGTTTTAAACCTTACAGTTGTATGCTTAAGTTTTATAATTTGCATACACTGGACTGGTTCCTCATAGTTCCCTCCAGGGTTGCTGCTGCTTCTAGAAGTGTTGGCTTCTTGTTGGGGAGTTGAGTTAGGGAGAGGTCATGGGAAGATCACTTTTATAACTTGCCTAATCATTAAGTAACTTAGATGTTTTGCACGTTGATTTTGAAAAAGTGTATGTGTTGAATCATGATTTGACATCTTCATTGGCTTATGGAGTTTAATAATTTTTGTAGGAACTTGCAGGATGGATAGAGATAGATTCTTTGTTTGGATTCTTGGCCATGTGATAGAATTGTGGGTGTTGATGGAGAAGTGACCAGGAAATTTTATGGTCATTGCAGGGTAACAAGGAAATTTTTTCCCAGTATGATAATATAGAGGACCCACTTATTTTTAAACTCTCTCTTTGTATAACAGCAGTTGTGAAGTCTTAGATCTTTGCATCTGATTGCTGGATCTATAGAGGTTTTTATATTCATAGCAGGGTGATATATGTGACTTAGATAACACTTGTATAGCATGAATAATTTGTGGTCACATATTTTGTTTGAGGTTGTGTCTTTTGCTTTGTTTATACTTGATGATGTAATGAGTATTTATTTTCTTATAGACAAAAGAATGGTAAGATTCTAAATGACAATTCTACCACTGCTTTTCTGGATTTCATAGCCTTTTTACATATTAGCCCACGAGTCTGAGCCTGTTTCTTAATTTTCAGTGTTATGCTGTTCTTTCTTTTGCATTTATACTTCCCGTATTATTTTTATTTTTATTTTTTTTGAATTTTAATGCTATCACATTACTAATAAAAATAAAACAAAAAAAATAATCTAAATGAGGATTCTGATAGTTTTGAAGAAGTCTAACATAAAGCATGTAAAATTCACCTTTAGAAGTATCAAAATCAATAATGTAATAGATTAATGAGAATGATGGAATTGTGAGATGAGGACTTAAAACCTTGACTTGCCATGTTTATGAAAAATAGAGTGAACTAAACCTTTTATAAAGTAAGGGAGAGCTAATTTTCATTGTTTAGGACGGGTGCAATAGAGCAACACAATACAAATGTGTGTTGAAGTCTACAGTAGCAGAGGAGAATATTGAACAATACTGTTACTGGAAATAGGGTTTTGATGAGGAATAGGATATATGCTGATGTATAGTTGTTGACATGAAATGTATGGTGGCTTTGTAAAACTTAAAAAAAAAAAATGGTGAATTCTTTTCTTTCTCCAGTAGAAGCTACAGATATGTATCGAATTAAAAAGAAGTTGCAGATATGTGGGTCGNAAATCCTACATTTCCAACTTTTTCTCAGCAACCAAACAAAGAGTATAAAAAATCAAAATCAAAACTTTTGCAAATATTAGAACTTTGCAAGTTGGACAAATACTATTAGATAAATCAATCTGATTGCTTTCTTCTCTGCCTTGAAATACAATTCAAAATCCACAGAGATTAAACATTTTAACTTCCTATTCTCCAAGTAACAATTCGTAACTACAATTCAAACTCCACAAGTTCAACATTTGAATTTCCATTCTTCCCTCACATAAACCAAAATGATAAAATTATAAGATTACCTTCTTCAAGCGAATGGCGCGAACGGCGTCTCTGTCAGAAGTGGAAGACGAAGACGAAGAAGATCGGCGGTTACGGCCTCCCGTGGTGGTGGTAGCGGCGGTGGAGGAGCACCTGAGAACGAATCTGACAGAGGAGGTGGCGGTGGTGGCGGCGGTTGCGAGGCGAAAGAGGTGCTTCAATGGCTGCGACGTCGTTAGGCTCCACACTCTCAGTGCCTCCATTGCTTGCACTTTCTTTGTTTTCTTCTTCTTCTTTTCTTTCCTGGGGTTTATGTGTGTATGTGTTTGTGGGTTTATCCACTAGTGTGCTACCTATGAGTTTGGACCTCAAATGGCCTTGGCCTTTTTTTCTTTTTTCTTTTTTTAATTTTTTGAAGGAAAAAAAAATCCATTTTTTCAAAACTACATGAAACTATTTTGAATCTTTTTATACAAATTTTTGTGATTTAAAAAAATTATTAGCCTTGAATATTCAAGAAAGAAGAAGAAAAATGAAATTTGCATTATGTTTAATCCAATTTTTTGTCAAGAGTAATGCTAAGAGCACACTTTGTTTTTTCGTAACTTGCAAATTTGATAAGTTGTGATAGGAATGACATTATTTTTGTATGATCTTGCTACTATATTAATTTTTTTTTATGACACATCAATGTTAATTTTGAAAAAAATTATGGCATTAGACTTTTTGTTTTGATAATTTTATGAAGCAGCTTGTACATTCTAGGTTGCTTTTGTACCAAATTTATATCATAAAATCACTGCACAAAAAAAGTCATTACTCATTGTTTTATTAATTTGTAAGAAGATTGTTGTAACCAATTGCCCTATAGTCTCTTGGATGATACAATATTTATAGGAAAAGCAGATTAACACTCAACTTTGTTGCCAAGAGTCTTGTTACTCTACTCGTTGGTACCTTATGTTTCCAAGACATTCGTTGATTATGGCTCTATTGCCCTCTAGTCTCTTTCTTTTTTGCTAAGAGATGAGTTATTTTTGGGATTTTTTGAGGTGTAAAATTTCATTTTTATGGTCCATTGAGAATGTAATATTCTGGAAAATATGTTTCAATCTATTGGGTTGTTTTCTGTTGACTTGTGTTTTCCATTGTAACACCCCAAAAAAAATTAACAAATGGATACATGAATAAATAAATGGAAATTAGGCTACAGTTAAAACCTGTGTTTCAAGCCTCAAATAGCATGATGAAACCTTTAACCTGTCATTGGATTATTATGAAGTTCCTGATCCAATGATAAGATTATAGTTTTGAAATTGATAGCATAATCTTCTTTAAAAATAAAAGAGCTAGTGACAGGTTCATTATGAGACAATCCCATTGCAATTTTTTTCCTTTTACAAAAGAAACTTGATTAAGAGATATATAATCAGATTTGTTGAGCACTTGGCCAAAGAATGCATTCAGCACCCCTTTTAAAAAAAATAAAAAATTAGGGGGTTTATATTAATTTGAGAATTAATGTATTCTCACAACTGTACATGCACGAGTTCATGTGTTCCTTGGCCAAAGAGTGTCCTTTCATTAACTCATTTGAATTAAATTAGATTCGGATGATCGAAAAGTGGAATGATAAAAAGAGTATAAATAATGAAGAAGTGTAAGGATAGAAAATATATCAATTTTTTATTCACATGAAATCATCCAAGTCATTTCATGGCAAACAAAAAACACATCATGCCTCTCATATTATGTATTTGTGATGAAAATAATGAACCCCGATCCGTGCGATGTGATGTGTTTATTTATCTAGATATATGCATGCTCATCCCTAACATAGACTTGCATTTTCTTGCATTTGTTCAAAAACTATTTGGAAACAAAATACATTAATAAAAACTCATTTATTGGTCCAATCACAAATTGTTACAAATCACCATTCCCAAATCATAAAAACAAAACAAAACCTGATATATGGTGTGCAAGAACATCAAAATCAATTATCCTTTGCAGGTTCATTCACAGCTCCTTTACCTAGTAACTGTTTGCAACCAAGAAAACAAGCAGGGTCACAAGCTGGCTTTGTTGCACCAGCTAAACTCATGCAGACAGGTGTGCACTCTTTGATGCAGATTGCGAATCTTTCTGCTTTTTTATCTGCTTTTTTATCTGCATTGGTCACAACCACCACCCACATAGAGATCAATATCAACATGGCTAAATGCTTGTAACCCATATTTTTTTTTTCTCTCTTTTGTGACCTCTTTCTGGATTTGGTGTTGAATCTGTTGATAGAATAAGAGAATGGTGGAACATGCAGTATAAAATTGTGTAAACCGATGGGTGTGCAGATATCAAAGGGATTTGGTTGATGGGAAATGTTTGGTCAATGGTGAATTATCTGGCTTTATCTTTCTGTTAACTTAATTTTAATTTATAGCTCTTGATTAAGATATGATCACCTTTTGCGGTCTGAATGGTGATAACCCAATGGAAAAGTGGTGAAATGATGAATAAAGGTTTTATTTGCTTAAAACGAAAATAAAACTTCTAATGGATTCCACTAAAATATTTTCTAACAATTTGAGGATTACCTTGTCAATGGTGACAATTTGACCTTATGGCATCATAACCAACGGGAAGCCTAACTTTAGTTTACTTAAGGTATGTAAACCGTAGAGTATAGTATTTAAATTTTTGTTTGATTTATCATTTTTTTTAATTATTATTATATTCTAACCGTATTATCTCTAAATTCTTTAACAAAAAAAATATATTGATCTAAATTGTTTAAAGAGTAATAATAGTTATCAATATGATTTAAGGGATAGCTAACAGTTTACAAATCAAATGTTCATCAAAAAAAGTTTACAAATCAATTGGATGAATATATATATATATATATAAGTTGGGTTCAAGTTACACCTGGTGTAACTTTAAGCAATATTACACTACCTAATATTTTTTAATTAGATGTGAATTTTGATAAATCCACCGATGGATTACATTATCTTCGCATATTCTTCATGCTTACAAAATTTAAAGATGATCAAAAATTAATAGTCATATCATCAATCAATTGTTTAAATTCAAGTTTTTGTAGTTTAAGATAATGCATAAAATATGAGTTTATGGATCGAATGATAAATTACATCCTATTAGTATGAAAATTGGTATGCATGTTAAGAACATATAGAACATGTAATTTAACGGTTGGATTTTTAAAATGTGAATTTAATAACAAGTTATTAGGTAATATAGCATTACTTTTTTTTTTTTTTTTTTTTTTTTTTTTAAAGCTAAATTATGGGGATATACGAATTGGGTTGGTTGCAAATTTGTTTTTTTAGCTGAATTATGGGGATATACGAATTGGGTTTTTTGCAAAATCTTTTCTTTTTCAAGTTTGTAATTTTGGGTTTATGAATACTTGTGATGATCAGAGGGTGGAACTTTGTTTTGGTTGATGTTTTGAGTACTTTGTTTGACCCCAAAATTTTGGGACTAAGACTTTGTTTGTCATTGTTGTATTTAGTTGCTTTTTTAGACCAAAGCATTAATGGGTTTGAACATAGGAATTGTAGAGATTATTGGTAGAAAAGCAATGAGTCTGACATAAAGCAAGCATGTAAATTGCAACAAAAGCAAAATCACAATCCAATAGGATGAGTTAGTGGCAAAGATTGTTCAAAGGGAACCACAATGGTGATGTGAGATGATAGTTCATGGTCTTGACAGCAAAGCAAGTCCAGAGAATATTCACTAAATTTGATCAATGATAAATACTTTTAAGAATCTATTGGCAATAGCTCTAAACTTATTCTTAGGATAAATTGATGAGATTATTCATGGAGTTAAAACAGTTGGGTTTCATGGGGATACGCTTATGGGTGTTCGGTCAGTTATTGGCGTGTTCAGTTGAACTTATGATATTTTACGGATAGAGTAAGGGGTTGGGTTTGCCTTATAAAGCAAATTTTGCTAGCCTAGAAATCTTTTATCGGTAAGAACTAAGATGAGGATGATGCAATGGACAGTTGAAGGTTTAACAGTAGAGAATTTCCATTCTTAAGTAATGGAGGTAGAGCCATTGCAGTGTTTGGGATGTGTGGATCAAGATTTCCACACTAACTTATTTTCTTCCCTAGCTGATGATTAGCTTCACAGGTTTTCAAGTTTTAAACCTTACAGTTGTATGCTTAAGTTTTATAATTTGCATACACTGGACTGGTTCCTCATAGTTCCCTCCAGGGTTGCTGCTGCTTCTAGAAGTGTTGGCTTCTTGTTGGGGAGTTGAGTTAGGGAGAGGTCATGGGAAGATCACTTTTATAACTTGCCTAATCATTAAGTAACTTAGATGTTTTGCACGTTGATTTTGAAAAAGTGTATGTGTTGAATCATGATTTGACATCTTCATTGGCTTATGGAGTTTAATAATTTTTGTAGGAACTTGCAGGATGGATAGAGATAGATTCTTTGTTTGGATTCTTGGCCATGTGATAGAATTGTGGGTGTTGATGGAGAAGTGACCAGGAAATTTTATGGTCATTGCAGGGTAACAAGGAAATTTTTTCCCAGTATGATAATATAGAGGACCCACTTATTTTTAAACTCTCTCTTTGTATAACAGCAGTTGTGAAGTCTTAGATCTTTGCATCTGATTGCTGGATCTATAGAGGTTTTTATATTCATAGCAGGGTGATATATGTGACTTAGATAACACTTGTATAGCATGAATAATTTGTGGTCACATATTTTGTTTGAGGTTGTGTCTTTTGCTTTGTTTATACTTGATGATGTAATGAGTATTTATTTTCTTATAGACAAAAGAATGGTAAGATTCTAAATGACAATTCTACCACTGCTTTTCTGGATTTCATAGCCTTTTTACATATTAGCCCACGAGTCTGAGCCTGTTTCTTAATTTTCAGTGTTATGCTGTTCTTTCTTTTGCATTTATACTTCCCGTATTATTTTTATTTTTATTTTTTTTGAATTTTAATGCTATCACATTACTAATAAAAATAAAACAAAAAAAATAATCTAAATGAGGATTCTGATAGTTTTGAAGAAGTCTAACATAAAGCATGTAAAATTCACCTTTAGAAGTATCAAAATCAATAATGTAATAGATTAATGAGAATGATGGAATTGTGAGATGAGGACTTAAAACCTTGACTTGCCATGTTTATGAAAAATAGAGTGAACTAAACCTTTTATAAAGTAAGGGAGAGCTAATTTTCATTGTTTAGGACGGGTGCAATAGAGCAACACAATACAAATGTGTGTTGAAGTCTACAGTAGCAGAGGAGAATATTGAACAATACTGTTACTGGAAATAGGGTTTTGATGAGGAATAGGATATATGCTGATGTATAGTTGTTGACATGAAATGTATGGTGGCTTTGTAAAACTTAAAAAAAAAAAATGGTGAATTCTTTTCTTTCTCCAGTAGAAGCTACAGATATGTATCGAATTAAAAAGAAGTTGCAGATATGTGGGTCGTATTTTCTCTTTGGCTCGATTTAGTGGTTCCAAGAGAAAAGGAAAATGAATAAGACTTAAGATATCCAATTTTCTTGCCAAGGAAATACCACCAAGCTTGACAAAATTAAGAATTTGTAACAACTCATTTTGGGTTTTTTGGTATTGACATACCTGACAGGATTCCTAAGAAATATCAGCAAGACCCTTCTGCTCTTAAAGAGTTAGCTTCTTGTTGAGAAATGTGGGTAGGATACAGCTGGAGGAAGATAGTTGCTCTTCTAATTTGTGTTTCTGCTTAGAAGTTAGATCTCTTTTTTTCCTCTGTATAGAGAAATAGTGCAACTATGCATGATGATCTGATTTCTTAAGGCATTATCTGGTTGAGTACCATAATGTTTGTAGGAACTTGAAGGATAGGAGGTTGATCTCATAACCTCTTGGCCATGTTTAATAGTTGTAGAGTTTAACTTCCAGGGAACTGGCTGAGATGATTGCAAGGCTAGTCTTGGTTTTATTTTTTCTTTTTTTGATAAATAAAATTTTATGATAAGAAAGAACTACCTCGTGTATATCAGATCTATACGTAAGGTAGCCTAAAATAATACAATGTATATATGGTTGGTCTTTGTTTTCTTGCCTAGTAACTGCTACATATACTTTCTTGGTATTGACAAAAGGCCTTTTACTCTAAGATTATTTTAAAAACCTTTCATCTTGCATTCTTTGTACAACAATAGCTTTAGAGAGTCTTAGATCCTTACAAGTGATTATTTGATGATATTTTGGAATCACAATTTTCCTACTTGGGTTGATGTTTACGAGTCATGTCATATTTGCAAAAATTTAATCAACCTCATCATCATCACTAATATACAATGGACATTAAAAAAAGCAAGAAAAGCGAGTTCCTCCTAGGGTTTCATTTTAGGTCAGGGTACAAGGAACTAACTGTGGTTATTTGGTTCACAATTTTGACACAGTAAAGGTAAAGAAAGTGAGAAATATTAACCAGACATATGTATAATTACAGTGATGGGGAACATAACTGGCAGCCTCCTTTAAAGACTTATAAGAGGTGGGGATAGTAGGTTCTAGTGCTCAAGCACTAGTTTGGAATGTTGCAGATGATGGAGAGCTCTCTTGGGACCTTGCTTAGTCATTTTAAAGCTGAATAGAGTTTTTTTTTTTTTTTTTTTTTTTTTTATGCTTAGTCATTTTAAAGCTGAATAGAGTTTTTTTTTTTTTTTTTTTTGTTTATTGGCCGCTGGATCAGTTTTAATTAAGATTTACTAGAGTAAGGGCACTTTGGTAATTTCAAGATTTCCAAAATGGGCTGTCCTTGGATTTATCAAAGGATGGGAGTATATAGTGTGTCAAGTATATATAACCATCCTCTCACATAGGGGTAGGTCCCATGCTTGTGGGATCCGTCCTTATGTGAGAGGGTGGCTACATATGCCGTATATATAATATTCTTTTTTTGGGCCAAAGGCCCATGAATCTTATTTTATGTTTCAAGTCCTTTTCCTTTTTGATTTAGAAGCTTTGAAGCACTTTTTCTTTGTTATTATTAATCCTAGTTCTCCTAGGAATAAGTTATTTAGGAGTCGTAGTCCTTCTAGGAAAGGACTTAGCTATAGCCTATATAAAGGTTTATTGTAGTCAATTACACTCATTGTGAGATTGATTCTAATAAAATTCCAGCAGCTTATTTTAAGCTTTGAGGGTATGATTGCCTTCTCCTACTTAAATGTGATTGCTTAGGAAAACCAGGGTGTAATTGCTTAGTGTTTACCTTTCTTTATTTTTTGTTCTATTCACTGCTTAAACACCAAACAGCCATCTACGTATTCAAGATTCAATCTTTTCTTTACCTGAACCCTTAAACATCAATCCTTATCCATAAACCCTTCAAGAACTCATCAAGAAATCTTAGTACTAAATCCCTAATGATCCTACATAACAGAGGCATAGACCATCTTTTGTAAATGCGGTTCAAACTTTTAATAGAATGATATAAAAACAAAACTGAATGACTTCGATAGTAGTGGGATACAAACATGAAAAATGCTGGTCAATTGGATAAGCCAATCGCCATCTATTCATGACATGGAATGAATGCCAATGGAAATGCAAATGAATCACTAGTATCTATTTATTAGCAATGAAGAATTTTTTTCTTATTAATATAATACTGATAATGTGTTATGGCTTTGATAATAGGTTGTGGTTTATGGACATCACATTATATCCAAATACCATGAGCAGCCATATTTAAATCTTCAGTATGTCCAAGTCGGTTTCATAAAGAATAGGATTTTAATCTCTTAAAGTTTCACTTGCATTGATGCCTATGAGATTATTGCACTCACCCCAACCTATTATCAAAGCCATTGGTTCTGTTCACATGCATGTGTGAGATTTTATTATATGAACTTCTGTTACCTTAGTTCCTTTTTCAAATTTCAGTTATCTATTTTTAATTTTCTGTAATTTTTAACTAAATAGAGTTTATTTGCTCTTGAGAATTTCTGTTTAATGATTTTAAAGAGCTCAGTATGATTGCTAAAATACAAAAAGCTGTACATTACCACTCCATTTAACAAAGCACAATCTTCACATCCTTATATGAGCATTGCTTCATGATAGTTAAAGCGCAACCTCTATTCAACAATTTAGCTGTCTGACCGCTTTTACAACCTTTCGTTCAATGGTGTGATCCTCTGTGTTGCTTCCTTTGACCTTCTTAAATTGCTGTATTGCTGAGTCTGCAGTTAATATGTGATCTCTGGCAACTATTGCCTGTATATTAGTTCAATTCCTTTCCTCAAGAAGGTAAGCAACAATTATTGAAGGTAGATTGATAGGATGGAAGGATGGAAGGATGTATAATTCAGCTAGGAATTGGCTTTTGCTATGGTGGTAGGGAGTATTTGCTTGTACTGTGGCAGTAGAGAATATCGGCTTGTGCTATGTTGATAGAGAATATCAACTTGTTTTGTGGTGGTAGAGAATAGAATATATGCAGATGCCAAACTGGAGGGATGCTGCTACGCAAGTAAAAGATTCTTTTAGTATTTTTCTAGCTAATGAGATGCTTTGATAATTAAGAATTGAAAGAATTAACTCATAGAGCAACCCAATGCTTTGTGATTGAGAAAATTGAAAAAAGGTTTTCAGTAACTTGAGAAACAAAAGGTTCATATCATGATATTTTTACTTCGATTCATTCCATCATTTTGTTTGACTATATCAAGGTTAGATTGGAAAATATTCTCTTCAGACCTATCTCAAAGCTTGAGTGATACAAAGAAAATGGCTCAGGGGTCAGGGTTGAGAACTTTACCCCTGTACTGACAGTATCACCAAGACTCCTCAACTTGTGATGTCTTTAGCATTCTCAGCTGTTTTAGCTTCACTCAGGTCTTTAAGAACCTGCTGGCCATGTTCTAAAGGTATTACATCTTCTCTAAAATGATGCACTCTCATGTTGGTGATGATTCGGCCATTCTTTATTATTTCAATGTTAATGGTACCTACACTATTGGATTTTATTATAATATCATCAAAACAAGTAAAAGGTAATCATCATCAGCAAGCGTTTTGTTCCCAAGCAACACGCGGTCCATAGGACCATACTTGTCTTCCTTAAAAAATGGCACGATTAGGGAACCAAGATTTATTAATGTTTATTAAATTAACTTACCCATGGCCATGGCCATGACATCCCTGGTCTAATAGCATCAACAACACAACAAAAAAAAGACATCAAGAGAATGGACCAACGTTCGACTCTTACATCACAAATCAAATCCTGTCTGGGTGCATTAGTTGTGTAAAAGGGGAAAGAAATGCCAGACAGCCACACCTTAAAAAATGCAAACCACGAATCCCTCCTATCATATTGAGATGTTAAAACTCTCCTCCTTTAAGGTTCAGGTTTAGGAAAATGACACTTCACTCCAAATCTCCTAGGGAAAAATATTTTCTCTTTCTGACTTTTGTTTAACTAAACTCTAATTAATTAATATTAAAAATGTTGTATGCTAACTTACCCTTAGCTTAAGGGCAGTTTTTCAAAATTATCCTGTCTTTCAAAATTAAAATCCATTATTTTAAAATTTTGATTAAAGATTAATTTAACATATTTAGTATGACTTTTGTTTGTTCTTTTCCATTTTTTTTCAAAGAGCTGTGGAGAGATTTGTCGTTGTAAGTATTTTGGTACTTGATAAACTCTGCATTTTAATTCTAAATTTATCAGTTATATTATTACTAATTATGGTTAAACTTTTTGTAAATGGAGAGTAGTATTTTTTTCAAATCTCAAGAGATAAGAGTGTTTTTTCCTTTCAAGTTTGAGGTTGAGTATCATTTACTTTTTTATTATTATTATTAATAGATATCCCTTTAGAAACATCTCACCATGACATCATTGTCATTGTTGTTAATTGTAAACCAATTTGTGACCCATGAAAAGAAAAAGAAAAAAGGTGTTCTTTTGGTAGACTCCTATACAAATTTTCTACAATTCATATAGAGAGAAAAATAGAAATAATTGAAAGTGCTTCAAGCAATCTTAAATTAGCCAAATTGTAAGCATGCTTGCATTTTGATATTGGCCTTGAAAGTGAGAGTATCATATCCATGGGTTAGTCTTGTGATTAGTGGCCAATTCTACTGGACACGCTGGGATACGGACATGCGTTCAGCTTTAGGTACATGTCCACATCACGTGTCCGGTAGAACTAGCAATAGGCAATCAGCCAAAGCCCATTGCCGAACCTTGTGAGTTGCTGTATTTGCCACTATTCATTAAAGGACAAGAAGAAAAGTATTTCCTAAGGACCTTTATTTATTGATTTTTAAGCATTTAAATAATAATGACTGATATATGAATAAAACAAGTTTTTTTTTTTTTTTTAGAAGAATGAATAACGTGTAATTAATCATATTATAAAACCAAATAACCAAATTTCATAACTAAAAACATCTCTAAAATTAGAATTTCAATCAAAATTTGAGTCAAATAATCATCGTAATATGATGCCCGTACGTGCAAGTTAGATTTGAGTTTATTTATAAGAGTGAAATAAGTTATCTAATAGTACATTTACATGAGAAAGCTCGAGAAGATGCAAGATTTGACATGATACTCAAACAAGAAATAAATAAAGTCATGGTAGGACATGCAAAAGAAGCACTTTTAAACAAGAAGAAGAAGCTGATCAAGAAAACAACACAGGATTTATGTGGAAAACTCTAGAGAAGGGATAAAAAACCACTATTTGAGCAAGAACAAAACATTCTTGCTCGGCTCAGCTTGTATTATGTATGGGGAAAGAGATCAATTTACAATGAAGTTGCCTTTTTCTCCTACCAACTCTCTACTTTCATCTCAAAATATCTGGTTGGTGTCTTGGGTTCTTGCTTTAGAAGTTCAGCTACATATTCCTTTTATACTCTAAGGAATATGGTTGAATACAAGGACAGGTGTCAAGTCATTATATTCTCTCTCTTGAGATCTTTATACAGCTGTAATGCTCTCTGCTGACTAAATGATAAGAATTACACCAACATGGCGCTGGGACTTGTGGGTAGGTAGCTTTGCCACTACTTGGGAAGTCTTGGACATTAAGAGGGACATCAGGAGTACTGTGATTGGTACACGTGTTCCCATGGTGACTCATGATGTACTCAGTCAATAAGGGGTGTTCTCATAGCTAGCCTCTGACCTTAGAAGGTCACTATCTTCCTTTTTGTGAGTGTTTGAGTACCATGTCAGGTGTAAATCTTACTTGCTTCTCAAGGCAGTCACGCCTTCAGCACTGATCAAGGCAAAATCTCTTAGCCATCACCTACTCTCCCTTGCCTCACAGCTGCTCCACGTGTGGAGTCTAGATTCAATCGCTTACGCATTCTCCATGCCTTAGTGGGGGTAATGTATAATGCCTATCAGTTTTAGTAATCTCCTTTTTCCTAGTAATAGATTACAATTGGGCTCTTATCAAGTTAACAATATGATTTTTTCCGCTCTTGTCTTTCTCGGAAATCGATTCTAAACTTGCAGTTTTAACTGCAGCAGTAGTCCAATACTTCATGTTGACCTTCAAAAGCACTGTAAATCGTTACTCACGAATCTTCTCATCAAAGTGCAAGGTTTTTGGTTCCAGTAGTATAAGAGAATTGCAATTTTTTTTTTTTTTAAACATGAAACAGTAAGAAAATCATTCATTTACCAGAATTAACAAGAGCGGAGTGGATTTGTAATCAAGTCGGGCATTCTGTGATGTTTTTGGTATGAATTTCAATGCTTTACTCGTTGATTGATCTGACTTTCATTTAGAAAACTCCTATGATTACTTGTTGATTTTGTTTTTTTGTTTTTTAATGTGACATAAATAGTCAGCAATTGAGATAGCCACAGAACCTAAAGCTATCATGCAACAATCACAAGATTCACCTGTAGAATCTTTGGCTCCGAAATCAGAACATGGAGAGAAAAAAAAAGGTACGAGTTCTTTAGTTTCAGCCTACGCAATTTCATCCCTTTCTTGATAGATTTAATTATATTTTATTTAATCTGTTTTTCGCAGCAGAGGTTACTAGGCATTATTTCAGGATTAATCTAGAGGACCCCGTTATGATTTTCTTTTTGAAGAACTTCAAAATACTAAGCTTGATCTAAATAGGGTTGCTTACGAGTACGACCTTGATGAATCAAGAAAACCAAAGATCAGTCCAAGAAATTGTCCTTATACACTTTCTGTACTTCGTTTTATATATTAAGAGTTGAGTACACCGCTTTCCTGATTCTTTCTATCTCTCTCCATCTATTGTTTGTTCACAATATTATGTCTTGCTATTCTTGGTCATGATATTGATGTGATTCCTTGGTTTATATTACCTTTATTGTTGGCTGCTGTATAAAATCTCCCTTCATTCCCTTCCTTTTATCACTTGTAGCAAAACTTAAGGCATTTTTTTGTATTGCTTTTTGTTTATTATGTTTTCTAAGATTATTGTTGAATTTATCCGGGTCATGAAATTGATTTTTCCTACATTGGACTTTCTTGTCTCGCTGCAGATTGACTTGAGGCATTAATCTATTTTTGTGTTTTATTATAGTCCTCGAATACGCTTGGCTGATACTGATTAATATGTTAAGAATCATAGATCATGTAGTTGATTCCATTGACATGAGTCTGTTTGAGACTGTATTGTTTTATAAGTATTTGTGAATGTATTGTTGAGGAAGACAAAACAAACCCTTTTTTCTTAAAGCAAGCCAAGTTGATGTTGAATGTCTTCAACCACGTACTATATGATGCCTTTCTTATCATTTGGAAAGTGAGTTGCACCATTTTTAAGTGGAAATTTTCCTTGCTTTATCTCCTCTGAAAGAATTGTTGTAATTTCCTGTCCTAGAAGGTAAAGTAGAGCTGTGTGTGGAATTCATTTGCTTGCATAAGTTACTTTTAAGATTCAACTCCCATTATGATAAAATCTGACTTCTTCTTTTCTTTTATATATATTTTTCCTTTTGCCACAGGATAATAGCTACAACATTAAGATTTGAGGTTTTCTTTACTTTCATGTTTTATGATTTTAGGTCCAACTTCTTCACTTGCTTTCAAATTGAGGGTTCAGAGGGTGTACAGTTCCTTCTTAGGGTGGTTAACCCTCTTTTTTATTGATTTCATCAGCCTTCATTAACAAGCACCCTTCCCTAATATTCTCTCCCAACAGTTTTGAACTTTTTAAGTTTTGATTCTTGTAGGTTTGAATAGTTTAAACAGAATCTAAGACCCCATCTTTCATTACTACCACAATATCCTCTTTCTTTTTCCCCTGAAAGCTTGGTGTTTTGCAACCCAAACTCCCCAAATTTTCTAAGTTTTGCATTTGATTCTTTTAGTTCTATAAAATTTGATATAGAATATAAAATGTTCTCTATTTTTAGGGTTCTTTTGTAGTGTTTGGGTTACGAGGTGTATTTAACCTGACCTGACTTTGATAAATATAAAGATGTATAAATATATGCATTCTCTTGATATTTTGATTATTTCCATTAAAATGATATACTCTTCTTGACTTTGATGTGGGTTGGATTGGATTAATTACAGATATATTGAGAAGTCATGATCCTCGTGGGCTGAAAATATGGTATTGTAAAAGGTGAAGGTGAAGAAGAAGAAGCAGAAGATGGAAATGAAGACAAATGAGTGTGAAGATGAAGGTGTATCATCTTTAGGCGATATTGAATATAACAATGCAGATATGTTTGGGGATGAAAACGATAGTGAATACGACGATGATAATGAAGAATTCAAACCAGATGAAGTTGACTCTCTATATCTTGCTTAGAACCTTAGCCTTATAGGTGATAAACATGCTCTTGAAGTATTGTGCTCAATGTTGCAATTTTGAATTCACTATGGATGCAGTCGGTTGGTTTTATTTATCTAATACTTCTTACTAATTATAGGATTAAGAATTTTATGTAAATAGTTATAACTTTTCTCCATCTAAATATTTGAGAATGCACAGGATGCAATTTGCAATTTGGGTTATTTTTTATTAAAAATATATTTTTAATTTTTTTTGTTAAAGTAAAATAACTTATTGATTGACTTCTTTTGTAAAATTGTTTTTGGAGAAATGAGTTCAAGCACTGAAATTCTCTCTAATGGATGAGTTGATTATTAGTGTGGACAATGACTAGATGATCAGTTCTACAATTACAGCTCAACTTTAAGAAGGACGCATCTAGGGGATAAATTACGAATTAGAAAAGACGCTTTCTTTGAAGATTAGTTTGAAGATGATTTAATTCACATACATCTTTTTTTTTTTGCTCGATTACAAAATTAAAATATAAAAATTTTGTTAAATAACCGTGTGCACATCTTAATGCTAGTTTTGATTATTTTGATGTATAAAATACTCAAACATACAATTTGATAGGGTTGTAAAAGAGAAGAGGTTTAGTTGAACTGAACTTTGCTATGTTTGAGCTTAAGTTTGTTATTGAGTCCAAAAGCTTAAATTGAGCTAGATTTGGCTTTATTCATAAGTTAAGCCAAACTCAGGCTCAATATCAAGTTTTTTTGAGTTCTAAATCCAATACAAACACATTATCAAACCCATTTGGTTTAAACATGTGTTCCCAGTACTCCTAATTAATTAAAAAGTTAGTAAAATATGAGTTTATTTTTTAAGCTCATATCATTTTTATTATCAAGCCCATTAACCAACCTAAGCTCAGCTTGGTTTTTTTTATTTATTTTATTATTATTATTATCATTTTGAGCCATATTGTTCATGAGTCTATTCTTAAATAAATTTTGTTGACCAAGCTTAGCTTGTTTATTATACAAGCTTAAAATTAAGGCTCAAGTTTCGATCATTTACAAATAAGCAAACATTAACAAACTTTTTATCAAATCAAGCCTGAGTTGTGTTTATGAACAACTTAGTCATCCCCTTATCAGCTTGCTCAATCTTTCTACAACATATCATGTATGATTATCTAGCATAGCTTATGGTCTAAATTAAAGAGGCAATAGGGAAGCAGCAAATTTATATTTGAGTTAGACTAATTAATATTTTTCTTTATAGCTAGTATTTAATGGGAGGCATAATGGACGATAAATTGTCCTGACCAACATTTCCATAAGGAATTAATAGCATCATAGGAGACCCATCTCTTTGGTGGACTCGATGGCTAGACCTCTAACCTCCCAGGAGATGAAGAAACAATTGGTTCAAAATGAGTTATTATTAAAAGTTTATTGTTATCGAATAAAGAATATGGAGTTTAGTGATCTTTGTCTACACTAAAAATCAATTGATATTTTAATATGATGAATCAAGAAAATTCACCAATGGATCGCACGATACTCCTTTCGCTTCGTATGCTAACCTGCACGAAACAAAAGAGTAAACCTATCGAAGGACACCGGTGTGGTGCCGGCCAAACACCCTCCGAAGGTTAAGTCAGAAAGTATTCTCACAACTCTAGAGTGCTAGAGAGGGGTTTATTATGCGTACCTTGGCTTGTGAGGGTATTGGGGCTTTTATAGTGGCTTGAGGTTGACATCCCTTTCTTGGCGCGGAAGTCTTTTCCTTATAGGACTCTCCTTGTAGAACCCTAAACGTGATGAATAAGTCTCCTCCTTATGCGGAAGATCTTTACCAAATATATAAGATTTCCGGAGTCCTACGGGCGCAAGGACTCTATTTGGGCCCTTAAGTGAGGAAATGAGGGGCGGAGGACTGATATTTATACTGGGAGTGCACGGAACACGAAGCGACGCCTCGTTCCAAAACAACAGCCATTGTCAGGATGACACTTGGCACAACACATTAATGCATCAGCTCCTGATCCAGCAATGTACGGATGAAAATTTACGGATATAGGCGTCCTGTATGCCTGACCGAGTTTTAGATCCGTCACCCCATGGATTCGTTCAGTATTGCTGACGGACCCATCGGGTGAGGGGGCAACTGAAAGGGACAAAATATCTTGGGATGTCTTATGTGACTGAACGGATCGAGTATGGTCCACTTATGCCCGAATGATCAGATCCATCATTTGCACGGGCCTCCATTGGACGGACCTGATGTGAACGGGCCGGATATGGACGGAGTGAAGGATGTTGGGCTTGTTGTCCATGGGCCTGTTGAGCCCCCAATGGGGGATATTTTGACCCACTCTCATAAGGGCCCAAATAGAGTCCTTGCGCCCGTAGGACTCCGGAAATCTTATATATTTGGTAAAGATCTTCCGCATAAGGAGGAGACTTATTCATCACGTTTAGGGTTCTACAAGGAGAGTCCTATAAGGAAAAGACTTCCGCGCCAAGAAAGGGATGTCAACCTCAAGCCACTATAAAAGCCCCAATACCCTCACAAGCCAAGGTACGCATAAT